>NC_052162.1:22527604-22830873 GCF_902713615.1 Scyliorhinus canicula | reverse complement strand
ATTAGTTAGGTACTTGAAAGGAATTTTTAAAAATTCCTATGGAGCTATGGGGACTAAGTGCAAATCATTGGATAGTATGGGTACAAGAGGCCAAATGGGGCTGGTTTAGCTCACTGGGCTAAATCGCTGGCTTTTAAAGCAGACCAAGCAGGCCAGCAGCACGATTCGATTCCATAACCAGCCTCCCCGGACAGGCGCCGGAATGTGGCGACTAGGGGCGTTTCACAGTAACTTCATTGAAGCCTACTCGTGACAATAAGCGATTTTCATTTCATTTAATTTTCTTCTGTTGTGTATTATTCTCATTTCGAAGAGCACAAGCAAGAGGATCCCAAGTTTACTAAAAGAATTCTAAAAATTGTAACACTGTAAACTTTACCAAAAAAATGCCAGCCGGAACTCTGCTCTCGTGCCCATGGCAGGTTTGCTGACATGTGGGAGCAGAGAATTTAATAGGAGTGAAAAAGTCAGAAGCCTGCTGACATAAAATCCTGCTGCAATTCTCCCAATGGTGGGTTAATGGTGGGTCTGTTATCCCACTGGCTGCTGGCGTGAGCGTTACTCGCTCTTCATTTGCATATTTGCAGGGGCTGGTTTAGCTCTCTCGGCTAAATCTCTGGCTTTTAAAGAAGACCAAGCAGGCCAGCAGCACGGTTCGATTCCCGTACCAGTCTCCCCGGACAGGTGCCGGAATGTGGCAACTAGGGGCTTTTCACAGTAACTTCATTGAAGCCTACTCGTGACAATAAGCGATTTTCATTTCATTTCATTTCATATCATCAATGATCATTAAAACAGCTGCCCACTGGCAACCTCCCCGGTCTTCCAATGTTGCGTCACGGCAGTGTGACATTACGGCAGTCTAAAACCCAGGTGATGAAGAGTGATGTGCATAAGATGGTCCTCTGTTTGTGAGAGACTTCGAGGTGAGTGCAACAAAGCCTATCACAAGGGGAAAATGTGAAAGGAGACCTGTGCAAGTGGGAAGGGTGAGGGCTCAAGATGGCTGTCAGAGGGGTAAGTTAGTAGATGAGGTCGATGAACAAAGGAATGCAGAGAGAGAGGACTGAAGGGAGGGAAGCTGAACCCTGTCACGGCTGCATGAAGCACTGTCAAAAGGATCTGAGAGATACCACATGCCTTTCTGGAAGGGGATGCACGCAGACTGCAGACTATCGGGGGCGGGGCACCTGTTAGTGTGGCACGTTAAGGACTTTATACATGAACTCTAAACAGGTCAGGGCTGCAGTGATTCGTGCAGGTTACTGTTGTCCATGGTACTCTTTGGAAACGGGAACTTTCTTATGGCTCCCATTTAGGTTCAGGGGCTGGCAGACAGGGGTCAGAGAGTGCAGACATTCCTGCTGTGAAAGGGAAAGGATTCACAGATGACAGTCAGTCCAGGGACTATGTGGACCTCAGAAGTCAGAGATGGGAGACAATGCAGAAGAGCAGCGGGGATGAAGCAGGAGCAATCATTGGGAGCATGGTGTAACCCAGCTGCAGGAAGGGGCAAAGGCTGCGTGCTCCAATGGGAAAATGCACAGCTTAGTGTGCAGGGCTGCCCTACAGCCAATGTACGTGGGCTTTACAGGCTCTGCAGTGGGCTGCAGAGGGTACGGGGGGGAGGGGGCGGGGTACAGGTCCACGTGAGGTAAGGACATCTCGCAGGTGATGAATTTGGGGAGGGCTTGCAATGTGTACTGACTTGTTGGTGCTGCGATAGTGGACAGGATTCAGATTAATGACACTGGATACAGACCCCATTGCCCAGGAAGCAAGAGCAAGCCAGATTTCTAATTTTGAGCTATTAAAGAGATAGGCACACCTCAATATTCTCACATTATAGTTTGAAAAGTTACATCGTGGGAAACAGTAATGCAGCCTAGGAGAGTAAAGGCTATAATGAAGAGGGCACAGCTGCATCAATTCTGCAATCCTGTCAGTCAAGGCATCTCATGGGTTAACAATTAATGCCATCCATAAGTGGCTAAACAGATTCTGTTCATTCACCATGACCAATCGCAAGCTCGTGGTTATGCCACGTCAATGGAGTTCAGAGCCACATTGGTTCAATGATGTAATTCGCAAGCTCTCACTCCCTCCCAGATGGCTCCAGATGTCACATCTGTGGAATGGAATGCTGCTCATTTCTATGTGTGTGCTAAAGTCCCGGGGATAAAGTAGCATGAGGAATAGTGAAATGTAAACGACCAAAGCTTAGCTGCCCCATTTCGCATAGATTTCACATTTATACCTTTGTTTTGGACACCCTTTACCCATTCGGGTCTTCAACATCTGTTTTCAGAGAGGAGCCAAAAGTGAGAATGGATCCAGTGGTCCAGGGAACTTTCCTACAAATCCTCATTCGATGCAGAAGGTGAAGGAGGGATACATGCAACTCCAGCAGGAGGCACTGCATGTGGGACATGGCCAGGAAGAGCCTTAGTATGAACAGGTGGCTAAGGAGTAGGGACCCAGACAGGACTCACAATTTTGAAGGTCTATCATCCATGAGTCTCCTTTCCACAAATGAATGGGACGCAGTGAAAGGCAAGGCGGCGATTATCCAGAGACAGGGGGCGGGATTCCCCAATAATGGGGCTATAGAACAGTACAGCACAGAACAGGCCCTTCGGCCCTCGATGTTGTGCCGAGCAATGATCACCCTACTTAAACCCACGTAACCCGTATACCCCTAACCCAACAATCCCCCCATTAACCATACACTACGGGCAATTTAGCATGGCCAATCCACCTAACCTGCACATCTTTGGACTGTGGGAGGAAACCGGAGCACCCGGAGGAAACCCACGCACACACGGGGAGGACGTGCAGACTCCGCACAGACAGTGACCCAGCCGGGAATCGAACCTGGGACCCTGGAGCTGTGAAGCATTGATGCTAACCACCATGCTATGTTCCCACTCCAGCAATAAAACACGGGCATTTCACTCTGGACCTTCCTGAAGAAAGTCCAGGGTGATTCTTCGACCTGCAGGGGGCTATCAGGGCCCCGGAGTGCTCCTCGCAGCTATGGCTGCCGATACAGTGCCCTGCACTTCCGGTCGGGAGTCCGCGCATGCGCACAGCGGCGGCCGGCCCGTGCGACAAGGCGGACTCACACCGCGCACCGACCCCGAAAATATAGCATCCCACGAGATTGCGCGCACCCACGGATCTGTGACCCCGATCGCTAGCCTGGCCGTCATTGAGGCCCCCCCCACCCCCCACACAGTGAAGGATCCCCCTGTCCCCCACCAGGGCAGCTATGGACTGACCACGCTGTCAGGAACTCGGACAGTTTTCGTCAGAGAATCACCGCGGGGGCCTCTGTCAATGGCCCCCTACCTGCGCCGCATAGACCACTCGCGCAATTCGCGTCTGTTCGCAGCAATTCTTCAGGGGGGGGGGGGGGGGGACGCCAGCCAGCCACTCTGGAGAATCGCGGCAGATTTTGGTATCAATGCCCATTCTCCGCCCCCATACCAATCGTGATTTCGGCTTGGAGAATCCAGCCACATGTCTTCCACCCCTGACCTCATTAATTATGTAACCGGGTGGTTTGCGCTGTGTCCGTAGTGGGACAGGCCGGATGGCTTGTAGTCTGTCGTCCTAACCAGGTGTCACATTAAAAAGGCACCCAAGATCACTAACCCACTATTGAAGAAAGAAGCTTCAGCTCCTGAAAATGAACAGAGGTCTCTGGGAGCACCCTGAGACCGGAATGTGGACCTCCTGAGAATGAAGATCGATCACCATAAGACCATAAGACATAGGAGCAGAATTAGGCCACTTGGCCCATCGAGTCTGCTCCGCCATTAATTCATGGCTGATATTTTTCTCAACCCCATTCTCCTGCCTTCTCCCCAAAAACTTTGATCCCCTTATTAATCAAGAAACTATCTATTTTTGTCTTAAAGACACGCAGTGAATTGGCCTCCACAGCCTTCTGCGGCAAAGTGTTCCACAGATTCACCACCCTCTGGCTGAAGAAATTCCTCCTCATCTCTGTTTTAAAGGATCGTCCCTTTAATCTGAAATGGTGTCCTCTGGTTCTAGTTTTTCCTACGTGGAAACATCCTCTCCACGTCGACTCTATCCAGGCCTCGCAGTATCTTGTAAGTTTCAATAAGATTCCCCCCCCCCCCCCTCATCCTTCTAAACTCCAACGAGTACAGACCCAGAGTCCTCAAACGTTCCTCATACGACAAGTTCTTAATTCCAGGAAGATTATTCATCTCCAAGAACATTGTGTTGCCGGAACACCCCTCCAGGACACGGAATCTGGACGATCCACCTGTAGATGCTCCACCACTGCTGTGGTAGTTTCAGGGTTCAGGGTTACCAGTGGCCCTCATCCTGAACTCTGGAGGCAGCTCCGAGGGTTTTTCAGGCGAGTCCTGACATCTGCCTGCCATGTAGTTCCATACCTGTTCTGCACCGGCGTGTTTTCACCGAGGATCTGACGTGAGGGATCGGGCCTTCATTCACATCCCCATGAGCAGGATGCAAATCAGTTTCACACCGGCTACCAGTGGGTTCCCTGAGCCACCATGACGGGCACAAGCAGAAGATTCCACAGGAAACTCACACCAGCCGAAAACCGAATTTTGGATCTCCCACAGAATTCCGCACCCACCATCTTTGTCATTGAACCTGTCAGCGGGGCATCAAGAATTCCACCCAAGAAGTCAATACAGATCAGATCAAAAATCTCCAATCAATTAATCGGAGTTGAAACTTAGCTAAGAAATTGAACAGAAGCAAAGTTTGGGGGCAGCACTTCCTGCTCAATACACTACCCTGACTATTAAGCAAAATGGTCACATGTATACTTATCACATGCCCGATTAGTATTTTTCCACCATGCTCTTTGAAGACATATGCATCCTTTCTCAGATTTATGTCTTCCTTACGCTACGTGAAGATGCAGCCAAGAGGAAATTTAAGCTTAAATCTTGTCTGCTATTTCCAAGGGGTGTTATAACGTTCAGAATCTTGAGGGGGCTGGATAGAGTGGCTGGGGAGAAACTGTTCCGCCTCGTAAATAGATCAAGAATGAGAGGGCAGCACGGAAGCACAGTGGTTAGATCTATGGCTTCACAGCGCCAGGATCAATTCCCGCTTGGGTCACTGACTGTGCGGAGTCTGCACGTTCTCCCCGTGTATGCGTGGGTTTCCTCTGGGCACTCCGGTTTCCTCCCACAGTCCAAATATGTGCAGGTTAGGTGAAGGTTAAATAGGGTGCTCTTTCCAAGAGCCGGTGCAGACTTGATGGGCCGAATGGCCTCCTCTGCACTGTAAATTCCATGATTCTTTCCCAGTTATAGATTAAGGAGATGGAGATGAAGAGGGAACTAGGTTTGAACAGAGTTCTAAGATATCCACCCCTTTTTTAAACATGTTTTCTTTTAGGAAGATGCTGATTGTTTTGCAGACAATAATACACTCAGAAATTAATGAAGTGTTACTTTGGTTCAGCTGAAAGTACATTTTCAAGTTGGAAAAAAAAAACAATTTGGAGAGAGAGCAGTGTACAAAGTGCTGAATCCCTCAACAGAGTACATGCCATCTGACAAGATGGGCCACAAATGATCATTCAGACCAAACTAATGCTCACTTACCTGGTGGTCCTGGGGACCCTGGAGGGCCTGGCTGGCCAGGTGGACCAGGTGGCCCAGGTGCTGCCAACACTGCTGTGCCTGGTATGCCAGGGATTCCTGGGATCCCTGGAGGGCCTTGGGGTCCGGGTGGACCTGGAGGGCCCTGGGGGCCTTGTGGACCTGGGGGCCCCATTTTTTTGCCTGTAAGGTAAATCAGAGCATTATATCGAAGACCTAAACACAGGGAAGAGATGTGAGCTCATGGCAGTCATTAGCAAGCAGACTCAAAGTTTTTTACTTGAATTTAAAAAGCATCAATGGGGTCTTGATTCTTGTAAAAATGATGTGGCATTGACAACGATTGGTTTTTGCATTAAATGCTTCAAATCAAGCAGAGAATCACGCCTCGGACATATGACAATGCTCACTGAGAAGCTATTAGCTATGTAGTTCTGAAACTACATACAAGATATTCCTTTGGAGATTGCTTTCTTAGTTGATGAATTGATAGAAAGTCCATTTTTGGGGGCTTTGCGGAAGAGGTGACATTAAGCAAACCTCAAATGAAATGGAACCAATTGATACACCCCTACCCACATCTCCCAAGTATTTTGTCGGTTTCAATGAAATCACCTCTCATCCTTCAAAACCCTAGAGAATACAGGCCCAGTTTAATAATCATCTCTATTAGTGCCAAAAGTAGGCTTACATTAACACTGCAATGAAGTTGCTGTGAAAATCCCCTAGTCGCCACATTCCAGCGCCTGTTCGGGTACACTGAGGGAGAATTCAGAATGTCCAATTCACCTAACAAGCATGTCTTTAGGGACTTGTGGGAGGAAACCCACGCAGACACGGGGAGAACGTGCAGACTCCACACAGTGACCGAAGCTGGGAATCGAACCCGGGACCCTAGCTCTGTGAAGCAACAGTGCTAACTACTGTGTTACCGTGCCGCTCAATCTCTCTTCATAAAACAGTCCCGGAGCAAGTTTGGTAAATCTTCCTTGCACCCCCTCCATGGCAATAATATCCTTTCAGAGGTAAGAGGACCTAAACTGCACGCAGTACTCCAGTTGCAGTCTAACCAATCTTCTATACAATTGAAGCAAGACCTCCCTTCTCCGGTACTCAAATCCTCTTGCGATAAAGGTTAATATTCCATTAGCCTTCCTAATAGCTTCACCTGCATGTTAGCCTTCAGTGACGTATGGACAAGAACACCCAGATCCTTTTGCACATCTACACTTTCTAATTTCTTACAATTTAGGAAATACTTTGCTCACCTGTTCCTTCTACCAAAGCGGATTGCCTCACATTTTTACACATTATTATTCCATCTGCCATGCTATTGCCCACTCACTGTTCAAATCCTCCTGTTGCTGCTTTACATCTTCCTCATAACACATATTCCCGCCTAGCCTTGTATCATCCACTAACTTGGAAATAATACATTTGTTCGCCACATCAAAATCATTGATGTATATTGTGAACAGCTGGGGCCCAAGTACTGATCCTTGAGGTACCCCACAAGCCACACCCTGCCAATTCAAGAATGACCCGTTTATTCCTACTCTGTTTTCTGCCAGTTTAGCCAATCCTCAATGCATGCCAGTAAATTGCCTCCTATCCCGTGTACTTTTATTTTGCTAATCTTCCCGTTGCTAATCTCTTCCCTTAGCCCTACCGTTCCAGGAAAGGCCATCCACCTTCTCGACACTTCCTTCTGGACTTATTATTGCTTCTTTATTGAATCATGTCCCTCTCTTTGAAAGCACTTTTACAATGCATCTTTTTGACTAAGCTTTTGGTCACTTCTTCTCGCTCTTCAACTCCCCGCCCCCACCTCCAGTTTCCCTAGCTTGCGATAAATGAACAGATCTGGAGCTTTACAAGCACAGAAGCACTACTTAAGGGCACTGGAGAATGAAAAGCATCAGGATTTCTCACTTCTTATTAGCTAATCCTCCCCAGAAAATGCACGCACCCTTGTTGGGCTCGGGCAGTAATCAGGCTGGATTCTAATGCTACATAATCACATAATGACCTCTTATAATCTAACTGTCTTGGCTTGCACACAAAGAAAATCAACCTCTACAAAGGATATGCTCTGGCAAATGGCACTGGTGTCCATGGAACCATGCCACAGTATGAGTCAGTACCCTCAGGAGCGGGAAGAAAAGATTTGTACAACAAACTGTTCCCAAGTGCATTGCAGGGCTGCGGAAGGCTGCAACAAACTCATCCATTGTCCAAATTACAAGTGGGTTGAACGCAGGACATCAAAATCCTCACTGGAAAACTGATACATAAAGGGATCACTTTCAGCAATGCGGTGCTCCAGCTCATGTTCTGGCACATTAACATGCGTTGAAAGGAAGTGTAGACAGTCATACTACCCAAGTGAATTCCCCAATCTCCCAACTCTTGCGTAAAGAGATTTTTCCCGACTGCTATTTAAAATCTTCCATCTCTGGCCCCTACTTCTTTTTAAAAAAATTTTTACAATTAAGAGGCGATTTAGCGTGGCCATTCCACCTACCCTGCATATCTTTGGGTTGTGGGGGTGAGACCCACGCAGACACGGGGGGAATGTGCAAACGCCACACAGGCAGTGACCCAGGGCCGGGATCGGACTCTGGTGCTCGGTGCCGTGAGGCAGCAGTGCTAACCACTGCGCCGCCCTGCTGCCTTTTCTCCCTACTTCTTGACCGCTTAACTATCTGAACAGTTCGCTTCCATTAAACCTAAGTTTCAATTATTCCACATCTTTCTTCATATTTGTATTTCCTCATAAAAGGCAGCATTCCAATAAAGCCTCAATACCCTTATAGTGTGCAGTGCAATATTGTGGAACACACAAGATTTCAAATGAGCTTAATATTGCTGCATAGATATAACCCAGGAGGAGACCATTTGGCCCACTGTGCTGTGACAGCTCTTTGCAATTTCCACCCAATTAGTCCCACTCTCCTCGTCTTCCCAATAGCCGAGAAAATATTTCCCCTTCAAGTATGTATCCAATTAGCCTTTGAAATGACCATTGGGTCTGTCTCTACCACCTTTTCAAGGCAGGGCGCTCCACAACAGAACAACTTGCTGTGTAAAAAAACTATTTATTTTTTTGTCAATTAACTTAAATCTATTCTCCGGTTATTGTGGCTTCTACCATATGTTTTGCCCCATTTACTCTCTCAAATCTCTTCATAGTTTTAAACATCTTTACTAAATCTGCTTACTTTCTCTGCTGTAGGATGCCACTTTCAGATTGTACCTGGCAGGGTAAAAGCCTGAAATTTCAATAGTCGACTTGATTCCACATTACCCTTGTGTATTACAATGCAATTTCTCAACACAGTTCCACTTGTGCAGTTATAGACTGGCCAACTCTTGTGAACAGTGAGTCAGCCAAATATAGTGTGTACAGAGGAGACCGTAGCTTGACTTACGATGATTCATTTGACAATAGCGTCAGCTTTAATCAATTGTTCCATGCACATTGAAAAACAAACTAAATGGAAGGAGGATACAGAATAATACTTTGCTGGATTTGTGAAGAGGTAAAATTTAAATCTTACCTTTTCCCTTTCCTTTGCTTTTACCTAGAAGGGAAAATACATAAATTAGAATGGAGAGTTTTGCCTACCAGCCACCTTTCCCACTTTGCAACAGTGATCAGACTTTGTTGGCTGCAAACCACTTTAGAGCATCCTGTGGTTGTCAAAGACACTACATCAATGCAATCCTTTAAAGTTCATAGAATAGACATTGTTTTGCTTTTTAAAAAAATACTTTTCCATTCCTGCTGTAGAGTGGGCCGTGTGCTTCCCATACCACAATCTATTAAATGTTGTGGGTCAGGTGAACTCCATGATACATTTTGGGGTTCTCTAAATCCTTCCCCATAACAGAAGGGAGGAGCTGTGTAGACCACCGTGGAGACAGGGGAATGTATCATTCTGGGCTAAGATTCCCTCTGGTTGCTATTCATAATGACAATCAATATGCCAGAAAAGATTTTTCTTGGTGCCCTAAAATTGGAACTGATTTCTAAAAGACCAACTCCAGAAATAACACTTGCAATCTTCACAGCTACAGTGAGCAACCAAATTAGACAAAACAACCAAAGTAACTCTCAAATAAAAGGAAAAGGCTGCAGGTGCTGGGAATCTGAGGGGCTGGATTCTCCGCAGCCCCGCAGCGAAATCGCGGCCGGCGTGGGGGGGAAGGAGAATCCACTTTCATGGCGAAATCGGGCCCAGCGCCAGTCCGGCGATTCTCCGGGCCCCGAAAATTGCTGTGACCACGGGGTACGCCGTGCGGCTGGCGACCCATTGCCAGAGGTCCGCCCAGCGAACCTCCTCTCCCGATCGGCTGAGTTCCTGACGGCGTGGAACTAACCACCTATTGCCAGTCGGGATGCTGGCGTGGGGGCTGCGAACTCAGTCCGCGGCCCACCTGGTCGGGGGTATCGGATGTCAGGGGGGAGGCCTTATAGGCGACCGGGGCTTAGATCCATGGGGTCAGATACTCGGGGGCACGGCCGATCAGGGAGGTTTCGGGTCCGAGTCCACTATAGAGCTCGATGCGGCCACTGGAAGCCGCCGCCATGCGCATGCGCGGACTCCGAACCGGATGTGCGGGGGCCCGTATGTGCAGCAAAAGCTGCAAGATTTACTTCGGGTCCCTGTTAGCCCCCAGCAGGGCATTGAATTAGGTGATCTTTTTTATCGGAATTTTGGGAGTAAAACGCCACAGTTTTTACGCCAGCGTGGGGACATCGTCCCGTTTTGGGGGAATCCAGCCCAAGACGTTGTCTCTTTTTGTTTCAAAGTCATTCTTGCTCGAACCAGCATAAGGACAAACCGAGGTTAGCCTGTGAAAGTCTCATTAGACGATCCATCCAATGCTTAAAAGTTAAAATAATTAAGGAGATTGTGAGAACACAGCATTGAATACAAGAGAGGCTGAAGAGGAAGAAATCTCTCCAATTCGACTAAAAACAGAGCTGCTCAGTTTACTCAGGCTTTGAGATTACTCAGTCTAAAAGGATTAGCTCTAGAAATTGCAAAACCTCCTTTTTTAATATTTTATTAACGTTTTCAATGTTATAAAGCCTTGCAAAACATATATATTTTTCTAAAACCCTTGAAACATCAAACAAGAAATAAATATGAGAGAATACAGTTCCACAAACCCCCAACTCCCCCCCCCCCCCCCCCACCCCACATCCCGCTCCCAGTCCTCCCTCTCCCCTAGTAACTGACGGTGACTGGCGGCACGGTAGCACAGTGGTTAGCACTGTTGCTTCACAGCAGTGAAGGGGGGGCCTCACGGTAGCATGGTGGTTAGCATCAATGCTTCACAGCTCCAGTGGTCCCAGGTTCGATTCCTGGCTGGGTCACTGTCTGTGTGGAGTCTGCACGTCCTCCCCGTTTGTGCGTGGGTTTCCTCCGGGTGCTCCGGTTTCCTCCCACAGTCCAAAGATGTGCGGGTTAGGTGGATTGGCCATGATAAATTGCCCGTAGTGTAAGGTTAATGGGGGGATTGTTGGGTTACTGGGTATACGGGTTACGTGGGTTTAAGTAGGGTGACCATTGCTCGGCACAACATCGAGGGGCCGAAGGGCCTGTTCTGTGCTGTACTGTTCTATGTTCTATGTTCTAGCTCCAGGGTCCCAGGTTCGATTCCCGGTTTGGATCACTGTGCGGAGTCTGCACGTTCTCCCCGTGTCTGCGTGGGTTTCCTCCGGGTGCACTGGCTTTCAGATATTGAAGCAGCCGTCTATCATCACCCTGTTTCCTACTGCTCAGACAATTATGAATCCACTTTATAAAATCACCCTGTATCCCATGTGCATTTGCCTTCTTAATGAGTCTCCCTTGTGGGACCTTGTCAAATGCTTTGCTGAAATCCATGTAAACTACATCAACTGCACCAGCCTCATCTATACACTTGGTTACATGCTCCAAAAATTCAAGCAAATGTGTGAGGCATGGCCTCCCTCTGACATTGTCATACTATCCCTGATCAAATCTTGCCTCTCCTTCAGAATCTTCTCCAGTAGTTTCCCAACCCGAAAGGTCCTGCTCTTTAGTCTATTCCCTAACTCCCTGATGAAACTTCTTGTTGAAAGATTTTGGGCGTAATTCTCTGATAATGGGGCTATGTCCCCACGCCCGCGAGAAAGCGGGTGCGAATCACTCTGGACTTTCCTGGAAAAAGTC
Organism: Scyliorhinus canicula; assembly: GCF_902713615.1. Taxonomy (NCBI): domain Eukaryota; kingdom Metazoa; phylum Chordata; class Chondrichthyes; order Carcharhiniformes; family Scyliorhinidae; genus Scyliorhinus; species Scyliorhinus canicula. Next base: position 22,819,040 of record NC_052162.1, on the reverse strand, counting down.
CAGAGTGATTCTCCATTTTGTAGGGGGCCAACAGGGCCTCGGAGTAGTCCACGCAACTACCGCTGCCGATATGGGGCCCTGCACTTCCGGCCGCGGGTCCGCACATGTACCCCGCGGCCCCGCGCAACATGGCTGACCCACACAGTGGGCTGGCCCCGACAATATAGGCTCCCCCAAGATTGCACGCGCCCATGAATCGGTGGCTCCCGATCGCGAGCCAGGCTGTTCTGGAGGCCACCCCCGTGACGGATTCCCCCCCCCCCCCCCCCCCCCCCCCCCATTGTAGTGGCAAATGTACAACCTCATGGGGCAGAGGGACCAACTGTGGGAGTTTCGACAGCCAGCCGAACCACGGTGAAGCAATCAGCAAAGAAACTGCTGTCTGGGCCGACACCATCCTGGTTCCTTTGTCTTAGCACGCACTTCCTCGCTGAGCCATCAAATGAGTTAAGCCTGTTTTTATTTTTTGTCTGGAGTCTAAATTGAATATTTATCTAACTTTCCGTAAACTGCAGCTTTAACAGTCACTTTCCACCCATGCTGACATACAGCGACATTACAATTGCTCCCCTTTGCCATTTTTATTCCAGGAAGATCATGCACCCACCTGTACCTGAATGGTTTCTCAATTCAACAGGCCCAGCGCAAGAGGAGCATGCCCCTGTGTTCTGGTCTTTGACAGATGAATTGAGATTCCTCCGCGAGATCATTTGCAATATTAGCCCTCAACCAACATCATGGAAGAAGATCATTTGGTCCAGTGGTGTCTGGCGGCTTTTTAAAAGAGCTTTTCAAATGGCCCCGATCCCTGGCTCTATCTCCATTTTTCTCCAAATTCTCTTTTGGAAGCTCCTTTTGAGTTTGCTTCCACCGCCCTTGGAGGTGATGCGCTCCAGATCGCAACCAACTCGCAGTGTAAAACACAATCCCTCATTTTGCCTCTCACCTTAATATGCCACCTCTGAAGACTGATCCCTTGCCACTGGATACAGTTTCTCTCGTGTCATCAACACTGTTCATGATTTTGAACACCTCTATCAATCTTCAGTTCTCAGAAAAACAATCCCGGCTCCTCCTCAATCTCCAAATTACTCAAATCCCTCATGGTGGTGCCTTTCAAGCGATTGTCTTTCTCCCTCTTGAAGGCCTTACCTTCCTTCCTTTGCTGTGTAGTGCCCAGAATTGAACAATGTTCCAGCTGAGGCTTGACCAGTGTTTTATAAAGGCTGAGCAATATGCCATTGCCTTTGCACTCGATGGCCGTGACTCTGTGCCTGCATTTGCCACGAGCTCAGACGGCGATGTGGGCGCTAAATCTCGCAAGAGGCTGGTAACGGGAATTTCGCCGGCGCGATCTTGTGATGTTGTCATCCCTGCCGGTGGTGGAATGAGGTTCACGCCCTGTACGGTCGAGATCCTCATTCAAATGCATTATCGTATCATTAGCGATCAATCCCGTTGTAACCGCCCCCCCCCCCCCCCCCCCCATTATGACATCACACCACTGCGGTTTACAACAGGTTTTCAGAAACGTGAACCTGACGACCTCACCTCTGAGGGGGAGTTCGGAGGTGAGCGTGCAGGTCGCCACTATCCAACAAGGAGTGCATGGGGATGGAGGCCACTGGAGAGCTTGGGTGGGCAGCCGGATGAGGAGGTAACCCTTTGAAGGGTGGGGCTCGCTGCTTCAGGGCGTTGTTTGGGGGGATGGTTTGGCTCATAAAGGGAGGGGGCATTTTCTATGAGAAGGCAACAAAGCACTAACAAATATTAACCACTCTAAGGTTACAGCTAAAGCACTGGTGCAGTCTCGAGGGACCCTGCAACTGGGCCGGCAAGCCTGTGGAGCTGGACTGGGTGGCCACAATACAAGGCTTGTAGGACGCACAACTTCTTTTGGAAGGTAACTGCCAGAAATGCAATCTGATCCTGTTCTGTTTAATATGGAGGCTTAACAGCAATGAGCGTACCCTTGCCTGCCACATGAGAAACCTACTTGCTTATTAACATTCCTTCACATTGATGGATTGAGCCAGTCGTGCTTGGTTATTTTGTTACAATATATGCTTGTGCTACTGATTGTCACTCACAGGTTAACCCTTTGCAAACTGAATTTCCCATTCTGTGAATTCCAAGGCTTGCCCTCAGCATTCGCTGGGAGGCCTAGAAGATGTAACTGCACTGAGATAAAGGCCGAAGGTTTCAGACTTCACACGTGTTGCTGCAGTGGCGTCTTCACAGGCCATTCTCCCCGCCTCTCACCGACAGCTTTGCACACAGGGCTCTTCAGTTAACCCATAAGCCTCATGCTTTCGCCTTTTGTTCAATCTAAGTGCTGAAGAGGATCTCTGTTGTGAACTGGAGTGGAGATCACACGCCCATCTGTCACGCTAAGAAGGATGAGGTTGGTGTGAGGTCTTGCCCAGTGTGGGAGATTGTAAGGGAGTGGAGCCAAGAGAGAAGGTGAGCAACAGCAGTCACTGACTGTTGGAGGAATGCTCCTGGTGTTGGATGGGCAATGGGTCAGACCATGGACCTAAATCTTCAATGGTTACTTATTTTCTTTCTTTCCTTTCAGTTCGTGCACAGATACAAAGACGGAGCCATTCGGGTCAGTGCTCCTTCAGAGAACCCTGGGGGCAGCCATCCTCGTGACTGGACTTGGAACAAGTGCTGAAGAGGTGTTTCAATGGAGTGCTCCCCTGATTGAAGTGCTCGTGTGATATGGGGGTGGGTGAATCAGAGTCAGCCTGCCTTGGGCTCGGGGTGAAACACGTGTAAACTTTTTTCTTTAAAAGTGTTTAAAAATACGGCGTAAAATCTCTACAACGCCACTGGTGGGCTACTCACCACTTTTCCCGCCCAACACGACACCAAGTAAGGGAACCTATTGCGATTCTCCCAAAAAGTGTCACCTTGGATGGGTTTGGCTGACTTCCCATCAGCTTTTGGGTGGGATCCGGACTGGTTCCGGATTGTTTTTTCAATCTTCGGACTGGTATTCACCCACATTTCTTTGGGGCACGGGTAATTTCTCACCAGTCAACCTCACACCTGGAAATGCTTTCAGTGGTGGGAACAGAACTCGCTGGCCAGACTGTCTCCTCAGAGATAGGAGCGCCATTTTGAAAGGTTGCCCCAATCTATAAGTCAGCTTGAGGGTCCTCCACACCTCCACCCGTGCACAATGTCACGCCCTGTAGACATGGATATCACCTACCCCCAAGTGAGCACACCCCGCGACAGGGCTGCTGCGGGCCCCCTCAATTTTAGGGCCACCCCCCTTCCATATCCCCTGCCCCCACTTGACCCCCCTCCTTCACTGCATCCATCTCATATGCCCCCTTCACTGCCCAGCTTCATCCTCCCTTTCATGGGCATGGCCCTCCCCTTAGGCCCTGACCCGTGGCAGTGCCAACCTGCTTGCCTGGCACTGCCGGCCTGTGCACCTTGGCAGCGCCCTGGACACTGTGGCAGTGCGAACCTGCCTCCATGACACTGCCAGCCTGGCACACAGGCAGTGCCCCTGACACCTGAGCAGTGCCAACCTGGCACCCTGGCAGGGCCATATTGGCACTGCCAGAGCACCTGGGCACCAGTAGGAGTGCCAAGGCACTGCCCTGCCCTGTTCGCAACCACCTGGGGGGCTCCGATGGCCTCCAAGACCCCCAGAATGGCCATCACGCCTGGTCTCCGCTTGTCAAGACCAATCCTAATTGGTGCCAGGTGAGGCTTGTCATGTGCAGCTGGTAACTCTGAGGAGCTGGGGAAATGTGACCTCAACCTGGCCGTGAATATTTAAATGAGTCCAACAGCACAACGAGGATGTAATCCAGGTCGCGACAGGCGCTGCGGGTCGGGTGACTCGGGCGTGGTGTTGCGCCCGGCGCAATGCTCGTTCTGGGCCTCTCCCGCGATGCTTCCGGCACAATGGGATCGGCGGCAGGGGCAATGCGGCGGGAAAATAAAGCCCGATATTTCTCTTAACAAAGCCAAGAATCCCATGTGCTTTTTTATAACAGTCTTCTCAATCTGGCTTGTACGTTCAAAGCTTTATGTACCGACACACCGAGTGCTCTCCTCTCTTCATTCTCTGCACTCCTCTCTTCATTCTTTCTACCAAAATGATTTAACTCACACTTTTATGGTAAATGTTATCTGCCATGTGTCTGTTCATTTCACCAGCTTGTCTGTGCTCTCTGAAGTCTGTTCCTCGCCTCCTCATTGCTTACTACATTTCCAAGTTTCTTGATGTCAACAAACATTGAAAATATGTCCTGTATACACAAGCAGGGGTCCAAAATCCAATCCCATAGGGAACACCATGTCCATTGAACAACTGTTCACCACGATTGTCTGTTCCTTAGCCAATTTTATATCTATATTGCCACCGTCCCTTTAATCCCACAGGTTTTGATTTCTAGCCTAAAATGTGGTGCTTTATCAAATGGCTTTTGAAAATACATATGCATATCAACCAGTCTACCCCCCCTTCACCCTTTCCAATTCTTCCAACAGCTCAAATCAAGTTCGTCAAACAAATTAATGCCTTTCATTAATGATCTAGTTTTCAAGTGGCAAGTGATAATGTCCCAGATTATTGCCCCTAAAAGTCCCCTTCAGTCCCACCCCACCTCTGCTGCACTGACTGGACCATGGTTACTGGGTTTAGCCCTTTCTTCTTTATTGACCATATTTTTTCCTTCATTCATGTAATGTGAGTCTCTCTGCCAAAGCCAACATTTGTCCTTCACGTCTGATCGCCCTTTAGAAAGTGGTGATAAGGGGAGGAGACGTTGATTATGTTTGCTTATTTTATTTAAATTTCATTTATTTAATTTTAATTTATGGTCACGTTCTCTTGTTGGGGGTGGGGGGTGGGGGGAGGGGGATACATGTGATGTTACGGTTTGGGGGGAATTGTGGGTGTTATGGGGCTGTTAGTTGCATATTACTGCTTGTTGCTATACTTGTTGTTATATTTTTATATTTTCTGTAAAAAATTCCAATAAAAATTATTTTAAAAAAAAGAAAGTGATGATAAGCCACCTTCTTGAAATGCTGCTATCTGGTGCAGCTACACCCACAGTGCTGTTATGAGTGAGTTCTAGGATTCTAACCCAGTGACAGTGACGAAATAGCAAGGGGGACCTTGCAGGTAATAGGGTTCCCATGTTGCCTTGTCCTCCAAAGCAGTAAGAGGTTGGGTGCTTGGAAAGTGCTGTTGAGGGAACCGTGGAGGGTTGATGTAGCGGAACATAAGGATGGTACACATCGCTGGTGGTGGAGTGAGTGAATATTTAATGTGCTGGATGGGCTGCCGATCAGGTGGGCTGCTCTATACTGGTGGTGTCGAACCTCTACATCCCTATGGACTCTATGGGTATCAAGGGCTATGGGTATAGGGCTGGAGTGTGGCATTAGGATAGAGAATCAACCATGATATTGTTGAATGGTGAAGCAGGCTCAAAGGGCCGAATGGCCTACTCTTGCTCCTATTTTCTACGTTTCTTGAGGGTTGCTGAAGCTGCACTCGTCCAGCAACGTGGAGAGTTTCCATCACACTCCTGACTTTTATCTCATAAATGGTGAACAGGCTTTGGGGAGTCAGGAGATCAATTATTCACTATAGAATTCCCAGCCTCTGACTTGCTCTTTTGGACACAGTATTTACAGGACTGGCACAGTTATATTTCTGGTCAAATATAACCAACATTAGGAAGTTTAAAAAAAATAAATTGCAAGTGTCCAATTATTTTATTTTCCCAATGAAGGGGCAATTTAACGCGGCCCCTTAAAGGTTGCAAATGTTGCTTGCCACATATCATCCCAAAGCTGAATGCTGTCCAGGCCTTGCTGCATGCAATAACTGCTTCAGTATCTGAGGCGTCACAAATGGTGCTCAAACCTTCTGCAATCATCAGCTGATAACCCCACTTCTGACCTTATAATGAAGGATAGGACATTGATGAATCAACCAAAAACAGTTAGTTGTGGGACACTACTATGAGGAGCTCCTGAAACTATGCCCTCATGGTGACATGATTGACCTCGAACAACCGCAACCATCTTTCTTTGTGTTCGGTACAGCTCCAACTATGGGAGTAACATCTGCAATTTTTCAATCCCATCACCACGCCCATAGCCATGGAGGCTTGGAAGCTTATGGCCAGAGCCTCCAATATTTTCACTGGACTGAATGATGTTTCTACTTTAAGTCATGCCAAATCTTTTGAGGACCCTCTCCTTATCAATTTTATCTGAACATCAAAACAGACAGAACTGTTTTTTTGGCCTCGCTTTGAGCAAATTGGCTGCTATGTTTCCTGTATTTCAACAGTCACCACATTTCATGGGCTGAAAAGAGTTTTGAAAGGTCCTGAAAGGTGCTTAAATAAACGCAAGCTCTTTCTCATTATCTCGCAAACTGAAGGTTGGATTCATTTTCCGGGAAGTTATCTGTATTAAAATAACAGTAGCAGCTGTGACACGTTGACTAGTTTGCACCACTGGATTAAAGCTTTACTCCTGGTTTTGTAAAATGCACAACCACTATGATGCCTCTGTCACTTTCTTTTGCAATGCGAGCTAACCCCCCCCCCGGATTCTTTGCCCATCGCTCCAGGCAACCCCCCCCCCCCCCCCCCCCACCCCCCCTCCCTGAGGCACCCACCCACCCTCTGGCCGTGGTCATATCCCCGGAGCTGTGTCCCATCCCCTGGGTGTTCGGATTTGGCTGCTGAGTGTATGGTGTTGCCTCCCACAGTGTTCAGGCGCAATTGGAATTCAAGGCAATGCCTCCCACATGCTACATGGCCGGCCAACTCACAGGAATCCACTTGAGTTGTGTGAAGTGCTCACATGGTTTATGATTGGCAATTCCTTATTAGCGATAGCCTTCAGCTGCACAGCCAGAGGCCTCAGCAGTCGGTGGGGGTTATGGGTGATCGGTGGGGCAGACAGGCAGGAACGGGGGTTGCCCCCGGAATGAGGTTGGGATCCAGGCATGGTGGTGCCGCGAGTGATTGCCCCCCCCCCCTCAGTTTCCCCCAGCGCCTCCCTCCCCACCCTCTCATGGTAGCCCACCCCGAGGTGTGTCTCGTGAGGCGCGGAGCCTATTGGGAGGCTCGGTGGAGGCTTCTCCCGGCATTCACCGACCGCGCTGCGCTCAAGCGAGAGCCCAACGCGGCCGGAGATCCGCGCCCAACACGATAGATGGGGAAAAGGTGTGGTCAAAGTGTAGAGATCCAATGAAGCTTTTAAAAGGCGGAGAAGAAGACGAGAAAAGGATACTGAGGGAGTGGGTGAGGAGCACAATGCCTGATGGAACAAAAAGTAAATGCACACTGGGCCATTAGTGAAAGTGTGGGGTGGGGTGGTGAGGGGTGCATGGCCAGATTGGAAAAGATGATTGGAGGAGGTTAGGAAGGGTGTGCAGAGTTTGAACGGGAAGAATAAGAAGAGTAAGTGCCATTCCCTGGGGCTTGGGAAGTTTGGCAAGGATATGGGCATTAGTGTAGTTGAGAAGATGGATCCTAATAGGTTTAGGTTATTTAAAGTTAATATAGGATCGGAGTAGGGAGGTCCAGTGGGAAGATTATAGAAGTTATTCAGGTAAAAGGTAAGTGTTTTGGTGCAAGAGAGAGATGGGGGCCAGGGCATGGGTGGAGGCAGATAACAATGGAGGAATGGAGGACCAAATGAGCGGGATGAATTGAGCTTAGATTAGAGCAGAATTGCCACAGTTCATATGTCATGGCCGCTATGGAAATTAATGGAGTCAAGGCCAGAGACAAGATAGTGTTTATGGAAGCATTGGAGAAGGAATATGACAGACATCTTGGCTCACTTATGCCTCAATTTTGGCGAGAGTAGCAACATTCCTGGACTGACTGAGAAAGCAAACAAGGCAGAGCTGCATATCATGACAATAAGGTCACCTTCGGTGTAATTGTAATGTTCCATTCTTGGCCCATCTTCTTCAGCATTTATGTAACTTTCAATGAAGTTACTGAGCAGTAACATAACCAGGAGCAGGGCCAAGGATGGAACATTGAAGAGCAACAAAAAGTGACCTAATAAAGGGGAGAAGAAAAGCTATTCAGAGTGTTGATGTCCGTGGACTCATTAAAATGAAACCAGTGTTAGGAGTTGCGGTTGTGAAGGACAGATGTTCAGTGAGTTAGGAATAGAATTTTAAATTGGAAGTTAAATAAGCTTGTGGGTGGTAATAAAAGTCATAGCAGGTTTTTATTGGTTGCTTGTGGTGACATTCCTGACCTTTGTTTCCTGCGATTCTGAAGCTTCCGAAATGCTTGCATTTACGTTTTCAATCACTCGTGTTAATGCAAATTTGTTTCCTGCTGTTTATATTAAAAGACAGTCATGCAAAATACGGCTGTGGTGTCAAGGTGCTGAGGCGTAGAAAATGTCTGTGTAAAACATTTCTCCTGCTGTACATTATTGCGTTTGTGGCATTCGTGAGCTGACAGTAAAATTTCTGCTTATACCAGTCAAATTCACAATGCTATTCAGTCATAGAGTCACACAGCACAGAAAAGGCCCTTTAGCCCTGTGCTCTGTGCCAGTCTAAAACAACCACCTAACCATTCTAATCCCATTTTCCAGCACTTGGCCCATAGCCTTGTAGACCCTGGGATTGCAAGTGCACATCTAAATACTACTTAAATGTTATGAGGGTCTCTGCCTCCACCACCCTTTCAGACAGTAAATTTACCCTCTGGGTAAAAATGTTTTTCCTCCTACCCCCCGCTAAACCTCTGCCCCTTACCCCTTATCTGTGCCCCTGGTCGTTAATCCCTCCACCAAGGGGAAAAGTCTGGTCCTCTCTGCTCTATCTATGCCCCTCATAATTTTAGACATCTCAATCATGTCTCCCCTCAGTCTCCTCTTCTCCAAAGAGAACAATCCAAGTCTATCCAATCTCTCTTCATAACTAAGGCTCTCCAGCCCAGGCAATAATGCTTTTTGCTGTGGACTTTTGGCCCATTAGAAAATTGATCGAGATTACCCTGAACCCATTTAAATTATGAGGATTAAAATTGCTGAGTTGAATTTAAACCCTCAAAACACACCACCCATGGCGTATTGTGAATGCAACTGAGAAAGTACTGAATAACATTCACATGATTAACTATTTATAATTGACAGACGAATACAAAAAACAGCTCCAACTTCATGGGTAGAATTCTATGGCCCCACTGGGTTCTGTTCAAGGGGCTCCCAAGATGATTTCAAATCCCCCACCTTTTCACGCTGGAGCTTGGGCAGTAAGTGTCAAAACATTAACTCAACTATACCACAGCACAGTGCAATCTAGTCCACAACGAAACTGAGTTGCGCCAACCTGAACTTCTTTACAACACACACGATTGGCTGGCGGTCAGACCACGAGAGTCTCCTGGTCAGCCATGCTGGATGTCGAGTGGTGCCCCTCAAGCTATAAGCCCCTGGTGACAGACTACTGTAGTAACCTGTTCCAGGAATAACTTGCTATTTTACACCAGGGAGCATAGTTATCCATTGAATGATTATCATAGAATTTACAGTGCAGAAGGAGGCCATTCGGCCCATCGAGTCTGCACCGGCTCCTGGAAAGAGCACCCTACCCAAGGTCAACACCTCCACCCTATCCCCATAACCCAGTAACCCCACCCAACACTAAAGGCAATTTTGGACACTAAGGGCAATTTATCACGGCCAATCCACCTAACCTGCACATCTTTGGACTGTGGGAGGAAACCGGAGCACCCGGAGGAAACCCACGCACACACGGGGAGGATGTGCAGACTACGCACAGACAGTGATCCAAGCCGGAATCGAACCTGGGACCCTGGAGCTGTGAAGCAACTGTGATGAGTGAATATAAATTACACCAGAAATGTACTTAATTGGCTGTGAAGCATTTTCAGGCACCGGGGGGTCGGAGAATCGCCCGGGGCCGGCGTCAATCCCGCCCCCGCCGTGGCCCGAATTCTCCGCCACCCAGGTAACGGCGGGGACGGGAATCGCGCCGCTCCGGTCGGCGGGCCCACTGCACTGGTCGGCGGGCCCCCCGCGGCGATTCTCCGGCCCGCGATGGGCCGAAGTCTCGCCGCTGACAGGCCTCTCCCGCCGGCGGGAATCAAAACACCTCTGGTGCTGGCGGGATTGGCGCCGCGGGCGGGCTCCGGGGTACTGGGGGGGTGCGGGGCGATCTGGCCCCGGGGGAGTGCGTCCACGGTGGCCTGGCCCACGATCGGGGCTCACTGATCGGCAGTGCTCCCTGGGGGCACTCTTTTTCTTCTCCCCGCCATGGCCTTCACCATGGCGGGGGCGGAAGAGACCACCTCCCGTGCGCATGCGCCGGTATGACATCAGCAGCTGCTGACGCACCGGCGCATGCGCGGACTTCCGCCGGCCGGCGAAGGTCTTTCGGCCCCAGCTGGCGGGGCGCCAAAGGCCGTTCGTGCCAGTCAGCGGAGCGGCAACCACTCCGGCGCGGGCCTAGCCTCTCAATGTGAGGGCTTGGCCCTTAAAGGTGCGGAGAATTCCGCACCTTTGGTGATGCCCGACGCCGGAGTGGATGACGTCACTCCAATACGCCGGGACCCCCCGCCCCGCCGGATAAGGGGGAGAATCCCGGCCCTGTTTTTAAAAATTATTTTACAGGATGTAGGTGTCATGCTAATACCAGCATTGTTGCCCATCTCTAACGGTCCTTAAACTGCGTGACTTGTTTGGCCATTTCAGAGGAAAGTTAATAGTCAACCTGAAGCCACATATAGGCCATACGAAGTAAGGATGGCAGATTTCCTTCTATAAAGGACATTAGTGAACCAGATGGGTTTTTGCAGCATTCAATAATGGCTTCATGGTCTCCATTACTAAGGTTAACTTTCAACCAATGTTATATTGAATTTGGGTTACACCAGCTCCCGTTGTGAGATTTGAACCAATGTCGCCAGAACCTCGGCGTTTGGATTATTAGCCCAGTGACATCACGACTATGCTAACCTGAAGTCATAAAAGGAATCCAGTAAATACAAGTATTTTTCTCTTTGTAGAAATAGAAGTGCAAATATACACATATGGCCTTTCAAAGTGATTTTTCTAAGACCTTACCGAGCCAAGGCACTTGACAGGAATGCTGTCAAACAGAAAATTGACGCTGAGACACATAAGAGCACATAAGGACAGATGATAAAAATCTTGGTTAAAGACGTAGATTTTAATACACGTCTTAAAGGAGAAGCGGGAGATAGAGAGCCAGATATAGCTCACACCTTTAACAAATCCAGATTGTGCCAAAGTTTAATCCAATTGTCCCTCAATGTGTGCAAATCATTCCAACTCCTGTTTACTGTGGTTATTTTTGTTTAATCCAGTGAAATTGTAAATTATACTCCTGGTATCCTTGTCAAGAAATGTGAGAAAAGATTGTCATGCAACAATATTGAAACAATAAGACCTCACTATGTTGTCTCATTGCCAAGACCAAAGTTGAAAACATTTATTGAACAAAGGCCAAATTGGCTCATATTTTATTATCCTTTTATTTTATTACTCTTGCGTGTGAAAAGGACAGAAGGGAAGAACATTACCCTTCCGTCAATCAGTTAGAATATAGTTCAGCCACACCCCGCCCTCCCCAACTTCACTGTCTCCTTTCAAAAGGTTGTGCATGTTCGGAGAAGACAGGACAGGGTTTGCCTATAATTGAGGGTGTGGGGGAAGAATTAATTTCAGTCAGGATTCCTGAAACAGTTCCAGCTATCCTGGTCGAGAATGAAGTGAGATGGATGGTCCCTGATGAAGTGAGGGGTTCGTGCCTGGCCTATTTTAGGGGGAGGCAGTGGGGTACTGGTATTGCCACTGGACTGGTAATCCAGACACACAGGATAATGCTCTGAGAACCTGGATTCAAATCCCACCCAGATTGGGAAATTTGAATTTGATAAAAAAATCAGGAATTAAAAGTTCAATGTCATTGTTGATTGTTGTAAAAACCCAATTGGTTCGCTAATGTCCTTCAGGGAAGGAAATCTGCCATCCTTACCTAGTCTGGCCTACATATGGCCCCCAGACCTACTGCAGCAATGTGGTTGACTCTGAAACGTCTCCTCAAGGGAAGTTAGAGGTGGGCAATAAATGCTGGCCAGTGATGCCCACACCCCATGAAATAATTAAAAGATTGGGTGACTCAGGTGACTAATCAATGTTTACTCTACTGAACCATTGGAAGGATCGAGAGAGTTTTCAAAACATACATTTGGAAATGGCATCCCCTTGTCATCACTACTTGGTAAAGATACTATACAGTCATGTAGTGTGGTAATACCACTGTATATATATGTGTGTGCCTCTATTAGTGGAGTGGACTCGATGGGCCGAATGGCCTTACTTCCACTCCTATGTCTTATGGTCTATTAGGGGATGTACAATAGTACCGGCTATTACAGGTTTGTCTGTAAGCCCCTGCATAGTTTGTCGGTAAGCCCCTGCCGGCTAGCTCCGCCCACAGGAGCAGTATAAATATCCATGAGGTCTCCTGAGCTGCCATTTTACAGCTCCACTTGAGGTAATAACATCTCACGGTAATAAAGCCTCTTTTGTACCGTTTTGTGTTTCTGTGTGCAATTGTTAGCGCAACATGTAGTTAGCTGGCAAGACTTGAAGGATGAATGATGAACAATGCCAGGCTCATTATCCCACCCACTTGCCCTCTTGCCACCCATCAATCAGCATCTTCCCACAATGTTGAACCTTCACTTGCTCCCTCACAACTGCACACTATCATGGTGCAACAGTGTAACTAAGAAGGAAAAAACCAATAGGGATGTCAGTGGTCGTGGAGCGCAGTATGCTACCTTGGAGTCACGCCCGCAACCCGGAGGCACCAAGCAATTGCATAGATTCATTTTATCAGTAATCATTGATGATATGCTGCAAAATGGTTGTTGTATGTAAGCACACAAGAGTGAACAAGAGCATTGCAGCCTAAATGGTTCACGGTCCTTCTTGAATCATAGAATATCACACAGAGGGGACACAGGGGAAGGGATGGGTCCCGATGCTCCATCTTTCCGACCAGGAAGAGTGTTCCAGATGAGGAGACCAGTCCTCTACCTTGCTGGCTGCCACAATGCCACTGCAGACCTAAATTCAAAGAGCAGCTGCAATGAATGCAGCAGAAGATCATCAACACTCATGGATTCATAGGAGTATAGGCACAGGAGTAGGCCATTCAGCCCTTCTAACCTGCTCCGCCATGTAGCTGGATCATGGCCAATCCTCTCCATCAGTGCCATCCTCCTGCATGATCCCCATATCCCTTGATGTCATTGGTATCGAGAAATTTATTGATCTCAGCTTTGATCATATTCAATGACTTAACCCCCACAGCCCTCTGGGATGGGAAATTCCAAAGATTCGCCACCCTCTGACTGAAGAAATTCCTCCTCAACTCGGTGATAAATGGCTGACCTCTCACTCTGTGTCTCCTGGTTCAAGACTCCCTAGCCTGGGGAATTTTACCTTCTGCGTCCACCCTGTCAAGCCCTGTAAGGATTTTGACCCTTCAATGCGGTCACCGCTCATTCTTCTAAATTAGCGGGAAGACAGGCTTCGACTCCTCAATCTCCCCTCAGAGTAAAATGTCCCGAGAACAGAGCAAAAGCGAAATACTGCAGATGCAGGAACAACAGAAAATTCTGGAAACACTCAGGCCGATCAGGCAGCATCTGTGGAGAGAGTTCCCGTCGTCAGAACTGGGAAAAGTTAGAAATGCAGTCGGTTTGAAGCAACCAAAGCAGGGAAGGGTGAGAAAAAGGCCTGTGAGAGGGTGGAGGGCCGATGAGATTAAATGACTGACGGTTTCATGGTTCGAGACCAAAGGGAATGGTAATAGGAGAAGAAAAGAAGCAAACAATCTTCCTCGATGGGATATGAATGGGAGGATCCCACAAAGGAACTTCTTCACCCAAAGGGTTGTGAATCTATGGAATTCCTTGCCCAGTGAAGCAGTTGAGGCTCCTTCATTAAATGTTTTTAAGGTAAAGATAGATAGTTTTTTGAAGAAAAAAGGGATTATGGTGTTCGGGCCGGAAAGTGGAACTGAGTCCACAAAAGATCAGCCATGATCTCATTGAATAGCGTAGCAGGCTCGAGGAGCCAGATGGCCTACTCCTGCTCCTAGTTCTTATGATAGCAAAGTAAAGAGAAACAGGATTCATAAATAAACAAACCAGCAAGGAAAAATGAAACAAAATGGAGGTAGAGGTTAAAATCTAAAGTTGTTCAACTTACTGCCGAGTACCAGAATGCTGTTGTGTTCCCTGTCAAAAGAAGAGGTTCTATTCCTTGGGCTTGCTTTGAGATTCATTGGAATACCGCATGAAGACAAGCCAGAGCAGCCAGAGTGGGAGAATTAAAATGACAGTCGGCTGGGACTTCAGCATCGTGCTGGGGTACTGAACGCAGATGTTTTGCGAAGCGGCCATCCAGTCTACATTTGGTTCCCCCCGTTTAGAGGGGATCACATCGTGTGCAGCCAATGCTGTGGTGATCTTTGTGAGGGGTTTCCAGGCTGGAAGGCGTAGTGACCACAAAGATCCACAAAGCTCTCGTGAAGTATTAAACTAATTTTATTAACACAACTAAATTTGAGTTCGACACTTATTCTGAATAGCATACATATATGTAAGAATTAAACTACACTCACTCACACTATCTCTGTCGGGCGGGGTGGGGTTTGGCAATGCTATAGAGCTACTTACAAATTGGCACTAATTGCAGACCGCAGAATGGGCAGTGTGAGAAATGGGGAAAATGAACCAACCAATTATCATTTGATTCGGGACGTTCTGATGGGCATGTACATCTAATGAAATGTTTTTTAAGTGCAATCACTCTTTTAACTTTGAAAACGTAGTAGCAAAACTGTGTACATGGAATCCTCACCAAAGTGTTCACTACATTCATGAAAATCTCCACTTTAAGTCAAACCCCTATAGTGAAGCATTGTTTCCCATAGGAGTCAATGTTAAACCCAAAGTTCCTAGGAATAATTTATGCCCAGAAAAATGTAAAGATTGAAACACTGGACTATACATGTGAATTACTACCTGAGGTACTTTACAGCAAACTCCCAGAAACCACAATGTCATCATGACTAGATCATTTGGGCTAAAGCAGAATAGAGATAAGACACTGTAAAGCCGCCATAGTCCCAGAAGTCCATAGGCTGCTTTCCCCTATGAGGTGGGAGAGCTGACTGGTGGTGATTTAACCTGAAGATCACCACACCTCAGACGAGGTGAAAGGTTGAGAAGGCGGGGCATTCATGGATAACCCCAGATGGTGCGGGAAATGAACCCACGCTGTTGGCCTCGCTCTGCATCACAAACCAGTTGTCCAGCCAACTGAGCTAAACCGGCCTGCAGACGTTTCCTGTATTAGCCATTTCCTCTTTTCCCATGACAATCATTCTTGTCTCAGCCTCTGAGGGAATACATCTACTTTGCACTAAATGAGATAATTGCAGTATTTTTCTTTAGCTGAGGAGGGTTGAATGCATTTTAAAATTTGCTTGTGAATTCCCTGTTAAACAGCAATGCTTTCCAGTTGGAAATGACCTATCAGATGGCCAGGCAGCTACTGTTCTGACGGTATTTTGGGCAAGCGTTATAAATGGTTACTATGGACAGTATGGTGGCACAGTGGTCAGCACTGCTGCCTCACGGCACCAATATCCCAGGTTCGATCCGGCTCTGGGTCACTGTCTGTGTGGAATTTGTACATTCGCCCCGTGTCTGCGTGGGTTTCGCCCCCACAACCCAAAGATGTGCAGGCTAGGTGGATTGGCCATGCTAAATTGCCTCAAAAATTGGAAAAAATGAATTGTGTACTCTAAATTTATTTTAAAATAAATAAATGGCTACTACTGGGCGTGATTCTCCCAAAAGGGAACAAAGTCCCCTAGCGAGTGCGTTTTGCTGCGTGTTTTCCAGCACTCGCAGTGCCAAGAAAGCCATGGCTATTCAATGCGACTTGCATTGCATAAGGGACCTGAACGGGGAACGTGTGACCGAAGAAGCACATAGCACCATTTTATACAGTGGGGAGGTCCACTTGCTGGATCTCCCCAGTGTAGCAAGAGGCCCCCGAAGCAATCTCTGACTTAACCCCCAGTCCGAACGCACTACGGGAGGGTCCCTGCCCCTCCCCAGCACCCACACAGGACACCTCCGGCCCGATCGCACGCGGTGCAAAAAATGCCAGATTAGCATCTTGGCAGTGCTAACCTGGCACCACCCATGCCAGCTGGCAGTGCCACCTGGTTTTGTGCCCATGTTCACCGTGAACAAAAATGGAAACTTGGGCGCGAAATCTTTTGTGAGAATCTGAAAATTAGATTCTTGGTGACGAGATCCCGTTTGTCAATTTTGCCGGTGATTTAATGAGGTCCCTGCCCAGAAAGGGCAGAGACCTCATTTAAATAAATTTTAATGTATTTAAAAGGCTTATCCACCATATGTTCACCCCATGTAAGGAACTCCCCCCTCGCTGGTGTGACATCACATCACGAAGGTGGGTCTCTCCAGTACTCAATAGAGGATGACTTGCAATCCTCCTTGCCTGGTGTGTCCTTCACAATCTGGAGCTTCAAAAGGGGCATCCCTTGCCAGAGGGAGACATGGAGAAAGAAGGCTGAGCGAGCTCCTTGGAAAATACAGAACAGGAAGGGCAAGAACTTGATCGGGAGACGAGGGTTCAATTGCACGTGGGAATGCCCTCAAAGAAACACAAAATGGAAGATGTGCCTGTATCACACTGATAGCCATACAATTCCAGGATAGTTAAGGTATAGACAACGGGACACAGGCATATTCCTTCCATCCCTTTGTTTACATGCCAATGGACTAAAATGGCTTCACTGCCGGTGACATCAGGAGCAATTTCAGCACTTGTCCTTGTATCTTCAACCCTCGTGATTTGGAAAAGTTAGAGGTGAACCCTCCATCAAAGTGCTCTGGGAAGCCGTCGGCGCTACACCAGCACAGGTACTATGTCAAAAGACTTGATGGAGTGACGGCGACCTTTATGACAAGCATTTTTCAGACGCTTAAGTAAAGAGTTTGTCACATTTCTCTGACATAACACAAGGGTAGAGTAGCTATCACCAGTCATTTCACATCAATGTGAGGCTCAGAAAGGGGTGGACACAAACACTAATTGACAGCATAAAACATAAGAGCTGGGAAGCAAGAGTTGGCAATTCAGCCCCTCGAGCCTGTTCTGCCAGCCAATACAATCATGATGGATCTCATAGAATCTTTACAGTGCAGAAGGAGAACATTGAGTCCATCCAGTCTGCACGACCCTCTAAAAGAGCACCCGAATTAGACCCCCCCCCCCCACCCTATCCATGTAACCCAATGAGCCCACCTAACCTTTTGGACACGAAAGGACAAATCCACCTAACCTTCACTGGACATCGGTGGGACAAAATTGGCGCACTCGGAGGAAACCTACGCAGGCACAGGGAGAACGTGCAAGCTCCACGCAGACTGTGATCTAAGGCTGGAATTGAATCTGGATCCCTAGCGCAGTGAGGTGGCAGTGCTAACCACTGTGCCCCCATGCCATCTCATCTCCACCTTCCATTCCACTCCCCATAACCCTTCGGGATGTCACATCTTAAAAACCTATCCATCTACTTCTTAAATTTGTTCAATGTTCCAGCTTCCACTGCATTCTGGGATAGAGAATTTCACAAAGTCAACACCGTTTGAGTGAAATCATTTCTCCTCATTTCTGTTTTAAATCTGCCACCATTTAGCCTAAAAATATGGCCTTGTTTTCCAGAAAATCCAACAAAGGGAAACCTCTGTTACACGTCAAACCTGTCAATCCCCTTCAGTATCTTATATGTCTCATTAATTCTCCTCTCATTCCTCTGAACTCCAGAGAGTATAGGTCTACACTGCTCAATCTCTCTTCATAAGCCAAGTCCTTCATCCCTGGAATCAACCTCGTGAACCTTCTCTGAACTGCACCAAATGCATTTACTTTTTTTTTAATATTTTTTTATTCTCCTCCTTTTTCACATTTTCTCCCAAATTTACCACCAACAATAAACAATAATCAGTAACAAATATGTCAATCCCCATAACAATAACATTGGTCCCATCCTCCCACCAAACCCAAACATTCGCCCACATGTTCACATAAACAAATGATAAAAAGGAATCACCCATAGCCACCATTAACACACACCACCCCCTTCCCCCTAACCCCAACTAATGTTCGATGTTATACAGTTCTTGAAAGTGCATAATGAATAATGCCCATGAATTGTGGAACCCCTCCATCCTTCCCCTCAGTTCAAACTTAACCTTCTCAAGAGTCAAGAATTCCAACAGGTCCCCCCGCCACGCCAGGGCACAGGGTGGAGAGGTTGCCCTCCATCCCATCAGGATCCGCCTTCGGGCGATCAACGAGGCGAAAGCTACAACATCTGCCTCCGCACCCGTTTCCAACCCTGGCTGGTCGGACACCCCGAATATGGCCACCCGGGGCCCCGGGTCCAGTTTCACGTGCACCACTTTAGAAATTACCCGAAAAACCCCCTTCCAGTAATCCTCTAGCTTTGGACAGGACCAAAACATATGAACGTGATTAGCGGAGCCCTCCCCGGCAACGTTCACACACATCTTCTGCTCCTTCAAAGAATCGGCTCATCCTTGCCCTTGTGAGGTGCGCTCTGTATACCACCTTCAGCTGTATCAGCCCCAACCTCGCGCACGAGGTGGAGGCATTCACTCTCCGGAGCACCTCACACCAGAACCCCTCCTCCATATCTTCTCCCAACTCTTCCTCCCACTTTGTTTTGATCCCTTCCAGTGTTGCCTTCTTCTCTACCAAAATAGCTCCGTAAAATGCTGACACTACCCCCTTCTCCAGTCCCCTTGTCATCAGCACCTCCTCCAGCAATGTGGAGGCCGGCTCCACCGGGAAGCCCTGGGTCTCCTTTCTGGCAAAATCTCGAACCTGCATGTATCTAAACATTTCCCCCTGCTCCAGCCCATACTTCGCTTCCAGCTCCTTCAGTCCTGCAAACCGACCGCTAAGAAACAAAACTTTTAGTGTCTTAATCCGCATTTCCAAAAATTTCCATCGCACCTCCCTGGCTCAAATCTGTGGTTCCCCCGAATCGGCATTTCCCTTGACCCTGCCCCCAACCCGAAGTGTTGGCGAAACTGCCTCCAAATTCTCAATGAAGCTATTATTACCGGACTCCCTGAGTACTTCCCCGGGGCTATCGGGGGCAGAACTGTTGCTAGTGCTTTCAATCCCGACCCCCTGCACAAACTCTCCTCCATTCTGACCCACTGGGAATCAACCCCTCTGACCCAGCCCCGCACCTTCTCCACATTCGCTGCCCAGTAGTAATACATCAGGTTCGGAAGACTCAAACCCCCTGCCTGCTTTCCCCTGTGTAGCAGCATGATTCTAACTTGGGCCACCTTCCCTCCCCATACGAACGACGTAATCCTTTCCTCAATCTCTCTGAAAAAAGCCTTTGGCAGGAAAATAGGCAGGCATTGAAAAAATAAACAGAAATCGCGGCAACACATTCATTTTAACCGCCTGTACCCGACTCGCCAGTGACAGAGGGAGACTATCCCACCTTGCCAGATGAGCTTTCACTCGCCGCACCAAACTATAAATGTTGTACCTGCGGAGCACCCCCCCCCCCCCCCTCCCCCCCCCGGCCTCCACTACCCCTGCTGTAACTTCCTTTAAGACCCTAGAATTGCAGGCCATCAGGCCCTGGGGACTTGTCTGCCTTTAATCCAAATAGCTTGCTTAGGTTTTTCTCTCATGATGGCAATTGTTTTACGTTCCTCCTTTACAACAACGTCTGCATTACCTATTACTATTGAGTTAGTTCTAGTCTCCTCCATGAAAACCAAGGCAAAATATCGATTCAGTGCCTCTGGCATTTCTGTGCTCCCCATTATTAACTCCCCAGACTTGTCCTCTGAGGGACTAATGTTGACTGTAGCTACTTTATTCCTCGGCCAGAGGTGATTGCATCACAGGCAGAAGGGATTGGGATCGGCTTGACTCACTGAGTCACATGGGTGGATGGTCCTAGGGTGTCCAGCTGCTGGTCCTCCTCTCTATAGCTGCCCGACTCCCTGTAAAGAAGGGCTCCCTTCCCTCACCTCTCGCCTAGCCATGGATGATTCCACCAATTCCTATAAGGATGGAGTGCAGGGCTAGGTGCCAATCAGGCAGGATCCATTGGATCAAGGTCTCCAAGGTGATTGCTGTTATGTTCTTTGTTTTGTTCTCCAAGATAGCCAATGATGTAGTGTTGACAAAGAACATAAAACTATATGTTTAAATAAAAACTAATTTATTTTGCACTACTTAATTTGATTTGGTTCGCATAATCTACTGAGTAACAGATAACAAAATAATAGGACTGAATCTGTGATACAGTAATTAATTATCTCTCTAATATATATAAACTACACTCTAACTCAACTTCATACCATCCTTCTACATCAAAAACTCCATCAGCTCTCCCCGCATGCCTGGAGACGCAGCCTTTTATATGATCACTCAGTGATGCCATCTAGTGTTGATATGGATGAACATCACCTTGTTAATTCTTTACTATACTTGGACTACACATATCATTACAATTACCATCCTTTTTTGACACTTCGGGAAAAAAAAGGGAAGTGAAGGGGTGGGCCAGAGCCTGCCCTTTCAGCCACTTAAATAGGACTTACTCATTCAATTTTTTTTTTTAAAAAGGAACACCACACAGGTCCACCCCTCCCCTCCCCACCCCCCAGACCCCAACATGGACCCCCGACCCCTGGCACGAACCTCTCCCTCTCAGACTGTACTCACTTATGGATTCACCCGGTGTGGGTCAAACTGCCTTGAGCAGGGGGTGCAGCATCCAGATGTTCAGGGTCTGTGGAGAGCCAGCACTCTCCACGGCCTCACCACCCTTGCCTCTGACACCCCCTCTGTGATTCGCTCTGTGCCCCCACTTTCCGCATCACTCACCTCTGATCTGTGGTCCAGCAGTGATCCTCGGCCTTCTGCAGACTTCTTACGAGCACCTCCCTGGTGCCACTACGCTTCAATAAAACTCCCAGTCTTTGATTAGCCACCATCCCTCAGTGGGCAGAACTTCCACCGCCTGGTTTCCCTGATCCCGGGGCCACCAGTCAGATGCCTGAGAGGAAAAAGGTGTGGTGGGTCTTTCCTGGAAATGGCAATGTGGGGTGCCTAATGGCTCTCTTGTCGGTAGCCAGGATTCCCATCAGCTCTACGAGATTCAGTCTGTTGGTTCTGCCTTTTGCTCCACAAATGTTTCATTTCTGATGTCCAGTGTTCACAGCATTTTGCTTTTCGACAGAATCCCTCATGCTGAATATTTCACTCATTTAATTATCATAAATTTAAATAAATTTGAGTATTGGTTTCACCGAGAACAAAAGCCATTTTATGGCATTCTATTTAACATCTTCCCAGGAGTGGAGCCTACGAAGCAGCTCACATCATCTTGGACCAGAATAAGAGGTTACCTAGTAGGCCTCTGGCATGCTCACTAATCATGGCACACAACGATGGGGCAGTTCTGAATGCCAGAATTGTGTCATTAAAACTCTCCACAATCAATACGGATTAAAAGCAAGGGTAGAAAGCCAAAAGCATAACCTATTTTTCAATGACTATATTCATAATTCTGCTCTTATGTCTTAATTCTTCTCCTATGTCTTATGGGGATCAGGGGTTATGGGGAGAAGCTAAGAGAATGGGGATGAGAAAATATCAGCCATGATTGAATGACGGAGCAGACTCGATGGGCTGAGTGGCCTAATTCTGCTCCTATGTCTTATGGTCTTATAGCACTGTAAAGAGAATATGTTAAATGATCTTGGCAAAAGAACCAATATTTGTTTCCTTCTTAGTTCCAAGAGGGACATCCACTATATGAACAATACAATTCCCCCGAGACATATATGTGTAAGACACACATATTGGGCGGGATTATCCCCTACCCGGCGGGGCGGGGGGGTACCGGCGTAGCGGAGTGGCGCCAACCACTCCGGTGTCGGGCCTCCCCAAAGGTGCGGAATTCTCCGCACCTTTGGGGGCTAGGCCCGCGCCAGAGCAGTTGGCACCACGCCGACTGGTGCCAAAACCGGCACCAACGGCCTTTGACGCCCGCCACCCGGCGCCGGGGCAGGCCGAAAGCCCTTCGCCGGTTCGCGCATGCGCGCTGGGGGATTCTCTTCCGCCTCCGCCATGGTGTAGGCCGTGGCGGTGACGGAAGAGAAAGAGTGCCCCCACGGCACTGGCCCGCCCGCCGATCGGTGGGCCCCGATCGCGGGCCTGGCCACCTTGGGGGCACCCCCCGGGGTCCGATCGCCCGCGCCCCCCCCCAGGACCCCGGTGACCTGCTCACGCCGCCGATCCCGCCGCCACCATAGGTGGTTCAAACCTCGGCGGCGGGAGAGGCCTCCCAGCGACGGGACTTCGGCCCATCGCGGGCCGGAGAATTGCTGCAGGGGGCTCGCTGCTCGACGTGGCGTGATTCCTGCCCCCACAATTCCTGGGTGGCGGAGAATTTCTGCCACGGCGGGGGCGGGATTTTCGGTGGCCCCGGGCGATTCTCCGACCCTGTGTGGGGTCGGAGAATTTCGCCCCTGGTTGCCACATTTTAATTCATTTTAATCTTCAACGGTCACCAAAGCTTGCAGTTTGAAGAAAAGGCCTCTCATCGTAGGAGTGCAATTTATCTATGGATGTATCTTCTCCTTGTTCTCTTTTATTTTAGAAACCATTGACTCCCTGGATAATGGTAGCAGTTTAAAGATCTAATAATAGATCAAGTCAAGCATAAAGAGATGTCAGAAGGACACAAATTACAATAATCCTTAATTTAAATGATTTATTTTGTTATTAATGATACTATGAATCAATTGTGACAGCTTCACAGCTGTTTCTTATTTCATATGTCAAAGCACTTTGTTAAAGACTCAGATTATTGGATTTTTTTGAGAAATATGGGTGAAGGGCGAAAACTCCACAGTTCAGCAGGATAGGCAGAGCAAAGTGTCAAGATGTTACCCATCATTAAGACTATGTCACTGTGGACTTACTTTCCTGTGAGAATTCCATTCACGACTTCATAATTATACAGGGCAGCATGGTTGAACAGTAGTTAGCACCGCTACCTCACAGCGTCAGGGTCCTTGGTTCAATTCTGGTCTTGGGTGACTTTCTGTGTGGAGTTTGCACGTTCTCCCCGTGTCTGCGTGGGATTCCTCCGGGTGCTCCGGTTTCCTCCCACGGTCCAAAGATGGGCAGGTTAGGTGGATTGGCCATGATCAATGCATGGGGGTTACGTGGATGGGGTCTAGGGCGGGTGCTCTTTCAGAGTGTCAGTGTAGCCCCGATGGGCTGAATGGCTTCCTTCTGCATTGTATGGATTCTATGATTCTATTCTATGATTCTACTGATTTTGCAGAAATAGAGGGAAATATCACAGAAGCTGTCTCTAATATGCAACATTCACTCTCACCAGGAGAAAAAGAAGCCCAGATACTTGCATCTGAGTATCAAGATATCTCATGGAAATATCATACTTCAGTTCATAGCCACTATCCATTCACCCTTATATATGGAAATGGAATAGTTCTCGTTGCAGTCATTGTAAAAGATTCCATTTTCTCAACAACACATTCATTTCATTGCCTCTTAACTCCTCGTCATTCAGATGCAACACTCTGACGTTGGAACAGATGGAAGTTAGAAGTCTCTAACACAAGGCACTTACAAGTAACGTCAATTAACCCAGCCCTATTCATCGAATCGCTACAGTGCAGAAGGAGGCCATTCGGCCTATCAGGTCTGCACCGACCCGCCGAATGAGCACTCTATCTAGGCCCACTCTCCCAGCCCATCCCTGTAACCCAACGCATTGATCATGGCCAATCCAATTAACCTGCACATATTTGTACTGTGGGAAAGAAACGGAGCACCCGGAGGAAACCCATGCAGACACAGAGACGCCAAGGTCAAATAGGACTCTTCTTTGGAATTGGAGTCATTTCGGACCCGAAACATTACTCCCATCACAGATGATGCCGTGTCTGCTGGGTTTTTCCAGCACTTTCTGTTTTTATTTAAGATCTCCAGTATCTGTCGTAGTTTTCTATTATTTGAATTGCTTCAGTGGTCTAGTGTCAGGCACACAAATGATATGTCCCACCCAGTGGAGCTGGTTTTGGGTGACGTATGCCTGGACGCTAGGCACGTTGGTCAGGGAGAATACGCTACCATTGGACAGCCTTCCTTGCCACTGGATTGAGAGACTCTTGTGAAGACACTTGTGGTGGAATTTCTTGACTGCCTCGAGGTGTCTGCTGTGGGCTGCCCAGATGTCTGAGGCTTACAGAATTCCAATGTACATTCTGCTAATTTCAACAGCAGCCATCAGCCAGACACAAGCGTAAAGGGCTGGTTTAGCACAGGGCTAAATCGCTGGATTTGAAAGCAGACCAAGGCAGGCCAGCAGCACGGTTCAATTCGCCGAACAGGTGCTGGAATGTGGTGACTAGGGGCTTTTCACACCAACTTCATTTGAAGCCTACATGTGACAATAAGCGATTTTCATTTCATTTCATTTTTCATTTCAATTCCTTGGAATAGAGTGCTTTCTTTGTTTTAGCTGTAGTTGAGTAATAAAACAGACTGAAGTACAGACAGTCGCTTTGAAACAATCTGCAGAACATTTGATTCACGCAGAACATCCCTGAGGAAATTACAATCATAATTAGTAGGAATGAAGACAGCAGATGTGGCAACCCGTCAGTATGTCAACCAACAACGATGGTGAGGGCAGATTGCAGGAGCAAAATCAAGTAGTTACAGAAATCACATTAGGAGAAGAATGGTTGACTAGCTGAGTGTTTCCAGCATAATTGACTTGGATGAGGTTAATGAGGGGAACAAAGGCTGAGAAAATCTATACACTGGGATCTGGAGTTTCAGTTCATTTGCCTGGCTTTCATAGGCACATTTTGGACAACATTTGCAAACATCCCGACTTCTGACCTTATGATGGAGGGAAAATCATTGATGAAACAGCTTAAGGTCGTTGAGCCTAAGACACGACCTTGAAGAACTCCTGCAGCGCTGTCCTGGGGCTGAAATGATTGGCCGGCAGCAATCCCCAAAACCTTCCTTTGCAGTAAATGACTCCAACCAGTGGACATATTTCCCTGATTCCTATTTCCTGCCATCTTGCAAGGTTTTCCTGATTCCTTGATGTCCAGGGCAGTCATATTGCCCATGTTTGAGCCAAGATTGTAATGAGGTTAGAAGCTGATGGCAGAGACCAAACCAGGCAGCGGTAAGCACATTATTGCTGTGTAAGTGCCGCTTGATTGGACCGTCGTGATACCTTCCATCATTGTGCTGATGGTTGAATGTAGAGTGAGTGGGCAGTAATTGGCAGGAGATTTTTTTAGACAGGAGAAGCCCGTGCAATCTTCCACATTGTCATGTCGATGGCAGTTTCTGCAGCTCTGCTGAACAGCTCAGCAGCATGGCTAGTTCTGGAGAACAAACCTTCAGTACAACTGCCGGGAAGTTTGTCAGAGCACATAGCCTTTGCGTCATCGTGTGCAGTGTAATGTTTTCTAAACCATATAAAAATACATCATGCAAAAACAAAGTTGGACTTTTCAAAAACAAATTTTGAAAACATTTTTTTAAATGGTGAGGATGCTTTCGGGATATTTACTTTACTTATAGGGATAAAAAGGGCCTTACTCCATTCCATGAGGTTCTTAATTTCCAATGCGCGATGTGAATTTAGTAACTTGAGGCAGCCAGCAGGAAGACGAAGAAAGGTTTATTTAACAAAATGCAATATTCTGCTCAAGACAAAGCTCGCTCCCAGTACAGTCCTTGCTGAGGGAACTAACCACACTAGCCCTATTTTACCGGCTTTTCTGTTTGTTTCTAATGAGCACCAGCCTTCACCCCCTGTCTAGGAAGCTGGTGCTCCATGTACTCCATGGGGTGAACAACAATGGTTTCACAGTGGTAATAAGACCTCTCCCCCCTCACAAAGTCCGAAAGTTCCCCCTTCAGCCACCAATGGTGGGGGCCTTCTGCGGCTGTGCTTCCGCCTGTGGCGCCTCTGGGTCAGATGAAGTGTATTGGTTTGCCGACCGCTGTTTCCTGGCCGACCTCTGAAGAGCTATTGCGACGTGGTTCGCTGGTACGGGCACTTTGGCATCCATCTCTGATCCGGAGTTATCCTCCTCCTGCTGGACTGGGTGCTCTGACCCCAAGGACCCCAAGCTGAGGGGTGGTTCCTGGCATGGAGGAAACGGCAATACTGCCGATTGGGTGTCGTGAAGGGTGGGCTCCCACTTCTACAGGTGGTCTAAGTGCTTTTGCTGAACTCTCCCTGAACCTGGACTTTGTAGGAAACTGGACCTATTCTCTCCAGCATTATGGCTGGGAACCACAGTGTCCCATCACTACATTTGTGGGCATAGACTGCATCCCCCGAGTGAAATTGCCATCCTAGCATCCTCAAGCCTCTTCAGCTTCTCCTTTTGCACCTCCACTTTCCTGTCGATACTCGGAAATGTGTGATTCAACCAGGTTCCAAGTCGCCGGCCCATAAACAGTTCTGCAGGGACGATTACCGTCGTCACATGTGACGTTGTGCGGTAACTAAAAAGGAACCACGCCATTCACGTGTCCATGGAATCCATGGATTATTTTCTTATGCTCCTTTTAAAGGTATGGACCTGCTATCCATCCAAATCTAGCCTCCATTCTCCATCCAAAACTGCACCACCAGACCCTATAGTTAGAGGTACAGATAGGTGGTTCTGTAGCAACGATAGAGGCTCACGGTTGGTGTGTTGCCTCCCGGGTGCCAAGGTCAGTAACATCTCTGATCGTGTTTTCAGGATCCTTAAGGGGGAGGGGGAGCAGCCACAAGTCGTGGTACATAGAACATAAGAACATAAGAACTAGGAGCAGGAGTAGGCCATCTGGCCCCTCGAGCCTGCTCCGCCATTCAATTAGATGATGGCTGATCTTTTGTGGACTCAGCTCCACTTTCCGGCCCGAACACCATAACCCTTAATCCCTTTATTCTTCAAAAAACTATCTATCTTTACCTTAAAAACATGTAATGAAGGAGCCTCAACTGCTTCACTGGGCAAGGAATTCCATAGATTCACAACCCTTTGGGTGAAGAAGTTCCTCCTAAACTCAGTCCTAAATCTACTTCCCCTTATTTTGAGGCTATGCCCCCTAGTTCTGCTGTCACCCGCCAGTGGAAACAACCTGCCCACATCTATCCTATCTATTCCCTTTATAATTTTAAATGTTTCTATAAGATCCCCCCTCATCCTTCTAAATTCCAACGAGTACAGTCCCAGTCTACTCAACCTCTCCTCATAATCCAACCCCTTCAGCTCTGGGATTAACCTAGTGAATCTCCTCTGCACACCCTCCAGCGCCAGTACGTCCTTTCTCAAGTATGGAGACCAAAACTGAACACAATACTCCAGGTGTGGCTGCACTAACACCGTATACAATTGCAACATAACCTCCCTAGTCTTAAACTCCATCCCTCTAGCAATGAAGGACAAAATTCCATTTGCCTTCTTAATCACCTGTTTCACTTTTAAACCAACCTTCTGTGACTCATGCACTAGCACACCCAAGTCTCTCTGAATAGCGGCATGCTTTAATATTTTATCGTTTAAATAATAATCCCGTTTGCTGTTATTCCTACCAAAATGGATAACCTCACATTTGTCAACATTGTATTCCATCTGCCAGACCCGAGCCCATTCACTTAACCTATCCAAATCCCTCTGCAGACTTCCAGTATCCTCTGCACTTTTCGCTTTACCACTCATCTTAGTGTCATCTGCAAACTTGGACACATTGCCCTTGGTCCCCAACTCCAAATCATCAATGTAAATTGTGAACAATTGTGGGCCCAACACAGATCCCTGAGGGACACCACTAGCTACTGATTGCCAACCAGAGAAACACCCATTTATCCCAACTCTTTGCTTTCTATTAATTAACCAATCCTCTATCCATGCTACTACTTTACCCTTAATGCCATGCATCTTTATCTTATGCAGCAACCTTTTGTGTGGCACCTTGTCAAAGGCTTTCTGGAAATCCAGATATACCACATCCATCGGCTCCCCGTTATCTACTGCACTGGTAATGTCCTCAAAAAATTCCACTAAATTAGTTAGGCATGACCTGCCTTTTATGAACCCATGCTGCGTCTGCCCAATGGGACAATTTCTATCCAGATGCCTCGCAATTTCTTCCTTGATGATAGATTCCAGCATCTTCCCTATTACCGAGGTTAAACTCACTGGCCTATAATTTCATGCTTTCTGCCTACCTCCTTTTTTAAACAGTGGCGTCACGTTTGCTAATTTCCAATCCACCGGGACCACCCCAGAGTCTAGTGAATTTCGGTAAATTATCACTCGTGCATCTGCAATTTCCCTAGCCATCTCTTTTAGCACTCTGGGATGCATTCCATCAGGGCCAGGAGACTTGTCTACCTTTAGCCCCATTAGCTTGCCCATCACTCCCTCCTTAGTGATAACAATCCTCTCAAGGTCCTCACCTGTCATAGCCTCATTTCTATCAGTCGCTGGCATGTTATTTGTGTCTTCCACTGTGAAGACCGACCCAAAAAGCCTGTTCAGTTCCTCAGCCATTTCCTCATTTCCCATTATTAAAACTCCCTTCTCATCCTCTAAAGGACCAATATTTACCTTAGCCACTCTTTTTTGTCTTTTATATTTGTAAAAACTTTTACTGTCTGTTTTTATATTCTGAGCAAGTTTACTCTCATACTCTATCTTACTCTTCTTTATAGCTTTTTTAGTAGCTTTCTGTTGCCCCCTAAAGATTTCCCAGTCCTCTAATCTCCCAGCAATCTTTGCCACTTTATATGCTTTTTGCTTCAATTTGATACTCTCCCTTATTTCCTTAGATATCCACGGTCGATTTTCCCTCTTTTTTCCGTCCTTCCTTTTTGTTGGTATAAACCTTTGCTGAGCACTATGAAAAATCGCTTGGAAGGTTCTCCACTGTTCCTCAACTGTTCCACCATAAAGTCTTAGCTCCCAGTCTACCTTAGCTAGTTCTTCTCTCATCCCCTTGTAATCTCCTTTGTTTAAACACAAAACACTAGTATTTGATTTTACTTTCTCACCCTCCATCTGTATTTTAAATTCCACCATATTGTGATCGCTCCTTCCGAGAGGATCCCTAACTATGAGATCATGAATCAATCCTGTCTCATTACATAGGACAAGATCTAGGACTGCTTGTTCCCTCGTAGGTTCCATTACATACTGTTCTAGGAAACTATCGCGGATACATTCTATAAACTCCTCCTCACGGTTGCCTTGACCGACCTGGTTAAACCAATCGACATGTAGATTAAAATCCCCCATGATAACTGCTGTACCATTTCTACATGCATCAGTTATTTGTTTGTTTATTGCCTGCCCCACCATCTCGTTACTATTTGGTGGCCGATAGACTACTCCTATCAGTGACTTTTTCGCCTTACTATTCCTGATTTCCACCCAAATGGATTCAACCTTATCCTCCATAGCACCGATGTCATCCCTTACTATTGCCCGGATGTCATCCTTAAATAACAGAGCAACACCACCTCCCTTACCATCCACTCTGTCCTTCCGAATAGTTTAGAACAGTACAGCACAGAACAGGCCCTTCGGCCCTCGATGTTGTGCCGAGCCATGATCACCCTACTCAAACCCACGTATCCACCCTCGGTATACATCGGTACCAACGACGTAGGTAGGAAAAGGGACGGGGATGTAAAACAGGAATTCAGGGAGCTGGGGTGGAAGCTGAGAGCCAGGACAAACCATGTTGTCATCTCTGGTTTGCTGCTAGTGTCACGTGCTAGTGAGGTGAGGAACAGGGAGAGAGTGCAGTTAAACACGTGGCTACAGGAATGGTGTAGGAGGGAAGGTTTCAGTTACTTGGATAATTGGAGCACATTCTGGGGAAGGTGGGACCTGTGCAAACAGGACGGGTTGCACCTGAACCAGAGGGGCACCAATATCCTGGGAGGGAAATTTGCTACAGCCCTTCGGGGGGGGGTGGGGGGGGGGGGGGGGGGGGTGTTAAAATAATTTGGCAGGGGGATGGGAAACTGATTTACAGTCCCGGAGATAGCGTTGCTGAAGTTCAAGAAGTTGAGGGTAGTGCAGTACTGAGGAAGGTACCAAGATGTATTTAGCTTTCACATTTATAGTAGAAATCTAGTGCTGGGAAACATATAATTAACAGTAACTTTTTTTTAACTTTTAAATTTAATTTACTAATTAATTGACGCAATGTCAATTAGAGGGGTGCAGTGCTCTGACTGTGAGATAGAACATAGAACATAGAACAGTACAGCACAGAACAGGCCCTTCGGCCCTCGATGTTGTGCCGAGCAATGATCACCCTACTCAAACCCACGTATCCACCCTATACCCGTAACCCAACAATCCCCCCATTAACCTTACACTACGGGCAATTTAGCATGGCCAATCCACCTAACCCGCACATCTTTGGACTGTGGGAGGAAACCGGAGCACCCGGAGGAAACCCACGCACACACGGGGAGGACGTGCAGACTCCACACAGACAGTGACCCAGCCGGGAATCGAACCTGGGACCCTGGAGCTGTGAAGCATTTATGCTAACCACCATGCTACTGTGCTGCCCCTGTGGCAGGTCCAGGAGGCCTCCAGCGTCCCGGATGGCTTCATCTACAGAAAGTTCACTCAACTAGAGCTCCTCACAGACCGCATGGTTCGGTTGGAGCAGCAATTGGATGCACTTAGGAGCATGCAGGTGGCGGAAAGCGTCATAGATAGCAGTTATATAGATGTAATCACACCCAAGGTGCAGGCAGAGAAATGGGTGACCACCAGAAAGGACAGGCAGTCAGTGCAGGAATCCCCTGTGGTTGTCCCCCTCTCTAACAGGTATACCCCTTTGGGAAAACAGCAGCAGCCAGAGCTTAGGCACCATGGCTGGCTCTGATGTTCAGAAGGGAGGGTCAAAGCGCAGAAGAGCAATAGTCACAGGGGACTCTATAGTCAGGGGCACAGACAGATGCTTCTGTGGACGTGAAAGAGACTCCAGGATGGTATGTTGCCTCCCTGGTGCCAGGGTCCAGGATGTCTCCGAAGGGATAGCGAGCATCCTGAAGGGGGAGGGCAAACAGGCAGAGGTCGTTGTACATATTGGTACTCATGACCTAGGTAAGAAGGGGCATGAGGTCCTGCAGCAGGAGTTCAGGGAGCTAGGCAGAAAGTTAAAAGACATGACCTCTCGGGTTGTAATCTAGGGATTACTCCCTGTGCCACGTGCCAGTGAGGCTAGAAATACGAAGATAGAGCAGCTAAACATGTGGCTAAACAGCGGGTCTAGGAGGGAGGGATTCCGTTATCTGGACCATTGGGAGCAGGTGTGACCTGTATAAGAAGGATGGGTTGCATCTAAACTGGAGAGGCATAAATATCCTGGCCACGAGGTTTGTTAGTGTCACACTGGAGTGTTTAAACTAGTATGGCAGGGAGTGGGCACCGGAGCAATAGGTCAGATGGTGAAAAGATTGAGGGAGAACTAGGAATAGGGCCAGTATGGCTCTGAGGCAGAGTAGACAGGGAGATGTTGCTGAACACAGAGGGTCTGGTGGCCTGAAGTGCATATGTTTTCATGCAAGAAGTATTACGGGTAAGGCAGGTGAATTTAAAGCTTGGATTAGTACTTGCAACAATGAAGTTGTTGCCATTACAGAGACCTGGTTGAGGGAAGGACAGGATTGGCAGCTAAACGTTCCAGGATTTAGATGTTTCAGGCGGGATAGAGGGGGATGTAAAAGGGGTGGCGGAGTTGCGCTACTGGTTAGGGAGAATATCACAGCTGTACTACGGGAGGACACCTCAGAGGACAGCGAGGCTATATGGGTAGAGATCAGGAATAAGAAGGGTGCAGTCACAATGTTGGGGGTTTACTACAGGCCTCCCAACAGCCAGTGGGAGATAGAGGAGCCGATAGGTAGACAGATTTTGGAAAAGAGTAAAAACAATAGGGTTGTTGTGATGGGAGACTTGAACTTCCCCAATATTTACTGGGACTCACTTAGTGCTAGGGGCTTAGATGGGGCAGTGTTTGTAAGGAGCATCCAGGAGGGCTTCTTAAAACAATATGTGGACAGTACAACTAGGAAAGGGGCTGTACTGGACCTGGTATTGGGGAATGAGCCTGGCCAGGTGGTAGAAGTTTCAGTAGAGGAGCATTTTGGGAACAGTGACCACAATTCAGTAAGTTTTAAAGTACTGGTGGACAAGGATAAGAGTGGTCCAAGGGTGAATGTGCTAAATTGGGGGAAGGCTAATTATAATAATATTAGGCAGGAACTGAAGAACCTAGATTGGTGGCGGATGTTTGAGGGTAAATCAACATCTGACATGTGGGAGGCTTTCAAGTGTCAGCTGAAAGGAATTCAGGACCGGCATGTTCCTGTGAGGAAGAAGGATAAATACGGCAAATTTCAGGAACCTTGGATAACGAGAGATATTGTAGGCCTCGTCAAAAAGAAAAAGGAGGCATTTGGCAGGGCTAGAAGGCTGGGAACAAACGAAACCTGTGTGGAATATAAGGAAAGTAGGAAGGAACTTAAGCAAGGAGTCAGGAGGGCTAGAAGGGGTCACGAAAAGTCATTGGCAAATAGGGTTAAGGAAAATCCCAAGGCTTTTTACATGTACATAAAAAGCAAGAGGGTAGCCAGGGAAAGGGTTGGCCCACTGAAGGATAGGCAAAGGAATCTATGTGGGGAGCCAGAGAAAATGGGCGAGGTACGAAATGAATACTTTGATTCAGTATTCACCAAAGAGAAGGAATTGCTGGATGTTGAGTCTGGAGAAGGGTGTGTAGATAGCCTGGGTCATATTGAGATCCAAAAAGACGAGGTGTTGGGCGTCTTGAAAAATATTAAGGTAGATAAGTCCACAGGGCCTGATGGGATCTACTCCAGAATACTGAAGGAGGCTAGAGAGGAAATTGCTGAGGTCTTGCAAAAAATCTTTGGATCCTCACTGTCTTCAGGTGATGTCCCAGAGGACTGGAGAATAGCCAATGTTGTTCCTTTGTTTAAGACGGGTCGCAAGGATAATCCAGGGAACTACAGGCCGGTGAGCCTTATGTCAGTGGTAGGGAAATTACTGGAGAGAATTCTTCGAGACAGGATCTACTCCCATTTGGAAGCAAATGGACGTATTAGTGAGAGGCTGCATTGTTTTGTGAAGGGGAGGCCGTGTCTCACTAACTTGATAGAGTTTTTCGAAGATGTCACAAAGATGATTGACACAGGTAGGGCAGTGGATGTTGTCTATATGGCCTTCAGTAAGGCCTTTGACAAGGTCCCTCGTGGTAGACTGGTACAAAAGGTGAAGTCACACGGGATCAGAGGTGGCAAGGTGGATACAGAACTGGCTAGGTCATAGAAGGCAGAGAGTAGCAATGGAAGGGTGCTTTTCTAATTGGAGGGCTGGGACTTGTGGTGTTCCGCAGGGATCAGTGCTGGGACCTTTGCTGTTCGTAGTATATATAAATGATTTGGAGGAAAATGTAA
This sequence comes from Scyliorhinus canicula, assembly GCF_902713615.1. Lineage (NCBI taxonomy): Eukaryota > Metazoa > Chordata > Chondrichthyes > Carcharhiniformes > Scyliorhinidae > Scyliorhinus > Scyliorhinus canicula. The sequence goes on along the minus strand of NC_052162.1, from coordinate 22,785,250 downwards.
CTGGTCTGATTAGTAAGTTTGCAGACGACACAAAGGTTGGTGGAATTGCGGATAGCAATGAGGACTGTCAGAGGATACAGCAGGATTTAGATCGTTTGGAGACTTGGGCGGAGAGATGGCAGATGGAGTTTAATCCGGACAAATGTGAGGTAATGCATTTTGAAAGGTCTAATGCAGGTAGGGAATATACAGTGAATGGTAGAACCCTCAAGAGTATTGAAAGTCATAGAGATCTAGGTGTACAGGTCCACAGGTCACTGAAAGGGGCAACACAGGTGGAGAAGGTAGTCAAGAAGGCATACGGCATGCTTGCCTTCATTGGCCGGGGCATTGAGTATAAGAATTGGCAAGTCATGTTGCAGTTGTATAGAACCTTAGTTAGGCCACACTTGGAGTATAGTGTTCAATTCTGGTCGCCACACTACCAGAATGATGTGGAGGCTTTAGAGAGGGTGCAGAAGAGATTTACCAGGATGTTGCCTGGTATGGAGGTCATTAGCTATGAGGAGCGGTTGAATAAACTCGGTTTGTTCTCACTGGAACGACGGAGGTTGAGGGGCGACCTGATAGAGGTCTACAAAATTATGAGGGGCATAGACAGAGTGGATAGTCAGAGCCTTTTCCCCAGGGTAGAGGGGTCAATTACTAGGGTTTAAGGTGCGAGGGGCAAGGTTTAGAGTAGATGTACGAGGCAAGTTTTTTTACACAGAGGGTAGTGGGTGCCTGTAACTCGCGGCCGGAGGAGGTGGTGGAGGCAGGGACGATAGTGACATTTAAGTTCATCTTGACAAATACATGAATAGGATGGGAATAGAAGGATATGGACCCAAGAAGTGTAGAAGATTGTAGTTTAGTCGGGCAGTATGGTCGGCACGGCCTTGGAGGGCCGAAGGGCCTGTTCCTGTGCTGTACTTTTCTTTGTTCTTTGTTCTTGTTTGTCACAAGAGTGGACCTGCAGGCATGAAGGTGGTTTGAAGTGTGTCTACTTCAATGCGAAGAGCATCAGGAATAGGGTTGGGGAGCTTGAAGCATGGATTGGTACCTGGGACTACGATGTTGTGGCCATTACGGAGACTTGGATAGAACAGGGGCAGGAATGGTTGTTGGAGGTTCCGGTGTTTAGATGTTTCAGTAAGATTAGAGAAGGTGGTAAAAGAGGTGGAAGAGTAATCAAGGATAGTATAACGGCTGCAGAAAGGAAGTTTGAGGAGGATCTGTTTACTGAGGTAGTGTGGGCTGAAGTTAGAAATAGGAAAGGAGCGGTCAATTTGTTAGGAGTTTTCTATAGGCCCCCAAACAGTAACAGAGATGTGGAGGAAAAGATTGCAATACAGATTTTCGATAGGTCCAGTAGTCACAGGGTAGTTGTCATGGGTGACTTTTAACTTTCCAAATATTGATTGGAACCACTATAATTCGAATAGTTTGGATGGGGTTGTTTTTATCCAATGTGTGCAGGAGGGTTTCCTCACACAATATGTGGATAGACCGACAAGAGGCGGGGCCATATTGGATTTGGTACTGGGTAATGAACCGGGCTAAGTGCTAGATTTGGTTGCGGGAGAGCACTTTGGAGATAGTGACCACAATTCGGTGACTTTCACTATAGCAATGGAGAGGGATAGGAACATACGGCAGGGCAAGGTTTATAACTGGGGGAAGGGTAATTACGATGCGATTAGGCAAGAATTGGGGAGCATAAGATGGAAACAGGAACTGCCAGGGATAGGCACAATTGAGATGTGGAGCTTGTTCAAGGAGCAAATACTGCTTGTCCTTAATATGTATGTCACTGTCAGGCAGGGAGGAAATGGTTGAGTGAGGGAACCATGGTTTACAAAAGAGGTTGAATGTCTTGTCAAGATGAAGAAGGGGCTTATGTAAGGATGAGAAAACAAGTTTCAGTTTGGGCACTTGACGGATACAAGAAGGCGAGGAAGGAACTCAAGAAAAGGCTCAGGAGATCTAGGAGGGGGCATGAGAAGTCCTTGGCAGGTAAGATCAAGGAAAGCCCCAAGGGTTTTTAAACTTATGTGAGGAATAAAAGAATGACCAAGGTGAAGTTAGGGCCGGTCAAGGACAGTAGTGGGAGCGTGTGCATGCTGTCTGAAGATATAGGAGAGGCCCGAAATGAATACTTTTCTTCAGTGTTCACAAAGGAGAGGGACCATGTTGCTGAGGAGGTTAGTGCGATACAGGCTGGTAGGCTGGAGGAGGTAGATATTCGGAAGGAAGATGTGTTAGAAATTTTGAGAAGCCTGAGGACAGATAAGTCCCCTGGGCCTGATTGGATATATCCTAGGATTCTTTGGGAGGTGAGGGATGAGATTGCAGAGCTTTGATCTTTATGTCCTCACTGTCTACAGGAATAGTGCCAGAAGACTGGAGAGAGGCGGATGTTGTCCCCTTATTCAAGAAAGGGAATAGGTATAACCCTGGGAATTATAGGCTGGTTAGTCTCACTTCGGTCATAGGTAAATTATTGGAAAGGGTCCTGAGGGTAAGGATTTATGATCATTTGGAAAGATACAGCTTAATCCAGGATAGTCAGCACGGATTTGTGAGGGGTAAGTCTTGCCTCACAAGTTTGATTGTATTCTTTGAGGAGGTAACTAAGTACATAGATGAAGGTAGAGCAGTTAATGTTGTGTACATGGATTTTAGTAAGGCGTTTGATAAGGTGCCCCATGGTCGGCTCATGCAGAAAGTAAGGAGGTGTGGCATACAGGGAAATTTGGCCAATTGGATAAGTAACTGGCTATCACATAGAAGACAGAGGGTGGTGGTAGATGGTAAATTTTCATCCTGGAGCCCAGTCACCAGCGGTGTACCACAGGGATCAGTGCTGGGTCCTCTGATATTTGTGATTTTTATCAATGTCTTGGATGATGGAGTTGAAGTTTGGGTTATAAATTTGCTGATGACACCAAGATTGGTGGAGTCGTGGATAATGTGGAGGGCTGTTGTTGGCTGCAAACAGATTTTGATAGGATGCAGAGCTGGGCTGAAAAGTGGCAGATGGAGTTTAACCTGATAAGTGTGAGGTGATTAATTTTGGTAGGACAAATTTGAATGCGGATTACAGGGTTAACGGCAGGGTTCTGAGGAATGTGGAGGAGCAGAGAGATCTCGGAGTTCATGTCAATAGATCTCTGAAAGTTGATGGCAGCACGGTAGCATTGTGGATAGCGCAATTGCTTCACAGCTCCAGGGTCCCAGGTTCAATTCCAGCTTGGGTCACTGTCTGTGCGGAGTCTGCACATCCTCCCCGTGTGTGCGTGGGTTTCCTCCGGGTGCTCCGGTTTCCTCCCACAGTCCAAAGATGTGCCGGTTTGGTGGATTGGCCATGATAAATTGCCCTTAGTGTCCAAAATTGCCCTTAGTGTTGGGTGGGGTTACTGGGTTATGGGGATAGGGTGGAGGTGTTGACCTTGGGTAGGGTGCTCTTTCCAAGAGCCGGTGCAGACTCGATGGGCCGAATGGCCTCCTTCTGCATTGTAAATTCTATGAAAGTTGCCACCCAAGTGGATAGAGCCGTGAAGAAAGCCTGCAGTGGGTTAGCATTTATTAACAGGGGGATTGGGTTTAAGAGCCGTGAGGTTATGCTGCAGCTGTACAAGACCTTGGTTAGACCACATTTGGAGTATTGTGTGCAGGTCTGGTCACCTCATTATAGGAAGGATGTGGAAGTATTGGAAAGGGTTCAAAGGAGATTTACCAGGATGCTGCCTGGATTGGAGGGTAGGTCTTATGAGGAAAGGTTGAGGGAGCTAGGGCTTTTCTCATTGGAGCGAAGGAGGATGAGAGGTGACTTAATTGAGGTGTATAAGATGATGAGAGGGATAGAGTGGATGTTCAGCGACTTTTTCCTTGGGTGGATGTAGCTGTTACAAGGGGGCATAACTATAAGGTTCATGGTGGAAGATATAGGAGGGATGTCAGAGGTAGATTCGTTACTCAGGGAGTGGTTGGGGCGTGGAATGCACTCCCAACTATGGTGGTGGAGTTGGACACTTAAGGAACTTTCAAGCGGTTATTGGATAGGCATATGGAGTGCACTAGAATGATTGGGAGTAGGTTGATTTGATCTTAGTTTCAGACTAGTTCAGTACAACATCGTGGGCTGAAGGGCCTGTACTGTGCTGTACAGTTCTATGTTCCGACCCTCCTCTTCCATTCAGTCCGACCACCTTCTTTCTGCTTTACGTCCAGGCATTGCACATCCACTCAGACTCCTCTCAGCCAGAGCTCTCCATAATGGTTCTTGACTCCTCTCAGCCAGAGCTCTCCATAATGGTTCTTGACTCCTCTCAGCCAGAGCTCTCCATAATGGTTCTTTACAAGACATATGTTCCAAAGAAAGCATTTAAACTCTTGTTAACTGATCCAATGCTTTGGAACTTGTACGGTGGCTGTAAATACATGTAAATTACTGCCTTGTGAATCCCGGAAATTGAACTAAGCTACTTGCTGCAAGGGCTGGACTTTGGCCGGGAAAACTGGTGGCGGAGAGTTAAGTAGCAATATTTAAAATTCATCATTTATTTAAGGGAGCAGCAGCAGCACAATGATGAGCAAAAGACAAGTGCAGAAGTTCTGCCCAGTGGCAGTAAATGACATTGGGCAGAATTATCCAGCACTTCCCACCAGTGGGATTTACCAGTCCCACCGAAGGGTGACCTTCCGCAGCAAGGTTCACCGGCAGCGGGATGGACGAACCGCGGCAAAACGTGATCAGTGTCGGTGGAATCAGAAATTTTCACCGGCGGCCAATGGTGAGTCATGTCCACCGCTGACCAACCCCCTGTCAGATGATGCCTCTCGCAAAATATTCATACCCTTGACACGACTTTGCAAGTCTGGCCAGGCATGAAGCAGTCGAGGGGATCTCTCTGGGGTGAAGGGGTAAGTTTAGTTCATGGGGGCAGGGGAGGGAAAAGAGGGACATGCCTGGTTGGAAACCTGTGCCAGGTAGCTGAGTGGGGGGGTTTGCAACTAAATATCAGAGGCATCATCCGTTAGAAGTATCACTCTGTAAAATTGAAAAGCGGCAATAAAAACATGAAAAGAAAAGATCAGGCCAGCATTTAAAAATGGCGTCCCAATCCACAACAATGATGCTTGTCAGTGCAGGAATTTGAAGTAAATTGTGACCTGGGCGGGCGCTCTTCATCGAGACCAAAAAAAAAGGCAAAGTGCCATTAAATAGAGGTGCAGCACCAAGAATCACCCCACAAAATGTGCCTGAAATGGGACTATTTTTGTCCCCTTAAATCACACTCATACACCAAGAGAACTCAGGTTCAATTTCCACTCTGCACTACACTTGTTGACAGACGCTAAAATTGGCCTCAATGCCCTCGGCTATTCAGAGGGAAGTAAATAAAACAGGCGTTCTGAGTCATTTTTCCCATGCCTGGCCCAGGGACGTTGCTATTCAGTAACTTTCTTGTTGAAATGAATACTTGTGATTTTCATTGGACATGTCATCAAGCTGTACACAAAAACCAAGTCCACATGTTACATGGTGGCTGGAAACGGCGCAGAATATTTACTTGTTCAGGGGAACTTTTGCAACGTCCTGTCATTGAGCAATATCGATGATGGCTTGTCATCACTCATGTTGTCCTGCACGGTCACGGGGCACATAGACAAAGGACCAGAAAGCTGCCTGCAGCCATGATGCTGCACTAGGCAATGAGGCAGAACTGTCAGCAAAGGAGATGCATTCTGGGTGAGTTGCCTGATCAACCAAGAGGAGGAATTCATCCATTTGGAGAACTCATGGGCCTGAAACCTCCACGTATCTATTCGATAGTTTGATACAAACATTGGAATCACAACATTCCATTATATTTCCATAGACCTCGTACGGGATTCTCCGTTGCCCGACGCCGATATTGTAATCGGCGATTTGGTGGAGAATTTCTTCCGGCGCCCAAATCGTGGGTGTGGGAGGGCGCTGGTTTGACGCGGTTTGTCAGTCTGCGCCCCCTCTGAAATGTTGTCACCATGCCGCACACCGTTGGAACAGTGTTGGCGCGTCATCGGAAGGCCCTCCTCCGATTCTCTGCCCGATGGGGTGAGTTCCCGACCGGTTGGTTGACGCGGACTAGTGTCCAGCGCCGCCGCACTCGGCCGGGAGCCGTGCCGCTGCCTGAGGGGCTTCCGCAACGGCTGGGGGGACTGGTAGGGGGGTGGCCAGGGGGAAGCCTGTGGGATCATACTTCATGGGTCGTGTCCGCGTACGGCCGATGCCATGTTTTCCGGTGTGATCACTGCAGATCGTCACTGTGCGCATGCGCGGCCATGGATTCGGCCATTCCCTGGCCGTTTATGGTGCGGGAGCCTAGAGTTTTACCTGGTGCCTTGCTAGCCTCTCACCGGTCCTGGAATTGGTGAGGGTTTGGCACCAATTTTGGCATTGTTAAACGCCCGGAAATTCTCCGTTTCAGCCGGCACTTAGCCGCTGAAATGGAGAATCCAGCCCTATGATTGCAGAAATGGAACTTTGCAGTTTTCTTAACTTTGTTAATTCACATACGGAATGGACTGATAGAGGTGAGATATTCCATAGTCTTGAGATCCTAGAACTAATACAGAATGTAGTTAAATTATTAAGCATAGGTCAGGAAGTATGTAGTCAGCTGCTATTCAGTGACCCTGCTGTTACCCACGCGGTTGCAGGCACAAAGGGTGAATCGCATGCGAGTCCCAAATAGGGTCAATTGCGAGTCACCCGATTCACTCCGCTGGCGCGATCTGGTTCTTGCCCTCGCTGGGCGGAATCCAGATCTGAATATTTCAATGAGCCTAATGGTGCATTTAAATGCCCGAACACCAGATTCACCCGGCACCCAGGACTCACTGGCCGTGCCCGGGAGATCTAACCAAGGCTTTGTTTAGTACTGGTCCACACAAACATAGGCCAGTCTTAACACCACCTGGGGATGGGGGCGGGGTGGGGGGGTGGGGGGGGGGTCTTTTTAGGACATTGGAGACACCTGGGTGGTCGGGTACAGGACAGGGTGGCACCCTGGCACTTTCCCTGGCACCTGGGCACCTTAGAATTGCCAGCCCGGCACTCTGGCGGTGCCATTCTAGCACCCTGGTAGTGCCACTTTAAAAAATGTGTGCGTGGGGGGATTCCTGAGGTGGGTTGAGGTGGGGTGGGGGGGGGGGGGGGGGGGGGGGCGCGGAAGAGAGAGAGAGAGAGGATCAAGGTTGCTGGACAAAATGCTGCCCCAATCAAGCTCGCCAGCAGGAGATCCCTCTAAACTGTAACCTCGTCAAGGAAAAACTCTCCGATGCCAAAGTGCCACTGGATGGTGGGCTGCAGCCGCTGAAAACCACCTTGCTGAACATGCTGTTCGGCGGACTTTCAGTCCACTGAATCGCACCATGAGGGTCAATACAGCACAAAAAGGAGGACATTCAGCCATTCCAGTCATTCCTATTTTCCTACTCCTTCATCATAGATCTCCAAGAATATTCATCTGATGCGTCCATCAGCAATCTCCGCTTTCAGCATCTTTGCAGGCAGCAAGTTTGGATAACTACCAGCCACTGCATATGAAAAAAGTTCTTCCTATCACCCCACTTCCATCTCTTGCCTAGATCCTGGCATCTGTCACCCTTAGCCCTTGCCCCATCAACTAATGGGAACAGCCTTTCCTTAGTCGATCTCAACTAAACCTGTCACAATCTATCAAAACTCCCTTCAATCGTCTTTGCTCCAAGGAATGGGATGGTGGATTTGTGGTTTTGTATAAAAATAAGGACAAAGGAAAAAGATGCCTGTGCAGTTGGATGGTAGTTATGGCCGAGGGAACTGCTTTTGGATGACTATATATTTTAGTCCCGTCTTTTGTGAAATGTGGGGGAGAGATTCGAAACCCAATTTGAAGTTTCGTCTCCACAAATGATTTGCAGTATAGCTGAAGCGAGGAGAAGGAGGAACTGTGGGGTATTTGTGGAATTTTATAATTGTATGTGCTGTGGACCGATAGTACACAGCTTTAGTTGTGAGATATTGGGCTGTCTGCATTATTCACTGACCGTTTGAGAGCCACGATTCTTACTGTAGATCCACTGAGTCCTGTCGGTTAGGTTTACTGTCTCCAGTTGGTCGTATCCTGTAGGCTTCCTGCCTCCCAAGTGCCTTGCTCAATCAAACGCCCTTTTTTTTCTGCCAATACTTCCATAACTAATAAAACAAGACTGTTCAAAAAATTAAAGAAACATTGGGGGTGGGGGGGGGGGGATTCTCTGTTGCCCGATGCTGATATCATAATCGACGATTGGGCGGAGAATCCCTTCCAATGCCGAAATCGGGGGTGGCACCGCTTTGATGCCGGTTTTCGAGTCTCCGCCCCCTTCAAAAAGGTCTCATTGTGTCGCGCGCCGCCTGCCATTGGAACGGCATTGGAGTATCATCAGAAGGCCTTCCCCCGATAATCTGCCCCGATTGGCCGAGTTCCCAATCGCGCAGTTGACATGTGGTGTGAGCAGTTGGGAGCCCTGGCGTGGCAGCCGCGGACTGTGTCCAGCACCGCCACAGCTGGCTGGGGACCGTGCCGCTGGCTAGGAGTGCTTCCGCGTAAGCTGGGGGGCTGGTGGGGGGTGGCCAGGGGATGGCCTGTGGAGTCGTATTTGACAAGTCGGCTCTACGCACGGCCGTCGCCATGTTGTAAGGCGCGACCGCAGCAGGTCCTCATTGTGAGCGTGCCACAGACCCGGCATTCTCCGACCGTTTTCGGAGCAGGAGCCAGGAGTTTTACCCGGTGCCTCTGCTAGCCCTTCACTGGTCCCGGAATCAGTGAGGGATCGATGCTGATTGTGGCACTTAGTCGCTGAAACGGAGAATCCAGCCCATTATTTTTATTTCTCCAGCGATTTTTCATAGTAGGTTCCTTACAAGTGGCATCCAGATGGTTAATTTGTAATTCTTGAAGGCTCGAGGACAATGTTGAGGGTTGGCAAACCTAATCTCTGCTGACAACCCACAGCTTTGTAGGTGGTGAATGTGATCACATGAAGCAGCAACTATGTGATGGAGTACAGGTGAAGGACAGATAGACTTCAAATTGCTGCCCAGACATATTAAGAGGGCTACTTCAGTGAATAATGCCTCACAGCCCATAGAAAATGCTGAGTGCCGTGCTTGCGCTGTCTCGATAATGAATTCTAAACTTGAATCAGATTTGTTCACTGAAAAGTCACTCTACCCATGCCAGAGTCTCATTCTCTGGTGTTATATTTATGTTGGGAGCAGTGTTTTGAATTAGAGACTTGACTAAAGTTTCCAAATGTGCATTGAATTACTTTCCTTTGCATGAACATTGAACAGGGCATGTGGCTTTAATCAAGAGAAAAAATCTTTTCTTTTGAAAAACATTTCGCTCCCCTTTTTCAAAATCTATTTCACACAATCGCAAATTTAAGCATGGCTGTTTGCAAATTGAAAATCATTGTTGAACAACAAAAAAGATTAGCCAGAAACAACGCACTGCTTGCATAGTACAGTGGATTGTTTTGTTAATCGGGACATTTATTGCGTGGATTTGTTTTTCCCTTTGCTTGTTAACATATAACCACACAAATTTACAAATTGGTACCTTGTAAAATATGCTTTGTATTAAGGTTAGTCTTGGAGTCACTTCCCTCTTGTTTCCCATTGCACCCTTGGCAGATATTATACCCTTGTCTTTCATTATACCCTTGTTGGGCATTGTATGCTTGTTGGGCATTGTATGCTTGTTTGAACCCCAAAACAAGTCTGAGCCACAAATCTGGCCCGGGATTCTCCCCTACCCGGCAGGGCAGGGGGTCCCGGCGTGTTGGAGTGGCGTGAACCACTCCGGCGTTGGGCCGCCCCAAAGGTGCGGAAGTCTCCGCACCTTTCGGGGCCAAGCTCTCACATTGAGGGGCTAGGCCCACGCCGGAGTGGTTCCCACTCCGCCGGCTGGCGTGAATGGCCTTTGGCGCCATGCCAGCCGGGGCTGAAAGGACTTCGCCGGCCGGCGTATGTCCGCGCATGCGTCGGAGCGTCAGCGGCTGCTGACATCATACCGGCGCATGCGCAGGGTGCGGGGTCTCTTCCGCCTCCGCCATGGTGAAGACCATGGCGAAGGCGGAAGAAAAAGTGCCCCCACGGCACAGGCCCGCCCGCCGATCGGTGGGCCCTGATCGCGGGCCAGGCCACCGTGGGGGCACCCCCCGGGGTCAGATCGCCCCCCGCCCCCAGGACCCCGGCGCCCGCCCGCGCTGCCAATCCCGCCGGTCAGGTAGGTGGTTTAATCCACGGCGGCGGGGGAGGCCTGTCAGCGGCGGGACTTCGGCCCATCGTGGGCCGGAGAATCGCCACGGGGGGGCCCACCAACCGGCGCGGGGGGCCCGCCGATCGGCAAGGCGTGATTCCCGCCCCCGCCGAATCTCGGAGAATCCCGCCCCTGTTTCCTCATCAAAATTTGCACGCAATGAGCAAGCTTGAAGAGGCAGCAATACATGAAGTAAAAAAGCTCAATAGTGATGAGAAACAATTGGGGGTTTAGGGAAATCAAGAACCTACTCGTTAATTTTTTTTGGAAAAGTATTTTATTGAGGCATTTATATATTTACACATCAAACGCAATCACAAAACAAAACAAGCCCAACAGGGCTGCAAATAATCAAATCAATCACATACCTCCATTTTATCTCCCAGCCCCCACCCACCTCACTGCTTACATCTTCAACTGTTTTCAAAGAAGTTGATGAACGGCTGCCATCTCTGAGCAAACCCCTCCAGAGACGCTCTCAAAGCGAACTTTATCTTTTCCAGCCTAAGAAACTCTACCAGGTCACTTACCCACACCCCCCGGTATTGGGGGCCCTGAGTCCCTTCATTCTAATAATACCGTCTCCAGGCTCCCTAGACCCTGGGTCTTCCGACATTCCAAAGATCGCCACTTTTGGACTCGGGACCACCTTTACCTTCAAGACCTCCAACATAACGTCGGCAAACCCCTGCCAGAATCTCCCAAGCTTCGGACAAGCCCAAAACATATGGACATGATTCGTGGGCTCATCCGCACAACACCCACACCTATCTTCCACTTCTTCAAAAAACTTGCTCATTCTGGCCACCGTCATGTGCACCCTGTTGACCACCTTAAACTGAATAAGGCTAAGCCTAGCCTACAGCCCAGCCTCCAACCCCCCTACCCAACTCTTCCTCCCATTTGCGCTTTACCACCCCTATTGGGACTCCCTCCCAATCCATCAACTCATTGTAAATTTCTGGCACTTTACCCTCTCCTACCTGCTTTCGGACAAAATCCCTCATTTGCAAATACCGGACCCATTCTCGCTGGGCAACTCAAACTCCTCCACCAACCCCTCGGAAAACTGCCCCCAATGAATAGATCCACAAACCACTCAATCCCCGCCCGTTGCCACCTTGGAAACGCCTCATCCAGCCCCTCTCCGGGACAAAGCGGTGATTCCCACCCACTGGTGCCCAAACCGAGGTATTAATGGCAGCCATATTGACAACCAATGATTGAGGAACACAACAGCATAATCGTTTCATTCTCTCCACAGGTGCTGCCAGACCTGCTGAGTTTTTCCAGCATCTGCAGTATTTGAAATGAATGAAATGAAAATCGCTTATTGTCACGAGTAGGCTTCAATTAAGTTACTGTGAAAAGCCCCTAGTCGCCACATTCCGGCCCCTGCCCGGGGAGGTTGGTACGGGAATCGAACCGTGCTGCTGGCCTGCTTGGTCTGCTTTAAAAGCCAGCGATTTAGCTCAGTGAGCTAAACCAGCCCCTTTTGCACTTATGTTAAGTGTTTAATTCACTGCCATTTCCCTCCCAGCAATGCTTACCTTGAAGAAATACTGCTCTTCTCTCTGACGGGATTTCCATTTCTCTCATTTGCTACGTTCACTTTCATTGGTTTCCATTTCCCTCCTGGTGCCTGGTGTTTGACAAAGTGTTTACCAAAACTCGCTTCCACTGAAACATTTCCTTCCTCGGCGACTGTCTGTCTCCCAACTTGGATCCAACTGAAGTTCCATCCCTTATGTTCCGAAGCCACCCAGGATTACAGGTATCTCCGGCACTTGCAACGCTCCTCGGACTGCTGTTCTCACTGTGTTCTTCGATCCACGCTCAGTGCCATGCACCGCCACATTCAGCCTCACGCTCCAGCAGCACCGACTCACCTTCTGTCACAGCTTATCTTGTCCCCAGTTCCATTTTATTCTTCGCCTCATCCGATGTTAAGAAACCATTGCTCTTCCTTTAAGAAACACAAGCTCCAACAGCTTACTGACACCAACACCCATTCGGGACCCTTCATATATTCCCGTCCCTCTAACCCAATCCCTTCTTCCATTCCCAGCACTTGCAATGCATTCACTATGCCCTCTGACCTGCCCCTCTCAGATGCTGAACATTCCCTTGTGATCTCACCTCAATGAATTTCAGGCTGAATTCTTCTTCCATCGCCCCTGTTTCTGTGCTCACCTATTTGGGCAGAGCCTTCCTCCCTTTTCAGTGGATCCTTTGAACCATCTCCATGTTCTCCTTCTACCTGGACCTCTCCCTCTGGGCTCCTACTTGCTCCTGTTAAGATCTCAAGATCGTTACCTTGAGAACTATCGGTGTGACACTGACCACCGCAAATTCTTAGCTCCTCTCACCCGCTCTAACCAGTCTCCTTCTGAACTTGCTGCACTTTTTTCCATCAGGACCAACCCTGGCCTGGTGATCAACCTGCCGACAAAGGCGCTGCTGCTGTTGTCTGGTAAACTGACCGCTACCTGGCAGAGGCTGAATGCCAACTCTCAGACACTTCCTCCTACCTCCCTCTGGATCCTGACCCCACCACTGAACTTCAAGCCATTGTTTGTAGGACTGTCACCGATCTCATTTCCTCTGGAGATCTTCCCTCCACAGCCTCAACCTCATAGGCCCCCCAATCCTGTGCAACCTGTTTCTACCTCGTCCCAAAATCCACAAACAGGGCTGCTCCGGTCCACCCATCCAGGTAAGGACATGAAAGCAGTGGAGAGAGTACAGAAAAGATTAATGCGAATGGTTGCTGTGATAAGGCGCCTCAGTTATGAAGATAGACTGGAGAAGTTAGGACTGTTTTCCTTACAGAAAAGAAGGCAGAGAGGAGATTTAATAGAGGTATTTAAAATTCTGAGGAGTCTAGACAGAGTACATCAGGAGAAACTGTTCCTCCTCGTGAAAGGATTGGGAATGAGAGGGCACAGGTTGCGGGAGAGGGTAGTGATAATGTCGCTGGATTATTACTGTAAGAGCCCTTGGTCAACCCTGGCATGTTTGGGGGAGACACGTTCAAACCCTACCAGGGCCGTTGGTGGAATTTAAATTTAATGCGGGTGGCACAGAGGTCATCATTGCTGCCTCACAACCCCAGGGACCTGGCTTCAATTCTGGCCTTCGTTGATCGTCTGTGTGGAGTTTGCACATTCTCCCCGTGTCTGCATTGGTTTCTTCCGGGTGCTCTGGTTTCCTCCCACAGTCCAAAGATTTGCAGGTTCGGTGGGGCTACGGGCAGAGGGCGGTGGAGTGGGCCCAGGTAGGGTGCTTTTTTAGGCGATCGGTGCCGACTCAATGGCCGAATGGCCTCCTTCTGCACTGTCGGGATTCTATGACAATTTTAAATAATTATTGGAAGAAGAAATAATGATATGCAGAAAAACATTTTCAACAGCAAATGTTTCTACCATTCAAAAGGGAAGTAAACTTGTCATCTTGGAAAATAAGAATGTGCAGGATTACAGAGAGAAGATGGGAGAATATAGAACATAGAACGATACAGCGCAGTACAGGCCCTTCGGCCCTCGATGTTGCACCGACATGAGAAGTCCAAAAACTAAAGGCCATCTAACCTACACTATCCCATTATCATCCATATGCTTATCCAATAAACTTTTAAATGCCCTCAATGTTGGCGAGTTCACTACTGTTGCAGGTAGAGCATTCCACGGCCTCACCACTCTTTGCGTAAAAAACCCACCTCTGACCTCTGTCCTATATCTATTACCCTTCAATTTAAGGCTATGTCCCCTCGTGCTAGCCACCTCCATCCGCGGGAGAAGGTTCTCACTGTCCACCCTATCTAACCCTCTGATCATTTTGTATGCCTCTATTAAGTCACCTCTTAACCTTCTTCTCTCTAACGAAAACAACCTCACGTCCATCAGCCTTTCCTCATAAGATTTTCCCTCCATACCAGGCAACATCCTGGTAAATCTCCTCTGCACCCGCTCCAAAGCTTCCACGTCCTTCCTATAATGAGGCGACCAGAACTGCACGCAATACTCCAAATGCGGCCGTACAAGAGTTTTGTACAACTGCAACATGACCTCATGGCTCCGGAACTCAATCCCTCTACCAATAAAGGCCAACACACCATAGGCCTTCTTCACAACCCTTTCAACCTGGGCGGCAACTTTCAGGGATCTATGTACATGGACACCGAGATCCCTCTGCTCATCCACACTACCAAGAATTTTACCATTAGCCAAATATTCCTGTTATTTTTTCCAAAGTGAATCACCTCACACTTCTCCACATTAAACTCCATTTGCCACCTCTCAGCCCAGCTCTGCAGCTTATCTATGTCCCTCTGTAACCTGCAACATCCTTCCGCACTGTCTACAACTCCACCAACTTTAGTGTCGTCTGCAAATTTACTCATCCATCCTTCTGCGCCCTCCTCTAGGTCATTTATAAAAATGACAAACAGCAACGGCCCCAGAACAGATCCTTGTGGTACGCCACTCGTAACTGAACTCCATTCTGAACATTTCCCATCAACCACCACTCTCTGTCTTCTTTCAACTAGCCAATTTCTGATCCACATCTCTAAATCACCCTCAATCCCCAGCTTCCGTATTTTCTGCAATAGCCGACCGTGGGGAACCTTATCAAACGCTTTATTGAAATCCATATACACCACATCAACTGCTCTACCCTCGTCTACCTGTTTAGTCACCTTCTCAAAGAACTCGATAAAGTTTGTGAGGCATGACCTACCCTTCACAAAACCATGCTGACTATCCCTAATCATTTTATTCCTATCTAGATGATTATAGATCGTATCTTTTATAATCCTCTCCAAGACTTTACCCACAACAGACGTTAGGTTCACCGGCCTATAGTTACCGGGGTTATCTCTACTCCCCTTCTTGAACAAAGGGACCACATTTGCTATCCTCCAGTCCTCTGGCACTAATCCTGTAGCCAATGATGACATAAAAATCAAAGCCAAAGGCTCTGCAATCTCTTCCCTGGCTTCCCAGAGAGTCCTAGGATAAATCCCATCAGGTCCCGGGGACTTATCTATTTTCACCTTGTCCAGAATTGCCAACACTTCTTCCCTACACACCTCAATGCCATCTATTCTAATAGCCTGGGTCTCAGCATTCTCCTCCACAACATTATCTTTTTCCTGAGTGAATACTGACGAAAAGTATTCATTTAGTATCTCGCTTATCTCCTCCGCCTCCACACACAACTTCCCACCACTATCCTTGACTGGCCCTAGTCATTCTTTTATTCCTGACATACCTATAGAAAGCTTTTGGGTTTTCCTTGATCCTACCTACCAAAGACTTCTCATGTTCCCTCCTTGCTCGTCTTAGCTCTCTCTTTAGATCCTTCCTCGCTTCCCTGTAATTATCAAGCGCCCCAACTGAAACTTCACGCTTCATCTTCACATAGGCCTCCTTTTTCCTCTTAACAAGAGATTCCACTTCTTTGGTAAACCACGGTTCCCTCGCTCGACCCCTTCCTCCCTGCCTGACTGGTACGTACTGATCAAGAACACGCAATAGCTGTTCCTTACACAAGCTCCACATATCCAGTGTGCCCAACCCTTGCAGCCTACTTCTCCAACCTACACACCCTAAGTCATGTCTAATGGCATCATAATTGCCCTTCCCCCAGCTATAACTCTTGCTCTGCGGGGTATACTTATCCCTTTCCATCACTAATGTAAAGGTCACCGAATTGTGGTCACTGTCTCCAAAGTGTTCACCTACCTCCAGATCTAACACCTGGTCTGGTTCATTACCCAAAACCAAATCCAATGTGGCCTCACCTCTTGTTGGCCTGTCAACATATTGTGTCAGGAAACCCTCCTGCACACATTGTACAAAGAACGACCCATCTAATGTACTCGAACTATATCTTTTCCAGTCAATATTTGGAAAGTTAAAGTCTCCCATAACAACTACCCTGTTACTTTCGCTCTTTTCCATAATCATCTTCGCCATCCTTTCCTCTACATCTCTAGAACTATTAGGTGGCCTATAGAAAACTCCCAGCAGGGTGACCTCTCCTTTCCTGTTTCTAACCTCAGCCCATACTACCTCGGTAGAAGAGTCCCCATCTTGCATCCTTTCCGCCACCGTAATACTGTCCTTGACTAGCAGCGCCACACCGCCCCCTCTTTTGCCCCCTTCTCTGACCTTACTAAAACACCTGAACCCCGGAACCTGCAACAACCATTCCTGTCCCTGCTCTATCCATGTCTCTGAAATGGCCACAACATCGAAGTCCCAGGTACCAACCCATGCTGCCAGTTCCCCTACCTTATTTTGTATACTCCTGGCATTGAAGTAGACACACTTCAAACCACCTACCTGAGCACTTGCACCCTCCTGCGAAGTCAAATCTGTGCTCCTGACCTCTATACTCTCAATCTCCCGTACCCCAAAACTACAATCCAGGTTCCCATGCCCCTGCTGAATTAGTTTAAACCCCCCCAAAGAGCATTAACAAATCTCCCCCCCAGGATATTGGTGCCCCATAGGTTCAGATGTAGACCATCCTGTCTATAGAGGTCCCACCTTCCCCAGAATGAGCCCCAGTTATCCAGAAATCTGAATCCCCCCCACCTGCACCATCACTGTAGCCACGTGTTTAATTGCTCTCTCTCCCTATTCCTCATCTCACTATCACGTGGCATGGGCAACAACCCAGAGATAACAACTCTGTTTGTTCTCACTCTGAGCTTCCATCCTAGCTCCCTAAAGGCCTGCCTGACATCTTTATCCCCTTTCCTACCTATGTCGTTAGTGCCAATGTGGACTACGACTTGGGGCTGCTCCCCTTCCCCCTTAAGGACCCGAAAAACACGATCCGAGACATCACGTACCCTTGCACCTGGGAGGCAACATACCAAACGTGAGTCTCTCTCGCTCCCACAAAATCTCCTATCTGTGCCCCTGACTATTGAGTCCCCAATTACTAATGCTCTGCTCCTATCCCCCCTTCCCTTCTGAGCAACAGGGACAGACTCCGTGCAAGAGGCCCGTACCCCATGGCTTTCCCCTGGTAAGTCCCCCCCCCCCACAAGTATCCAAAACGGTATACTTGTTACTCAGGGGAACGACCGCAGGGGGTCCCTGCACTGACTGCTTCTTCCCAGTCCCTCTTACAGTTACCCATCTATCTCCAGTCTTTGGTGTAACTACTTCCCTGAAGCTCCTATCTATGACCCCCTCTGCCTCCCAAATGATCCGAAGTTCATCCAACTCCAGCTCCAGTACCATAACTCGGTCTTGTAGGAGCTGGAGGTGGCTGCACTTCCTGCAGGTAAAATCAGCAGGGACACTAACGGCATCCCTCACCTCAAACATCCTGCAGGAGGAACATTGCACTGCCTTCTCTGCCATCCCTCTTAGTTCCAACCAAGTTCTAGTAAACAAATATAAAATAAATAAAAAATAATAATATAATATAGCACTTACCTGCTCACACCAATGGGTCTTATTATTAGGTTAGAGGAGGAGGGCGGGTGGGAGACACTATACGTGTAGTGTCTCGGGTTTCCTCTACGCCAGAATTTATTGGCTAGGGGAAAATCCTTCCCAGAAGTCCGCGGGTCGTACTTCCGGTTCCCGCCTTATATTATCTTTGCTCCCACTGGCACCCCGCCGCTCTCCCGCTCTCACTGTGTCCCGCCGCTTTCCCTGCGCTCCTTCACTGACTCAGGTAAATATCACGAGGTAAATTGCTCAATTGGATAGCAAAGGGGGCCCGTGGATCTTGTGTCATGAATCTGTGCCCGAGTTTGCCGTGAGTGCAAATGTGACGTGGTTGCAAAGTCTTATGGGTCGGAATATGAGAATCTAGCTGGCGACGCAATGGCGATTTTCCAAATTTCTCCGCCACTCGCTTGTGAGTTTTCATCCAGAAAGTTCGGGAACCTCATTTCAATAAATTCTAATATCATTTAAAGGGCTTCCCCGCAACCTTTGAAGAACGTGAAGCAGGCGAAGGGAACCACCAGGTCACACAACTAAGTATAGCCCCCGGGGGTGGGGGGGGGGGGTGGAGAATATAGTCATGCAGTGCCAAGGGGGCCCTCTGGGGAGCTCTTTTGGGGTGGGGGAGGGGGGGGGTCCCCTTATGAGTTGAGGGGAGTAGCTGCCCTTGTGTGGGTGGAGGTTTCCCCTTTTCAGTGGGGGTGGTGATGTATGTTTTTAGTGCAGATCAGGTGCCGACCCGGTGTTGCCGGCTCTATCAAGGGCCTCCCAGCCACCACTGTTACAAGATTTATTTTCTGCAGAGTGTCAGATTATCTGGGGAGAATGCCCGACTGTGCAGCTCAGCCTGTGTACAGACTGAAAAATTCCGCCTTGAAATGAGGTAAGTCCGAGCCATTGGGTGGGGTGGGTTTGGCCTCCTTAAAGAGAGGGGTGGTGGAAGGGTGCATTTTGGGAGAGCAGGAGGAAAGGAAGAAAGGAGGGATACTATTTTTGGATGCTACCCCTCCCTAATGTAAAAAGGGCACCCCCTACCCTCCGAAGATAGACTCCCACTACTTAACACCATTTTTAAAAGTTCCTGATAAGACTGCTCCCGACTGCCCACGCCAGCTATAGCATGGGTAGTATATTATCACCTGCTGATAAGTTCAATTAACCCTTAATGATTTGTTTAAATATGGTGGCCAAAATGCCTACTTACTGTGCTATAGAGGTGAGTGCAGGGTGGGAGGGAAGGTGGTCAGGCAGACACCCATCTTATTTTCAGTGTCCTCACCCTCTAAAAACATGCCCCCCTTAAATCTAGCCCACTCTAAACGATACAGTCACCTGTTTATAAGTCAACCTAAATGCATGATTTTTAGATTTAGCGCATTACAGAAACTTTCAACTGGGAAATGTATAATGTGTCATGTCATAGGGCTCAATTTCAGGCAAACGCTGAGATGAAATCAGACTGCAATTTCTCTCTGACCTTTCAAGGCAAAAAAGAAAAAATAGATCAAAACTCGGAGAATGATGAGCACAGTAAAGCATGCAAAATCAGTCATAGAAAGGTTCTGAAAGAGCGACATATTTTTGAGGTTAACGCAGAAGACGATGCCAGTCAGTATCCTGTCTAAGAATGGTACAGCAGTGTTGGAAGAATGTCCCAGATTCCCAGATATGGAAGCATTTGAACTTGATAGAAAATTTGGAATTATTGAGGAGAAAAGTCTTCACCCCCATGGGGAAACATTCCAAGTTTAACACTCGTAGGGAAACATTGCCAAATAGACCACTTTGTCTCCTCGATAGAATCAAAATTGCAAGCCTGTGATATTCCAGTGTCAAGTGTGATTAAGGAGACGCCTTGTGGACAGAATTTCTAACAGCATTTGATTAAACTAAATCGCATTCGTTTGTAAATTAGATACTGAAAATCCACTTTAACACTTGACTGACATGTGAACTCTGAGGGGTGGGTCTCACGTGCTCCATTGGGCGTTTTCTGCTGAGGCAGACCATAAGGGAGGGGGGGGGCACGTTAAATGACATGGGCACCCATCCTGAGTTCACCCCTACGATATGGAGATGGGGGGGGGGGAGCAGGGGGGCGTGACACGCAGGCGAATGTCCGAGATATACAAGGTCCTGGCCTTCAGTGCTGGTTTGGGGTGGAACCTCTATGTTTGGAGGTTTAGCAAATAATCTGCCCTTCATAAAAATAGGGGAGGGGGAGAGGGTAGTGGGAGGGGAGGGGGGGGGGGGGGGGGCACCAGAGTGCAATACTGGCACATTTCAACATCAGTGAAACTGAAACTTTTATCTTTGATTAATTTCTTTCCTCTATTTATTACCACATGAGCGCAATTAGATTGCAGTAATTATTCCCCAACTTTTCTGTGTTCAGAAAGCTGACTGGTCCTGTGAAGTTGTCAGACTAACATTCCAGTCCCCCTTTTCCAACATGCACGTACTGCTTAAGGAAGTAGTCTTGGATGCATTGTGGAAAGCTCTTGCCATGACATTAGGACACTGAACAAACTGCTCGCTGAATAGTGCAAAATCTGACCTTGATTTATTTTCTGTGGTTGAACAGAATGGTCTGAATTTTGCACTCGTTGTGCGCGCGCATTTCATGGGGCTGGAGGTGGACGTGAAATGCACCTCCGGCTGCGTACAGCCCCGGAATGTGATTTCACACAGACTGATCAATGAGCAGCCAACATGAAATGTGTGCTGAGAAAGGTTTAGTGTTGCTGAGTGGGGCAGGAAGAGGGTAGGCGCCATGAAATGGAGGGTGCGGCTAGCGCTTCTAATGGGCTCCCTCAAGGTGGACAGCTGTTGTGGAGCTGTCTCAGGGAGCTATCGACCAGAAAAAATTAAACATGGCAACAAAAAGGCAGCAGACTGTGCCTAGGCAGCACACAAACAGCTGACAGGCGAACTCAGAAAAGCTCAGGCATATTTTTTAAACTTGATTTCACCCCAGACATTTCATCCCACCCTGGATCGCAGTTGTTGAGAAAATGTAACGGCTGCCTGGCCAACTGGCCCACCTGCCAACCATAAAAGTGAACGGACCCTGTAAAATTGACTCCTTAATGAACTGAATTGCCCGCTTAACTGTTGGCGGGTGTGCTGCCAACTCTCATGTGCACCCATTGACCCCAACCTCATGGCGGCTGTAGGAGCGTTTTCAGGGCCTGAGTATTGAGCCAGCTTTTACGTGGGGTTCCTCCCTCATAGTTAGTTAAGGCTCAGCTGAATATACAGCTCTGCAGACACACATCAACCTGGTTAAGATGGCTTTATTATTCCAAGCTTGGTCCATGTACATGAGAGAAAGATAAATGCCAAGATCAAGCTGTCTAATAATGGTAGAAACACACAAATTATAGTGTTTCCCAAAAATCAATAGCCCACCCTAGTCGTACTTGATCCAATCCTTGGAGCTGTCACTTCTATATTATCCATTAAAATTTACTTTAAGCAAAATGATGACTTGTGATCAGATCATGATTTAAACCCATCCTGTCACTTGTTGTTTACCAGAATCTTGGGCGGGATTCTCCGACCCCCCCACCCCCCCGCCCCGCCGGGTTGGAGAATCGCCGGGGGCCGGCATCAATCCCTCCCCCGCCATGTCCCAAATTCTCCGCCACCAGAGATTCAGTGGGGGCGGGAATCGCGCCGTGCCAGTCGGCGGGCCCCCCTGGCGATTCTCCGGCCCGTGATGCGCCGAAGACCTGCCGCTGTCAAGCCTTTCCCGCCGGCGGGAATCAAAACACCTACCTGACCGGCGGCGCGAGCGGGCACCAGGGTCCTGGCGGGGGGAGGGCCGCAGGGCAATCTGGCCCCGGGGGTTGCCCCCACGGTGGCCTGGCCCGCGATCGGGGTGCACCGATCGGCTGGTGGGCCTGTGCCGTGGGGGCACTCTTTTCCTTCCGCCTTCGCCATAGCCTTCACCATGGCGGAGGCGGAAGTGACCCCCTCCCCTGTGCATGCGCCGGGATGACGTCAGCAGCCGCTGACGCTCCTGCGCAAGCACGGACTTACGCCGGCCGGCAAAGTCCTTTCGGCCCCGACTGGCGTAGCGCCAAAGGCCGTCCACGCCAGCCGGTGGAGCGCCAACCACTCTGGCACGGGCCTAACCCCTCAATGTGAGGGCTTGGCCCCTAAAGGTGTGGAAGGGCGGCCCAACACCGGAGTGGTTCACGCCACTCCAACACGACGGGACGCCCCACCCCGCCGGGTAGGGGAGAATCCCGGCCCTTGTTTCCATTCTAACGTTGTTTTTCTGACATTCCCATCCTATGTGTTAGAATTGAAAATATGGAATGATGTGTCATTTGAAACATGGAAGTCTGGCAATATCTGGTCTGAGAGAAACATGAGAGGATACAGGGAAATATCCCACAAAGGGCTAACAGCAGTTGCAAAGAGCAGGATTATAAAATGCAGATTCCATCTTCCAAACAGGCTTAGCAAACAAACAGGACTTTTGTATGAAGGTAAAAACAATGGCTCACACCTTCATTGAAATTAAACATCTGGAAAAGCATGGATGAGGGTTTCAGTTGAGTTAGGTGATAAATGTAAGCCTTTCAAGTGAGAACCAAGTGGATTTTTAGCATTACGCTAAAAGCAATGATTCACACCTTCATTGAAGAAAAATCAGCAGATAGAAAAGAATGACTAGGGGGGGCAAATATATAGATGTGAAGCTCTGCTGAAAACAGGTAAATTAAAAGAAAATTGGAGACTATCAATCTACGAGAAACATAATTTAAAGTCAAACTCAAAGTCAAAATTATGAGCTGGGTCACAATTGGCAAATAAAACTATAGAAATGACAGGGATCAAAATTCACACGTCTAATGAAATCAAATCACAAAGGAAACAATGTAATCAGAGACCTAAGAGGTGAGGTCAACCCAAAATGAACTCTTAGTTGTATTAGAATGTTTAGATCAAAGATACTTTTTATAATCCAAGTGAAATAAAAGTTACTTTACAATAAAGTCATAAAAACTTAATAACTGTTAGAAAAGTATATAGGGCGGTAATCTCCGCTAAGGCCAAAAATCGCGGAGGCCGTCGTGAACTCGGCCGTGGTCCACGATGGCCTCGGGGCCCGCTCCCCGCACCTAATTCATCCCCACCTGGGGGGCTAGGAGCGGGCCCCCGTCGTTCGCGGCCGCAACCTCGGCCGCCAGAAATGACGCGCGAACGGCGCTTTTCATGATGTCATCCGCGCATGCGCGAGTTGCCGGTTCCAACCCGCGCATGCGCGGATGACATCACCGTGCAGATGGCACAAACTCATCTAAAGAAGACCAGATTTTAAAAAGAAGATTGATTATCAAGTTGGGCCTGAAGGTCCCTTCAACCAACCAGAAGGATCCAGAAGCAAGATCTTTTTACTTTTATGTAAAGACAGTGATTGCATCTTTTAAAAGAAAAAAAATAATAAAATAACTTGATAGTTTTAACCTGAAACAGTGGTTATTAGCCTTCTTTACTTACTTCGCAACGCAGGCCCCAGGATATCAATGCTACTAAGGGGTAAGTAGGTAAAATTCTTCGGTGAAGGTATGGGTTATACCGGGGGATAACTTGAAAACATAGTTTGACCTGAATAGCACCCACTGAAGCCTGCATAGGAGTCAGTGAGTGAGAATCCCTGTTCACCATTTAGAATATCGACCCTTTTCGGTATAGGGGGATTTCTAAGAATAGTGGTGAGTTTTCAACAACAGTGTCGCAGTCAGTTCCTGTCCACCCCATTGTTCATCCGGGGCAAGATGTCAATGCTGATTTCCTCTTTACACCATGGATTGTCTTAGGACAGGATATTGGGGCATCGTTAAGAACTGTTTACTGTGTTGACTGTGGAATTTGCTGGCCACACAACCCCGTTTGTCTCAAAACACATGGGCAAGTTAGCTAGCTTAAATCTCATCATACATTGTGGCCATTGCTTGTAGCAAGAGTTTAAATGCTTATCACTGCTATGTCCTAAAATACAGGTTTAATGATTAATAATGATTATTGGGTATACTTTCTGTGATTAATCTCAATCCTTAATAAACTAATTTATGTCGAACTATTCCAGTGTTGTCCTCGCTGTTCAGTTTTAAGGGGTGGCCACCCCATTCAGTGGCAATGGGCCACATCACGTCCAGGTTGGGCGCACGCCCTCTAGAGCAACATAAAACTTTGGCCAATAATTTATTCACACTCCCACCCTTATTTGTGAATCGCTGGACAAACACAAAACAGAAAGGAGGGGCGGGGGATTTTCTGCACCTTCAGCGATGTGTAATGTAGCGGTGGAGACGACCCGCCATTGAACAATGGCAAGATCTTCTGCCGCTAGGGAACACATACTGGGGTGGGGGTCGAGGGTGGCCATGGCTGGAAAATCCAAAACTGATCTGAATCAAATGAGTCAACTTAAAACAATCCTTGGCTTAAGAGTGCCAAAATAGTTAGGCGTTGTTGGGATTAGATGAGCTTGAGATAGTTCAGGGGTTACAGCTGCCCCTAAAACAACCCATCAGCCATGTCTAATAACAGTAGGATCTGATCAAAGTGGGATTTTCATTCATTCTAACTCACACTGAAACTAGATACATTGTCAATTCTGAAGAAGAACCTCAAGCGCCACGAGGGGTGATCACTCAGGTCCTTGATTTTAAGTAATATGTATTGCTTGGTGCTTGTGTGAATTGTCAAATCGTTAAACTCAATTTTTGATCAGCTGCACAACACACGTTTTTCTGGCCGCCTCTTGTTCAGGTGCGTGAATCATTTATACATCTGTATCACCATACTAGGTTTGAGAACAGGGAATGCTTTCCTACAAGTGGATGTTGAGCAGAAATCATGCACCATTTAAAAAAGATAATTTCCTGAGTACCTACAAAGGACAAGTACAACATGATCTGGAGAAAGGGAAAGAAAACGACATTAGAGCAAATAGCTCCATTTAACACGGCAAGAGATTGGATCGTACAATTCGAAAGACACAAACAAGGGTTCTTGCTGATAACGTGGGTTGGGAAAGGCAATGGTTTAAAGTAAAGTCTTAACCAAATGGCTTGTTTTTTTGAACAAAATTTGACAGTTAATGAATCCTCATTAAAACACAACTGTAAACAAAACGTGTATTCAGTATTTCTCATTTTAGTAGATTAAAAGTTCAATAAGAAGCTCTTGGAAGAATTTTAAAAGTCTTTAGACAGCTCATAGGTTACAGCTTTACTTTAAAACAAAATCCATACCTGTACCCATGTTCTAATCTCTATCCCCTTTAACTGTTTGTTCACCTCTCTCTCCTGGCTCTTTGTTCTGGCTTCGTTTCGTCCGATGTACCACTTCTGCTTGATCTTCATGGGCAGGTGCTCGACCGTCTGTGATGGAGTAATTTAACATGTGCACCTGCGGAAACAAGAGTCAGAGCAACGTTATTGGCACAATATTGAAAGCCTGCTTTTGTAGATTTTTCCCCAAAAAAACAAGTGTGATTGTTCCTTTTGACCATTGCCTCGTAGTACGATCCCAGGCCAGACCCCAACAGCGGCTAGGATACTTTACCGAAACCCCAATATTTTAGATTCTTTTGTAAGACTGAATGGAAAATATATCTCGCTCCAAGGAGTTATTGCACAAAGAAATAGTGATTTGGTATTTTTTTTTAAACTTCATCATTGACAGAATGTTAAACTCTTTAACATCACACCAGTAAATAGCTTACAATAACCCATAAAACTGTACAACTCAATACAATAAATATAATACCCTTAGTTACTATCTCTATTCCCAATTAGTTCAAAAGCTATTTCAACTGGTTTGTTTCAGCGTCTTCATTGTCCTACGACAAGTCTGCATGGCTTTAAATACTATTAATTTTTTTTGTTGACGATCCTATGGTGAGAGCAAAATACTTTAACGTGTGGTCTAAAGCGAAGCCAGATCCAGACTCCACACAAAAGCTTTCTCAAAATGTCTGAATACCTTAGCTCCATCCAGCAATGTCATCATCTGCCCAAGCAGGAATCAAATTAACCCCTTGGGCTGAAAATAGATCAACTCCCCAGGGGCTCCCCTTGGTCAAACAGCAATGCATTAGCCCAGGCTTTTACCATGGTCAATTTCACCCCTAGCTCCTAAAAGCTTTCTGGTCTTGCAAAATAACTGGTTTAGCACACTGGGCTAAATCGCTGGCTTTTAAAGCAGACCCAGGCAGGCCAGCAGCACGGTTCAATTCCCGTACCGGCCACCCCAAACAAGGGCCGGAATGTAGCGACTAGGGGTATTTCACAGTAACTTCATTTGAAGCCTACTTGTGACAATAAGTGATATTCATTCATGAATTCATTCGTTCATTCAAACAACATTCTTTCTAAAAACATGTCTGGTACAGTCAAACATGCTCTAACAGAGACTTTTAACCCTTAAATTGGATCGTATTTTGATCCCAACCATCTGAAACTCTTGGAACACTGGGACGATGAGCACTGGCTACTATGAGTCCCAATCAACACTACTGTACTTCACTTTGCAATACTGACATTTCTCAGCCCCTCTCACTTGTTTCAAAATATATCTTGACTTCAACAATCTGGCACAAGAGTCCAAGCTGCAAGGGACCTAGTCCTAGACCCATGTCACAAAGAAAATCCTTGGGCGAAATTCTCCGACCCCCACGACGGGTGGGAGAATAGCGGGAGGGCCTTCCCGACATTTTTGCCGCCCTCCCGCTATTCTCCCCCCCCCCCCCCCCGCCGAAGTCCCGACCCGAATCGCTGCCGCCGTTTTTTTACGGCCGGCAGCGATTCTCAGCTGTTAGATGGGCCGAAGTCCCAGCCCTTTCCGCCGTTTTTACGAACGGCAAACACACCTGGTCTTGCCGTTCGTAAAAACGGCGTCACAAACTCGCTTTTTATAACCATGGCACCGATTGGCACGGCAGTACCACGGCCGTGCCAAGGGTGCCATGGGCCCGCGATCGGTTCCCACCGATCGCGGGCAGCGGGCCCGATGCCCGCGCACTACTTGTCCTTCCGCCGCCCCGCAGTATCCATTCGCGGGGCGGCTGAGGGGCAACCCGGCCTGCGCATGCGCGGGTTTCACGCAAAAACGCGATGACGTCACCCGCGCATGCGCGGGTTGGAGTCTTCCAAACTGCGCATGCGCGGCTGACGTCATATGACGCGTCAGCCGGCGCTAACTCCAGCAAGCGGGCTTAACGATTTTCGTTAAGCCCGTCTTGCCGGAGCCTACGGCGTCGGGCTGCTAGCCCCGACCGGGGACCAGAATCGGTCCCCGGTCGGGAAGGGGCGCGCTGCCGTAAAACCCGCCCGGGTTTTACGGCAGCTTTACGATTTCTCCCGTTTCGGGAGAATCTCGCCCTTTATTTGTTGAATCCTGAATGACAAATCCCACCCATTCCCTTTTCTTCCTTTACTCAGTTTTTAGATCCTGGCTTCACTTAATCTCAATTGTCCCTTACCAAAATAAGGGCACAACTTGTGGAATTTGACCTTCAAGGCCTCAATTTCATTCTCCCTCATCAATTCTCATCAATCAGATCAGCCTTTCTCGATCTGCCCAGCATTTCTGACATTCCTCTGATCCCAAACAGTTTTTATCCTATGGCCCTTCCTCCCAGATTAAAAACTTTGTTGGTGATTCAATTTTAAGCCAGCCTTGATCTACAATTTCTCATCTAACTTTGGCCACTGCACATGGCTCTCTTGCTTTGACTGTGCATTTGTTCAGACCACTGAAGCTACTGATATGACCATTGCTGTTCTTGCATCACCAGGCCCATACCACCTGGCCATTTCTCCTCCTGTATTCTGATCTATTGGCTGCTATTTCATTCAAGCAACAGGGCACGCTGGTGAGCCGGTGAGGGTACTGTGTTGCATCCTTTGGGAGAGGCCAGCTAGTATTTTGTGCCTCTCAGACACTAAGAGGTCAGCAGTCAGCATTCCCCGAGATCAAGGAACCCCGGAGCAGGAATCCCACTTGCTGAGAACTGCCAGCCAATCTGAGGCTGGGAGCTGCCCACTCTCAGCAAGACCGGTGGAAGCTGCCAGCAATACATGCAGGGACATACCTAGAATCATCAAGGGACCCTGGCCACAGTTGAGTGAGGGTGGGAGGAGTGTGTGTGGTGGGGTGCAGTATGTGTGCGGTGGCAAACGGTGACTCTCAGTATGTTCCCCCCCCCCCCTTCCTAATGATGGCCCCTCAATCAGGCACTGAGTACCTTTGGACAATGAGTTCCCCAGAAGCATGCATGCAAACACGGCAGGGTTTGTTCTTTGAATTTCCTACGTGGCAAATGCTGAGCTTCTTGTTAGATGTGGTGAGGTCTACAAGTGGGTATTTACTGCCTACTTAAGGGCTTCAACTGGTGGTGGGGCGGGAAGGCCACCCACAAACTTTCCTGCCCCAGACATAATTGGAGTAGAGACAGGAAGGCGGAGAGGTCACCACGCTGCATCTTTCTGCACTGTTAAATGCAGCCCTCACCTCCAAACTCACCTTGTGGGAAGCATTTCGCCCGTCAAGCGCACTCCCGACGGATCCAGAAGTGGGCACAGACACACGTCCCGCCAGCCGGAGCCGAAAGGCCTTCGCCGGCCGGCGGAAGTCCACGCATGCGCCGGTGCGTCAGCGGCTGCTAATATCATACCGGTGCATGAGCAGGGGAGGGGTTCTCGTCCGCCCCCGCCATGGTGAAGGCCATGGCGGGGCGGAAGAAAAAGAGTGCCCCCACGGCACAGGCCCGCCCGCCGATCGGTGGGCCCCGATCGCTGACCAGGCCACCGTGGGGGCACCCCCCAAGACCCAGGCACCCACCCGCGGCGCCAATCCCGCCGGCACCAAACGTGCTTTGATTCTTGCCGGTGGGAACGGCCTGTCAGCGGCTGGACTTCGGCCCATCGCGGGCCGGAGAATCACCACAGGGGGCCCACCGACCGGCGCGGCGCGATTCCCGCCCCCACCGATTCCCGGGTGGCAGAGAATTCGGGCCACGGCGGGGGTGAATTTGACGCCAGCCCTGGGTGATTCTCCCACCCCCCGGGGGGTCCCCCGAGGGGTCGGAGAATTCCGCCCCTGATTTTCCGCTGGATGGCCAAGTTACAGAATGTTATGTTGCTCGGGCGGGTTTGCACCCGATCCGGAAGCGCATAATATCAGACAAAAAGACATAGGGCATGCACGCTTGCAAACAATGTAAACTTCTGGTCATGATAATAATCTTTATTGTCACAAGTAGGCTTACAATAACACTGCAATGAAAAGCCCCTAGTCGCCACATTCCGGCACCTGTTTGGGTACACAGAGGGAGAATTCAGAATGTCCAAATTACCTAACGGCATGGGCGAGATTCTCCGGACTCACGACGGGTCCGAGAATAGAGGGCGTCGGAAATTTTTACGGCGACGCTGTTCCGACGCCCTCCCGCTATTCTCCGAACCCGGCAAAATGTCGGAGTCGCCATTCCCGACAAACGCCTCCTTCCCGCCCCGACACGACCAGAATCGCCACTGATAGCCCCCCCCCGCTATTCACCGGCCCGGATGGGCCGAAGTCCCGACGTCATGGCGCCCTGTTTGCACGTCGTGAAACACACCTGCTTTTTAAATTCGTCAACCAGTCGGCCTGGCTGACGACAGCTTGGAGGAGGTCAGGGCACCACTCAGCGCACCGCTCAGCGCACCGCTCAGCGCACCGCTCGAGTCTGGCCACAACGGGGAAGGCATCCCTGGGAACGGGAGGGGGTCCAGAGCGGGGGGAGTGTGGGGCGACGGGGGAGGCAGTGGGGGGCGACGGGGGAGGCAGTGGGGGAGACGGGGGAGGCAGTGGGGGGAGATGGGGGAGGCAGTGGGGGGCGACGGGGTAGGCAGTGGGGGAGACAGGGGAGGCAGTGGGGGGCGACGGAGGGGAGGGGGGGTTAGGTAGAGAGTGAGCCGTCCAACCCCGTAACAATATGTCTGCCAGCATGCCATGGTGTGCCGGTGATGAGGACACGGCCGCTGGTTCCCCTGTGGCTTACGGACACAGGCCACTGACGCACCCGTGAGGAGGCCATAGTTTACTGGCCGTTGGATGCAGAAAGTGACCAGGGGTTAGGCTGACCGCGTGTCAGCAGCGCGACCAGGCCACCGGGACACACTGGTATCCCATGGCTGGCGGCTGCCGAGGTGTCGACTAACCTCCGTCTAACATGTCCCGTTTCTCTGCCTCCCACCACCCTTCTTTAGGTTAGCACGATGTATGGGAACAGAACGGCGATGTTCTGCGCAGTGGTTGGGGCCGCTCTACTGGATTTGGAGATGCAGCAGCATCCACACCCACAACCCGCAGTGGCTGCAGGGCCAGCTGCAGCAGCAGAGGGAAGGGCCGAGGAGTTGCCAGTCGTCGAGCAGCATGGGGGGGGAGGAGGAGGAGGAAGAGGAAGAGGAGAGAGTGAGGGTGCAGCCACGGCGCCAGAGACGATGACCAAAGCCGAGGGTGTACCGTGTCCGGGTCTCTTTCCTAACAATGCCGGACATCACCTGCAGGAGAAGACTCCGGCTGAGTAGGCAGACGGTGATACATATCTGCCAACTCCTGTCGCACCTCGCCCCACGTGGAACGGGGGGAGGACACGCGATCCCGGTTGCCAGCAAGGTGACGGTCGCTCTGAACTTCTATGCTACCGGCTCCTTCCAGTCTCCGAGCGGGGACGTCTCCGGGATCTCCCAGTCATCGGTGCACAGGTGCATCCGGGATGTGACCGACGCCCTCTATGCCATCGCGGACCGCTACATCACCTTTCCCGAGGACCAAGCAAGTCAAGACTCACGAGCCCGTGGATTTGCCAGTGTGGCCGGGATACCGAGGGTTCAGGGGTCAATCGACTGTGTTCACGTCCCCATGCGCCCGCCTGGTGTGGACAAGGAAGTGTTCACAAACAGGAGGGGGACATACTCCATTAATGTCCAGGTGGTATGCGACCCCCACATGAGGTTCATGAACGTCTGTGCAAGGTTCCCAGGGAGTGTGCATGACTCCTACATACTAGCGCAGTCGTTCATCCCTGCGATGTTTGAGGGACGTCCCCCCCGGCTGAGGGGCTGGTTGCTAGGCGACAGGGGTTATCCGCTGAGGTCTTGGTGATGACGCCTATACGGAGGCCTCAGACCAATGCGGAAACACGATACAACGAGGCCCATGCAGCAACCAGGGGTGTGGTGGAGCGCTGCCTTGGCCTCCTGAAGATGAGATTCAGGTGCCTGGACCGCTCCGGAGGGGCCCTGCAGTACCAGGCCGACAGGGTCGCTCGCATTGTAGTGGTCTGCTGTGCGCTGCACAACATCGCGATGCAGAGGGGAGATGACCTGTTGCAGGAGGAGGAGGGAGAAGCTAGTGGCAGTGGTGCCAGCACAGAGGAGGAGGAGGAGGAGGAGGAGGCGAGGGAGGAGGAGGAGGAGGAGGAGGAGGAGGAGGAGGAGGAGGAGGAGGAGGAGGAGGAGGAGGAGGAGGAGGCTGGCGGAGTGGCGGGCGCAGAACGCAGACACGACCCAGGTGCTGGTGATGTCCAGGAGGCGGCACGACGGACCCGGCAAGGACGGCGGGCACGCGACGCCCTGGTGGCAGCACGGTTCATGCATCGCATGTGACGTCCCCAATGAACACCAAACCACCACCTGCATCGCTAGTCATGCAGAGGGTCACCACACAACTGCCACCACCACAACCCCCCCCCCCCCCCCTCCCTCAGTGTACACTGCTCCACTTCGACATGACGCTTATCACTGGGTGCAGACGGAATGGCACAACATTGATGGCTGTATCAGCGGGTGTGATCAGTGCCATGTGGAATGATGACAGCCCGCTCTGCGAAGAGCTGTGAGCTCAGAATCGTTAGAGAGAGTCTGACCCATGGCAATAGCTGAACCATCCACCTTGGTGGCCGCTGAGTTCGTCACTGACACTCCATCACGTGCCCGCGTGGGCTAGCTGTGGGAGGGGGTAGGGGCAGGGACTGCACACCCGGCACCGAGGTTTCACCACCCGTCACCCCCAGCGACACTCGGTCACCATCACGATTCCTGTGGATGTGGAACAATCACACGGTATTACAAGTAAGGTGGAACAGTGCGTTTAATATTAACAATTATTTACAGGTGCCCTAGCCCCTACAACTAAACTGTGCCCTTCACCCGTGCCAACTTACTCAGTGTCTATCTTAGTTGCCTTACGGGCCCTACCACTACGTCTAAGTGACTCCCCAGATGATACAGCAGGAGTGGAGGAGGATTGCTGCGAATCGCCCCCCTCGACTCGTTTCTCCTTGGCTAAGCGTTTCCTGGGGCGACCAGGCCTTGATAGGCCAGGCTGCTCTGCGGGCGTCTCGGGTGACATTGTGCCACCCTGCTCTGCCTGCTGCCCACCCGATGCACCAGGGATGGGACGGGGGGAGGCCGAGAATTCCGGGACGTCCCGTGATGGAGTTAATGGGACGGGCCCCGAAACCTCCTCCTCCCTCGGGGAGCCCGGTGGCCCCCGGGCCTCACTTTGGGACAGAGGTGCGAGCGGGGAGGTGCCCCGTCGCACCACCGACACCTGGCACTGCCAGTCCTGGAGGCCTGCAACGGTATCCACCAGGATCCGAAGGTTTGCAGAGACGGAGTCCAGGGAGTTAGACATTCCTGCCAGGGACTGTGCGATCTCAACCTGTGTGTGCACGACGCCATCCAGCACATGTGTCAGGCGGTTGATGGTCTCCGCGACCGACTGCTGCGACTGGGCTATGACCTGCTGAGACTCGGCCATGGCCCGCAGGGCGCCGGCAATGTCGTTTTGGCTCTGGCACATTGCTGCCTGTGAGAGGGCAACCCTGTCCAGGGCCGAGGATGACGCGTGTACATTAACCCCAACGTCTTGCATAACCTGACCCATTGCCTCCACCGCGGATGCCACCCGTGCGGTGTCGGACTGGGTCTCTGCCATGAGCGGCACCACTCCCTGCTCTTGGACGCGGTTCGACTCCTCTAACAGCGTCTGCAGAGCCAGGAAGGCTGCCCTCCTCCCGCCATTGTTTCCCTGGGTTTCCTGAGGCATCGGCTGTGCGGGTGGGTTGATAAACTCCAGGAACTCAGAAAACGTCTGGGAGCCAGCTGCATCCTGGGCCTGGTCTGGCCTCCGCGAGTCCGGGCCCTCTGTTGCTCCGACCTCCACCTGCTGTACCTGCTCAGCTGTGATGTGCCAACCAGACTGTGCCCCAGGAGACTCATCACTAAATAGGCCCGCCGGGGTGTGTGTCTCTGGGATGATGGATGTGGTGGGAGAAAGCAGTGCCGCAAGCCCGACGCTCTCAATGTTTAGGGCCTCCTCCAGGGTGTGGGGCTGCTTAGCGACAGGAGGGTTGTCCCTGGCCATTTCTGGTGGTGGTGGTGGACTTCGAACCCTCTGTGCGTCCTGGTCCGCAGATTGGGTTGGGGCGGATAGGGCTGCCCGCTGATCGGGCACCCTCTGTTGTGAGGCCCCGGGTGAGGTGGCGGCAGATTCCTGTCTCCGTCTGGAGGCAGACGGCCCTGGTCGTTCGGCATCACGTCCTAGGGAAGAGAATGAGACGGGTTATTTCGATTTGCTCGGCAGGCCGCTGGACGGTCCCAGTGGGCAGGGTTTGTGAAGGGACAGAGGATGGGGGAGGTGTCCCAGTGGGCAGGGTGTGAAGGGACAGAGGATGGGGGAGGTGTCCCAGTGGGCAGAGTGTGTGAAGGGACAGAGGATGGGGGAGGTATCCCAGTGGGCAGGGTGTGTGAAGGGACAGAGGATGGGGGAGGGGTGAGTGTTTGTCAGGGAGGGTTGTCTCACTTGCTGCAGTTCCGCCAACCTCGCATTGCGCGATATCGCGGGTGGCAGACCCCCCAACAAGGTCCAGGGCCCTCTGTTCAAAGGTGCTGAGGGGGTGCAGGTTGGGCGAACCCCCTCCAGTCTTGTGCCGCTCACGGTGGTTATGAGCGGCCTTGGCCTGTTGGGGGAGGGAACATAGGTAGATCATTACAAAACGGTAGGTATCAGCAGTCCGTTCAGATACTGGCACAGTTTGGGGGGGGCAAGTTGTCATAAGACGATTGCATCTCTCCTCGGGGCCAGAGCGCTGGGTCTGTGACAACTTTGTGAACCACCCTCAAATAACTCTGCCCCAATCCCTCTCCCCCCCCCCCTCCCCCCCCCGAGCCGGGGGGGGGGGGGGGGGGGGGTGCTTAAGTTAAGGGGGAGGGATGGTTGTGACTAGGGGGCACCCTCATGGCACTTACCCTGGCAGACCTGGTGAGGTCGTGTAGCTTCTTCCTACATTGCTCTGCTGAGCGAGGGGTCTGCCCCACAGCACTGATGGCAGCAGCCACGTCACGCCAGGTCTGGCGTACCGCGCTGGCAGGTTGGCGATGCCCTCTCCGCGGGCGGATGATGCCCCTCCTCTGCTCCACGGCATCGAGCAGCGCCTCGACGTCAGCATCTACAAAGCGAGGAGCAGCTCTCCTCGGCTCCGACATCCTGCCCGACAGATTCTGTGGTCGCCCGCGCCTTTTTACGGCGTCGGGCGGCGTCACGTGGGCGTGATCGTGTCGTCGTCGCGTTCCGTCGTCATCACGCACGTAATTGATGCGGCCGCGCTACTAGCCCATTTCCAGGAAGTGAATCCGTCGGGAAATGAAGCCTTCGCGACCGTCGTAAAACGCTCCCGATTTTTACGACGGTTTTACGACTTTCCGCGGGTGCGGAGAATTTCGCCCCATGTCTTTCGGAATTTGTGGGAGAAAACCGGAGCACCCGGAGGAAACCCACGCAGACATGGGGAGAACGTGCAGACTCCGCACAGACAGCGATCCAAGCCGGGAATCGAACCTGCGACCCTGGAACTGTGAAGCAACAGCCTTAACACTTAAATCACATTGAATTAACTCGCTGCTATTCAGCAAGAATGAGTGGGCCAAGCGACCACTGAATGAATGAAATGCTGGTCAACAACTGCACCATGGAGTCATTACTTAAAGTTACTTTCCCGGAGTTAACAGACTCCTGAATGGCCCTTTAATGGACTGAACTCGTTTCGTAGTGCGGCACACTGGTTAGCACTGCTGCCTCACAGCACCAGGAACCCGGGTTCAATTCTGACCTCTGGTGACTGTGTGGAACCTGTACATTCTCCCCGTGTCTACGTTGGTTTCCTCAGGGTGCTCCGATTTCCTCCCACAGTCGAAACATGTGCTGCCTAGGTGGCTTGGTCATGCTAAGTTACCCCTTAGTGTCCAAAAAATGTGCAGGCTAGGTGGGGCTATCGGGTTAGGGTGGGGTGAGTGTGCCGAGGTAGGACGATCTTTCAGAGGATCGGTGGGTGTCGATCCAATGGGCCGAATAGCCTCCTTCTGTACTGTAAGGATTCTACTGATAAACCCATACAGCAGCCTATTGTGTCTAAAGACACCCTGTTGTCAGGTTGTCCTTTATTGCATTAGTGTATCAAGTCTAAAACGTAGAATGTGTTCAGCATGTTGTGGTTTATTTTAACATTACTACAAATATAAGGACAGCTATTTACAAGTGAAATAATTTGCACAGCATGAATAAATCTGCTTTTGATGATCCTTAGATCAGCAAGATATGAGGAAAACAAAAATCAAGTAGCAACAGGAAATGATTGCGGATCCAGTCTTCCTCGTTCGTAAGGTTAATCTGCCAGCTGCGGCTTGTCATGTCAGTACAACCCTTCGGGTAGTGACATTGTGCAGGTTTCTTCCAGCCAAGACAAGTGGTGCTTGTGGCTACCCAAACGCAGTATTGTTCAGATCATTGCCCCCAGCACAAGACGGCGTTGTCTATGACTAGGTGGGGCTCAATTGCAAACTACCCACATGAATAAGTTGAAGCACACTGCAACAACTAATTACCTCTCACACAAGACTTAGACAGATGCTACACGAGTGCAGAGCATCTCCGATTTTATTCTTCAGGAGGAAAGGCAGATCTGCATTTGATTGGTACCTTTCACAACCTACAGGTGTCCCAAACCACTTCATAAAAGTACTTCACAATCAATGAGTCACTGCTGTAATGGAGGAAAAACAGCAGCCAATTTGCACATAGAAAGTTCCCACAAACAGCAATGAGATACTTGACCAGCTATGTTTTTAACGGTCTTGTCTGAGCGATAAATATCGGCCTGATTGTAGACGGTGTCATGGGATCTATTATTATAATAATAATCTTTATTGATGTCTCAAGGAGCTTACATTTACACTGCATTGAAGTTACTGTGAAAATGCCGCCGTCACCACACTCTGGCGCCTGTTCGGATACGCTGAGGGAGAATTCAGAATGTCCAATTCACCTAACAAGCACGTCTTTCGGGATTTGTGGGAGGAAACTGGAGCACCCAGAGGAGGCCCATCACAGACACGGGGAGAACATGCAGACTCCGTAAGTGACCCAAGCCGGGAATCGAACCTGGATCCCTGCCGCTGTGCGGCAACAGTGCTAACCACTGTGCTACCGTGCCTCCCTTTGTACACCTGAGTGGTGATTGTGGAAACAAATTTTTTCATTATGGTTAGACATCCAATCAAACGCCAGTAACTGTGACTTGTTTTTTAAAAAATTTAGATGGGGAGATACTGGCATTGGACTGGGGTGAGCACAGTAAGAAGTCTTACAACACCAGGTTAAAGTCCAACAGGTTTGTTTCAAACACTAGCTTTCGGAGCACTGCTTCTTCCTCACCTGAGGAAGGAGCAGTTCTCCGAAAGCTAGTGTTTGAAACAAATATGTTGGACTTTAACCTGGTGTAAGACTTCTTACTGTTATTAATTTAGAGTACCCAATTCATTTTTTCAAATTAAGGGGCAATTTAGCATGACCATCTTTAGCATAGCATAGCATAGCATAGCATACCCTGCACATCTTTGGGTTGTGGGGGGCTGAAACCCACGCAAACACGGGGAGATGGTGACCTAATAATAAGGTATCTGAACCCAAGTCAGTTCAATTAATTTTGTTCTCCATTGCAAGGATTTATCCCATCAGAAATACAACTGGAGTGGACCCAGAGGCTTCAGAAGAGCTTGGTGGTACGCCATCTCTGGACTGTCCACATTCAAAGAAAACTAAGTGTAACATCAGAGGGAACCAGTTATGTGATTGTTGGTCAGTATTTTGCTTGTTTTGATCATTTATCGTTTAAGAACTGGTACAATGCACTGGTAGCTGTAAGTTTATATTAGCTGTAGGGTTTTTGTGGTAGCAGTAGCAAAGCTTATTGGGAATGGTAGAAGTACTTTAAATTAATTATTAGAAGGTAATAAATTAATGAACACATAATAAAGATGGCAGGGCGGGTGATGTGTTGTGACTGCAGAATGTGGGAGTTCCTGGACACTAGTGTCTGCCATGTGTCTGAGGCTGAAGGAACTTTGGCTCATAGTTATTGAGCTGAGGCGGGCTGTAGGCATTATAATGCACCAAGGAGGGGAACAATTACCCAGACACTTTATTCCAGGAGGCGATCACTCCCCTTCGGCCAGGTAGAACATTCGACTTGGTCAAAGGTCACGAAGAGGAGACATGCCGATGAATCAGGCAGGAAAGGGGATACAGCAGGTAGTGATGGAGAGGGGCTGGTTTAGCACAGTGGGCTAAACAGCTAGCTTGCAATGCAGAACAATGCCAGCGCGCGGGTTCAATTCCCGTACCGGCCTCCCGAACAGACGCCGAAATGTGGCAACTAGGGGCTTTTCACAGTAACTTCATTGAAGCCTACGTGTGACTCTAAGTGATTTTTGTTTCATTTCAAGAAGCTTTAGCCCTCCAACAGGAATGAGGTGCTTGTTATCTGTGTGAATGAGGAGACGGACTGCATAGTGGATGAAAGGACTGACCATGATGAAGGGTGCCATTCAAGTGGGGGAAGCAAAATGCAACGTGGTAGTGATAGGAGAAAGCATAGTCAGGGGATAGATACTGTTCACTGCAGACACAACCAGGAGTCCTGATGGTTCTGTTGCCTGGGTTCAGGATATCTGCTTGTGGAGGAGGAACTTGGAGTGGAAGGGGAAGGATCCAGTTGCCCTGCTCCATGTGGGAACCAATGGCATAGGTAGAACCAAGAATTATGTTTTGCTCAAGAAAATGTGTGGAGTTAAGGTCCAAATTAAAATTTAGGACTTCAAAGGTAATAATCTCTAGATTATTACCCGAGCCACAAACTAATTGGCAGAGGATCAAGCAGACCAGAGAGTTCAACGCTTGATTTAATGAGGGGTATGGAGAGAAGGGGTTTTGATTCATGGGATACTGGCATCAATATTCAGAGAAGAGTGACCAATCTGTTGGGATGAGCTCCACTTGAACCCGGCTGGAACCAATGTCCTGATCAATTGTACCAGGGATGGCACGGTGGTGCAGTGGTTAGCACTGCTGCCTATGGTGCTGAGGACCCGGGTTCGATCCCGGCCCCGGGTCACTGAGAGTGTGGCATGTGCACATTCTCCCTGTGTCTGTGTGGGTTTCACCCCCACAACCCAAAGATGTGCAGGTTAGATGGATTGCCCAAATTGCCCCTTAATTGGAAAGAAAATAATTTGCTACTCTAAATTTATATTAAAAAAATAACTCTGGCTGTGGACAGGGCTTTAAACTAACGGGGGGGGGGGGGGGGTCCTGGGCAATGGCTGCAGTTCGAGAGCCCCACACGGCGTGGGAGAATCGCGGGAGGCCCCCCCGACAAAATTCACGCCCCTCCCCCCGCGATTCTCCCCTCCCCCCCACACCTGGTCGCTGCCGTCGTGAAACGGCCCTTTTGGGCCTGTTGGGGGAGTACATGGGGAAAGAGCACCACGACTGTGCTCGGGAGGGGACAGGCCCACAATCGTCGGGCCGGCGTCTCAATTGGACGCACTATTTCCCCTCCGCCGCCCCGCAAGATCAAGCCGCCATGTCTTGCGGAGCGGCTGAGGGGAAAGACGGCCACCGCGCATGCGCGGGATCGAGCTGTCAGCGTCGGGGCGTCAGCCGCGCATGCGCGGGTTGGAGCCGGACAACCTGTGCATGCGCAGCTGATGTCATTAGGCGGGCCGGCCGGGTAATTCTCGGCGCGACGCCCCCGCGGCCGAGATTTACGGAGCGCCGCTCCTAGCCACGCCGGGAGGGGAGAATAGGGGGCGAGGAGCAGCCTCCGAGGCCGTCGTGAAACTCGGCCGAGTTCACGACTGCCCTCCCAATTTTTCCCGGGAGTGGAGAATTCCGACCGGGGGATTCAGACATTCAAATAGAAACATTGAGGCATTAGAATAGTACAGCAATGTGAGTAAAGAAAACCATACTGGGACAGGAAGGGACAGAGAGTTTAACAAATTAATGTACATCACTGAACAAGATCATTGTAAGGAACAGAAGTAAAATTATTGTGCTTTAATTTTTTCCCAATGAAAGGGCAATTTAGCGTGGCCAATCCATTGCACACCTTCAAAACAGACACCTCACATCAGGCAGGCAGGGTCAAGTATATATTCAGGAATCATGGCCCATAGTCATCAGTGATGCAATTTTAACTCAAGAGGTTCTCACAGATCAAAAATGGATCGGCATCTGGAGCCAGTAGAGTGCTCGGAAAGCCCAGGCTAAGTCATTTTATTTCACTTTTATGAAGACTCTTTCTAGACCAAGAGAAGTTGAGTCCTTGCCAGAATTGGAGATGGGAAAGTTCCGGAGTCTCCCCGGCACCTGCTTTCAAAGATTCCCACAACATTCCTCTCCACATAGCACTAACTTCAAGCTGAGGACTGCTACATTGGTCCCAAGCAATCTAGTTTTCCACACACATCTCTCAGCTCTGGTGTTCGGTCTTCAGGCTTACAGTGAGGAATCATTTTGCCAAGTACTAATGAAGTCTGGGAATTGAAATAAGCTGGTTCTCTTGTTCAGTGATGCACAGGGATTTTCCCTCCTGAACAATAATCTGCCTTCCCTGAGCACTCCCACGATTAAAATCAACCTCAGTAAGTCTATATTGTCATATATAGTGGAAAGTAGCTATACGCAATATGGAATCAAAATCATGGCTGGGATTCTCCCCTACCCGGCGGGGCGGGGGGTCCCGGCGTGTCGGAGTGGCATGAACCACTCTGGCGTCGGACCACCCCAAAGGTGCACCTTTAGGGGCCAAGCCCTCACATTGAGGGGCTAGGCCCGCGCCGGACTGGTTCCACTCTGCCGGCTGGCGAGAACGGCCTTTGGCGCCAAGCCAGCCGGGGCCGAAAGGACTTTGCCGGCCTGCGTAAGTCCGCGCATGCGCCAGAGCGTCAGCGGCTGCTGACGTCATACCGGCGCATGTGCAGGGGAGGGGGTCTGTTCCGCCTCTGCCATGGTGAAGCCCATGGCGAAGGCGGAAGAAAGAGTGCTTCCATGGCACAGGCCCGCCAGCTGATCGGTGGGCCCTGATCGCGGGCCAGGACACCGTGGGGGCACCCCCTGGGGTCAGATCGCTCCACGCCCTCCCCAGGACCCCGGAGCCCGCCCGCGCCGCCAATTGCGCCGGTCAGGTAGGTGGTTTAATCCACGCCGGCGGGAGAGGCCTGTCAGCGGCGGGACTTCGGCCCATCGCGGGCCAGAGAATTGCCGCGGGGGGCCCGCCGACCGCCGCGGTGCAATTCCCGCCCCTGCCAAATCTCGGCTGGGGGAGAATTCGGGACATGGCAGGGGTGGGATTGACGCCGGCCCCATTTATTTGGCCTGAGTACAGGAGGGAGATAGAGAACCCAGTGGAGTGGTGCAG
Organism: Scyliorhinus canicula; assembly: GCF_902713615.1. NCBI lineage: Eukaryota > Metazoa > Chordata > Chondrichthyes > Carcharhiniformes > Scyliorhinidae > Scyliorhinus > Scyliorhinus canicula. The sequence goes on along the minus strand of NC_052162.1, from coordinate 22,744,622 downwards.
AGACAACAATCTCGCCCTCAATGCCATCAAAACTAAAGACTGGTCACTGACTTCAGGAAGCAAAGTACTGTACACACCCCTGTCAACATCAACGGGGCCAAGGTGGAGATGGTTAGCAGTTTCAAATTCCTCGGGGTGCACATCTCCAAAAATCTATTCCGGTCCACCCATGTAGACGCCACCACCAAGAAAGCACAACAGCGCCTATACTTCCTCAGGAAACTAAGGAAATTCGGCATGCCCACATTAACCCTTGCCAACTTTTACAGATGCACCATAGAAAGCATCCTATCGGGCTGCATCACAGCCTGGTATGGCAACTGCTTGGCCCTGGACCGTAAAAAGGTTCAGAGAGTCGTGAACATCGCCCAGTCCATCAGACGAACCTGCCTCCCATCCATTGACTCCATCTACACCTCCCGCTGCCTGGGGAAAGCGGGCAGCATAATCAAAGACCCCTCCTACCCGGCTTACTCACTCTTCCAACTTCTTCCATCGGGCAGGAGATAGAGAAGTCTGAGAACACACATGAACAGACTCAAAAACAGCTTCTTCACCGCTGTTACCAGACTCCTAAATGACCCTCTTATTGACTGACCTCATTAACACTACACCTCTGTATGCTTCATTCGATGCCGGTGCTTATGTAGTTACATTGTATACCTTGTGTTGCCCTATGATGTATTTTCTTTTATTCCCTTTTCTTCCCATGTACGTAGTGATCAGATGAGCTGCTGGCAGAAAAATACTTTTCACTGGACCTCGGTACACGTGACCATAAACAAATCCAATATTTTTTTCGGGAGTCAGTTATCGCAGTTGGTTGGACAGCTGGTTTGAGATGTGGAGCGACGCCAACAGTGTTGGTTCAGTTCCCGTACTGACCGAAGTTATCCATGAAGGCTCCACCTTGCCCCTCGCCTGAGGTGCGGCGACCCTCAGGTTAAATCATCATCAGTCAGCTCCCTGTCAAAGGGGAGCGGATCCGACTGTCCTCCTGGAAATATTGCGACTTTCAGTATTACTTCGGCTGTGACTTACAGACTGTTTTGTTATAATTATGGCCTAACTTTCCGATCAGAACTGCGATCCAAGAATTTCTTAATTAACTATCATCTATTATGACAGGTTAAGTGCTCAGAGAAATTAGCAAGAACTAGTTTTGGATGTACTGTCCTTGTTAATCTTTAGTTTTCTTTTTTTAGTGGGAAGTGAGTGTAAGTAATAAAGGGAGAGAAAGCAATGAGGACGTATGTGGAAGTGAGATCAGGGTCAATTAGTTGGTTGGGATAGATTTGATCTACATAGGGCAGCAAGGTAGCACAGTTGCTTCACAGCTCCAAGGTCCCAGGTTCGATGTTCGCCTCAGGTCACTGTCTGTGCTGAATCTGCACCTTCTCCCAGTGTCTGTGTGGGTTTCCTCCGGGAGCTCCGGTTCCCTCCCACAATCCAAAGTTGTGCAGGTTAGGTGGATTGGCCACGCTAAATTGCCCTCAGTGTCTAAAAAGTTTAGGTGGGGTTACTGGGTTATGGGGATAGGGTGGAGGTGTGGGCTTGGGTAGGGTGTTCTTTCCAAGGGCCGGTGCAGACTCGATGGGCCGAATAGCCTCCATCTGAACTGTAAATTCTATGATGTGACTCCAGACTAACAGCAATGTAGTTGACTCTTAACTACCCTTTGAAATGACTTAGGTGAGGGCAATTAGTGATGGGCAACAAATGCTGTCCTTGCCAGCGATGCTCGCTCTCATGAAAGAATACATCAAAAAAGTTTCAGTCGATTGCTTCTTACTGACATTCATCTGTTTTTGTTATTTTGCTCATGTTATCTCAATAGCCCTGTCGTGAATCGGCTTGTAAATGTAGTGACAACATTAGCTGATGGATTGAATAGCACCGCTAAAACACACAGTAGTACAGTAGTCACCAACAGCTCACCCTACAAAGCATGGTTCTCCATTTGAACCTGTGGGTAAACTATCAACTTCCATGCAACTACCTTATTTGAGCTATCCAGTTTCATCTTTCACCTCTGAATAAGAATTTAATTAATTCAAATTGAGAGACTTTAGCACATAATCTACTATCTACCGTCTCAGCACTACCCACAGAAATATTGTTAGAATAAGGATATGACTGCCAGGGAACAATGGGTGAGAGACGCACTGGCGCCGAAGCTGGGTGGGCTAGTCAACGGAAGCCAGATGGGGGGTGTTCTATAGTTAGATTAGAGCAAGGGTTAGGTGGTAGGATGGTGTTGCTGGGCGGGGAGGGGGGGAGCTGATCTGCTGACGGGGATGGAAACTGGACATGGCAACAGTGAGGAGGTCATGGGTGGAGCCGGCCAGGAAGATGGCCAGAGGATGCGCGACACATGGCTGGGGGGCTGGCCAAGGAAAGGGGATGGCTGATCGGCAAAGGGGGGGGGGGGGGGGGGGGGCGAAGTGTGCTCCAACCAGGCTGATCACTTGAAATGTTAGAGGGTTAAACAGGCCAGTGAAGAGGGTGCATGTGTTTGCACATTTGCGGGCTCTTAAGGCGGACGTGATCATGCTGCAGGAGACGCACCTGAAAGTGGCAGACCACGTTAGGCTAAGGAAGGGCTGGGTTAGTCAGGTCTTCCACTTGGGGCTCAACACTAAGACGAGGGGGGTTGCGATCCTGATTAATAAAAGGGTTCAATTTGAGGCGGAGGGTACAGTTGCGGATGGGGGCGGCAGATTCGTTATGGTTAAGGGTAAGGTCGAAGGGTTGAGAGTAGTCCTGGTTAGTGTGTATACCCCTAATTGGGACGATGTGGATTTTATCAGGAGGTTGCTAGGGAAGATCCCCGACTTGGACTCGCGCAAGCTGATCATGGGCGGGGACTTTAATACAGTCCTGGACCCGAGCCTGGATCGGTCGTGTTCAAAAACGGGCAGGTTGCCAGCGATGGCAAAGGAACTGAGAGGGTTCATGGAGCAAATGGGGGGAGCTGCTCCGTGGAGATTTCGCCGGCCGTCAGCGAGGGAGTTTCCGTACTCCTCCCACGTGCACAAGGTGTATTCACAAATTCATTTTTTTGTCATCAGTAGAGACTTGCTGGCCGGGATGGTGGGGGCAGAATATTGGACAATTGCCATATCGGACTATGCTCCGCACTGGGTAGATCTCCAGATTTGTAAGGACAGCTTTCAGCGCCCACCATGGAGGCTGGAAGTTGGATTGCTAGCGGATGAGGCGGTGTGTGAGAGACTCAGGAAATGCATGCAGAATTACCTGCAGGTAAACGATACCGGAGAAGTCTCAGCAGCGGTGCTCTGGGAGGCACTGAAGGCAGTGGTGAGATGGGAGCTGATCTCAATCCGAGCGTACAGGGACAGGACAGATAGGGCAGAAACGGACCGGGTGGTTAAGGAAATTTTACGGACGGACAGGAGCTATGCGGGGTCCCCAGGCCAGAGTTACTCAGGAAATGACAGAGGCTGAAGGCCGAGTTCAGGGTGCTGACTACAGGCAAGGCTGTACAGCAGCTTAGAAAAGCAAAGGCGCGATATATGAGTATGGCGAGAAGGCCAGCAGAATGCTCGCGCATGAACTAAGGAAGAGAGAAGCGGCGAGGGAGATAGGAAGGATAGCGAATGGGGAGGGAAATCTTGTGGGGGACCCGGCAGGGCTGAACAAGGTGTTTAGGGACTTTTATAGAAAGCTGTACACTTCGGAACCCCCCGGGGGACCGGGGGGGATGAGGCGATTCTTGGACTGACTGACCTTCCCAAGAGTGGGTAGCGGGTTGGCAGACGGACCGGGGGCCCTGGTCAGGATCGAAGAGGTATTGGGAGGCCTGAAGGTCATGCAGTCGGGTAAAGCCCCGGGGCCGGATGGGTACCCGGTGGAGTTTTATAAAAAGTTTGTCGAGATAGTGGGGCCGGTGCTGGTCAGGGTGTTTGACGAGGCAAGAGACAGAGGGGCTCTACCCCCGACGATGTCGCAGGCCACTATTTCGCTTATTCTGAAAGGGGATAAAGACCCGGAGGCTTGTGGGTCTTACAGGCCGATATCTTTGATCAAAGGAGACGCTAAGTTACTGACCAAGATCTTGGCGACTAGAATTGAGGACTGTGTACCGGACGTAATTGCGGAGGACCAAACCGGGTTCGTAAAGAGGAGGCAACTGGTGGCCAATCTAAGAAGGCTGCTTAATGTGATTATGATGCCCCCGGAGAGCAGGGAGCTAGAGATAGTGATAGCTATGATGCGGAAAAGGCTTTTGACCGGGTCGAGTGGGACTGTGGGAGGTGCTGGGACGGTTTGGGTTCGGGGAGGGGTTCATTGACTGGGTTAGACTGTTATATCAGACCCCAGAGGCTAGTGTAAGGATGAACAGGACAACATCAGATTAATTCAGGCTGCACCGCGGGACAAGACAGGGTTGCCCTCTCTCCCCACAGCAGGCAATTGCTCTGAGAGCTTTAACGCATTGGAAAGGGCTGGTCCAGGGGGGAGTGGAACATAAAATCTTGTTATACGCGGATTATCTGCTGTTATACGTATCGGAACCAATGGCGGGGATGGACGGTATCATGGAAACCCTGAGGGAATTTGGCCGGATATAAAGTGAACATGGCTAAGAGCGAATTGTTCGTAATTCAGGCAAGGGGGCAGGAGAGTAGGCTGAAGGGGTTGCCGTTCAGGCTGGTAAGAGAAAGCTTCAGATACTTGAGGATTCAGGTGGCATGAGACTGGGGCAAGTTACATAAGCTCAACCTGTCCAGACTGGTGGAATGAGTGAGGGAGGAGGTTTGGAGTTGGGATGCGCTCCCGCTGTCACAACCTTAAACTGGATCAGGCTGAGCCTGGCGCATGTTGCGGTCGTGTTTACTCTGCTCAGGGCTTCTGCCCAAATACCGTCCTCCATCTCCCCCCAGAGCTCCTCTTCCCACTCTAGCTTTAGGTCCTCAGTCTGTGTACCCTCTGCTCCCATTAGTTACTTGTAAATATCTGAGACTACCCTCACCTACCTCTCCCCTCGATACTACGCTGTCCTGTCTCCCCTTCGGCGGGAGACGTGGGAAGGACGGCACCAGTCTGTGTACAAAATCCTTCACCTGCAAGTATCTAAAGTCGTTCACTCCCGCCTGCCCAAACCTCTCCTCCAGCGCCCTCATGCTCGGAAAGCTCCCTTCCAGGAACAAGCGTCTGAAGGTTTCTCTTAACAGCCCGTTAAGATGACGATTCTCCCGAGATTCTTGTTCATATTTCAGTGTCTCCCCATTTTCATCCCGAGGTACTTCTTTAATTAAATGAAATGAAAATGGCTTATTGTCACGAGTAGTCTTCAATGAAGTTACTGTGAAAAGCCCCTAGTCGCCACATTCCGGCGCCTGTCCGGGGAGGCTGGTACGGGAATCGAACCATGCTTCTGGCCTGCTTTAAAAGCCAGTGATTTAGCTCAGTGAGCTAAACCAGCCAGAATAAAATTATCCTGGGATTTGCCTAGGCGGGGAAGTCCCCGCAGGTGAGGAAGGTGATGTTCCAAAGGAACAGAGGGGTAGGGGGGCTGGCGTTGCTGTACTTCAGCAACTACTACTGGTCGGCCAACATAGCGATGATAAGGAAATTGATGGTGGGTACAGGGTTGGTTTGGGTGCGGGTGGAGGCTGCTTCATGCAGGGGCACCAGTTTGGCAGCCCTGGTTACGGTGCCTCTGCCGCTCCCGCCGGCGCGGTACTCCACCAGCCCTATGGTGGTCACGGCTCTTCGGATCTGGGGCCAGTGGAGGAGGCATATCGGGGTGTGGATCCCAATCTGCGGCAATCACCGATTTGCCCCGGGGAACGGTGGGTATCGACTGTGGCGGAGGACAGGGATTCCGAGTGTGGGTAATCTGCTCCTGGAAGGGAGCTTTCCGAGCATGAGGGCGTTGGAAGAGAAGTTTGGGCAGGCGGGAGGGAACCACTTTAGATACTTGTAGGTGAAGGATTTTGTACGCAGACTGGTGCCGTCCTTCCCACGTCTCCCGCCGAAGGGGAGACAGGACAGCGTAGTATCGAGGGGAGAGGTAGGTGAGGGTAGAGTCTCAGATATTTACAAGGAACTAATGGGAGCAGGGGATACACAGACTGAGGACCTAAAGCTAGAGTGGGAAGAGGAGCTCAGGGGGGAGATGGAGGACAGTATTTGGGCAGAAGCTCTGAGCAGAGTAAACACGACCGCAACATGCGCCAGGCTCAGCCTGATCCAGTTTAAGGTCGTGCACCGGGCCCACATGACGGTGGCCCGGATGAGTAAATTCCTCGGGCTGGAAGATAGGTATGCCAGATGCGCCGGTGGGCCGGCTAATCACGTGCACATGTTCTGGTCGTGCCCTAAACTCAGGGGGCACTGGCAGGGATTTGCGGACATCATGTCTCGGGTTTTGAAAACTGGGGTGGTAATGTGTCCTGAGGTGGCAATCTTTGGGGTGTCGGAGGACCCGGGAATCCAGGAGGAGAAGGAGGCCGACGTCTTCGCCTTGGCTTCCCTGGTAGCCCGGCGATGAATACTGTTGGCATGGAGGGACTCAAGGCCTCCGAAGACCGAAGTATGGCTATCGGACATGGCGAGCTTTCTCATTCTAGAGAAAGTTAAGTTCGCCTTGAGAGGTTCACTATCGGGGTTCACCCGGAGGTGGCATCCATTCATTGACTTCTTTGTGGAGACTTAGTCGTCAGCAGGGGGGGAGGGCTAGGGTAGAGTGGGGGCGGCTTAGGCAGGTCCTTGCGAGAATGGAGTTGGGGTTTGTACTATGCGTTAATTGCTTTTCTTTTTGTACAGTACTACACAATGTCATTGTTTTATACGCCAAAAACACCTCAATAAAATTGTTTATTAAAAAAAAAATAAGGATATGACCTGTGATGCTGACACAGCTAAAGCTGAAGTAACTGAGGCAGACGGAGGGACTGCCGCACTGCTGGAGGTGTCATCTTTCAGATGAGCCAGTAAACTGTCGCCACGTTTGCCCTTTCACATATAATTTGGAAAAGTCAATGGCGCTTTTCAAAGGGCAGCTTTTCCTGTCGTCCTGCCCAATATTTATCCCTCGACAAATGTCAGTAAAACAGATAACAGGGACAAGGGGCTGAATCATTCACTCCCAAAAAGGGAGCAATTAGAGGGGAACGTAATATGGGGTGTGATGATGTTGGGCAGCATTTCAATAATATGCTGTGCGACGGAACCAAACGTCGGAAATGCACCTGCATTGTGAATTGTGAAAACTGTGAATTGAAACAGCAATTAAGGTCATTAACAACTCATTTGAGTGCCAGAATATGCTTTGAAGGCAATAATAGAAACTCAGTCAGAAAAATGCCATGTGGTGAACCCTGCTTTTCATGGGTCAGCTTGTTAGGGCAGGTTTATAATCTGCAGCACAGCACTTTGTTCATCATTGGCTGCAGAGAGTCAACACACTCTGAATTTCTACTCTGATATCAATCAGGTAGCGGCCTTTTCACTGCTGTAGAGCATTCTGTTGAGCTTTTGATGGATTTTGTTCCTGGCCATCTCCCAGAGCTAAATGGTCTCTGAGACAAGTTGGCATTTTTTGATCTCTATGGCAGACACAATTTCCAGTGAGGAGGAGAGAACGAAGAGGAGAGATTAGGAAATCAGAGCTGGAGGTCCAGAATGCATTGCATGAGGCGGACAGACCAGTGCCATACCCCAAGGTTCAAGGGGCACTCAGAGATCCTCAGCAAAAGCTCACACAGTCTTGTGTAACCCCTAGAGTTTATGGGCTGTTGAACTGTCTGCAATTGTCCGAGACTCAATGCAAGAGAAGACCTTAAAGACATCACCACAATGGCTCCTGCTGGACAGCCAGCACCTTCATCAACAAGAAGGCCTTTCACTCGTTGAATGTACAGGTGGCCTGCGGTCATCATTAGCAGCGGCCCATGCATATGTGTGTAGGTAGCTGGGCAACAACCTGGACCCCTTCATCCTTCAGAGCCCACTGGTACCAATCCTGTTCAGAAGCCCTGATTCACTAGATGCAGTGACTCATAGGTGACACGGTCATAAAGAGATGGCTATTGATGCCTGTGTTGAGGGTGCCCATAACTGAGGCAGCTAGTCTCACTTTAATATGCACTCACGGTCTACTCACTTGCTTTGGAGATATTAGGCAGTCCCATTCAGTGGTAGTCTCCACATACAGGGACCAGACTGGTCCACAAACAGGGACCAGAAGGCCATGCAGTGCTGGTCCAAGGAAACAGAAGAGCTCCACGTGACTGCTTAGGGACAGTGAACTGGTCCATATTTAAGAACTCAGCGACCAACTTAAATAAGTATGCCACCACCGTCACAGACTTTATCAGAAAATTTATGGACGACTGCATGCCAAAAAAAGCAGTACGTACGTTCCCCAACTGGAAACCATGGCTCTATCGTGAGATTGACTCCCTACTGAAGGACAGGTCTGAGGCGTTCAAGTCAGATGACCATTACCTATACAAGAAATCCAGGTACGATCTCCTCAAAGCTATCTGAGATGCCAAGAGAGAATATCAAACCAAGCTAGAGTCACAGACAGACTCTCGGCGGTTGTGGCAAGGCCTAAACAACATAACAGGCTACAAAGCGAAGCCAAGCAGTATCTCCAGCAGTAGCGCATCCCCTCCCTGATGAACTCAATGCATTGTATGCTCGGTTTGAGCAAAAATCCGCTGTCGAGTGCCCCAGCAGCCCATAACTCACCCATACCCACCATCACAGCTTCCGAAGTCAGATCGGCCTTCCTGAAAGTAAACCCTCGGAAGGCAACGGGCCCGGACGAGATCCCTGGTCGTGCACATAGAACCGGCGCGGACCAGCTGGCAGATTTCTCATGGATATCTTTAACCTCTCCCTACTCCACTCCGAGGTCCCCACCTGCTTCAAGAAGACCACCATCATACCAGTGCCAAAGAAGATTCAGGCAACCTGCCTCAATGACTACCGTCCGGTGGCCCTGACTCAGTCATAATGAAGCCCATCACCTCCATACTTCCAGAACGACTTGATCCACTGCAATTCGCATAACGGCCCAACCGGTCCACAGCAGACACCATTTCCCAGGCCCTACACCCATCCCTAAAGCATCTCAACAACAAGGACTCCTACATCAGACTCCTATTTATTGACAACAGCTCCGCCTTCAACACGATAATCTCAGCCAAGCTCATATCTAAGCTCCAAAACCTAGGACTTGGTCTCCTCACTCTGCAACTGGATCTTCAATCAGTAAGAACAAATAACAACACCTCCTCCACAATAGTCCTCAACAGCGAAGCCCAGCAAGGCTGCGTACTTAGCCCCCTACTCTACTCCCTGTACACACACGACTGCGTGGCAAAATTTGGTTTCAACTCTATCTACAAGTTTGCTGATGATACGACCATAGTGGGCCGGATCTCGAATAACGATGAGTCAGAATACAGGAGGGAGATAGAGAACCTAGTGGAGTGGTGCAGCGACAACAATCTCTCCCTCAATGCCAGCAAAACTAAAGAGCTGGTCATTGACTTCAGGAAGCAAAGTACTGTACACACCCCTGTCAGCATCAGTTTCAAATTCCTCGGGGTGCACATCACCTAAAATCTGTCCTGGTCCACCCACATTGACGCTACCACCAAGAAAGCACAACAGCGCCTATACTTCCTCAGGAAAATAAGGAAATTCAGCATGCCCACATTAACCCTTACCAACTTTTACAGATGCACCATAGAAAGCATCCTATCTGGCTGCATCACAGCCTGGTATGGCAGCTGCTCGGCCCAGGACCGCAAGAAACTTCAGAGAGTCGTGAACACAGCCCAGTCCATCAAACAAACTTGCCTCCCATCCATTGACTCCATCTACACCTCCCGCTGCCTTGGGAAAGTGGGCAGCATAATCAAAGACTCTTCTCACCCGGCTTACTCACTCTTCCAACTTCTTCCATCGGGCAGGAGATACAGAAGTCTGAGAACACGCACAAAGAGACTCAAAACCAGCTTCTTCCCCATTGTTACCAGACTCCTAAACGACCTCTTATGGACTGACCTCATTAACACTACACCCTGTATGCTTCATCCGATGCCATTGTTTATGTAGTTACATTGTGTACCTTGTGTTGCCCTATTATGTATTTTCTTTTATTTCCTTTTCTTTTCATGTACTTAATGATCTGTTGAGCTGCTCCCAGAAAAATACTTTTCGTTGTACTTGGTACACGCGACAATAAACAAATCCAATCCAATCCAATCCAATCCAATCCAATCCAGACTGAACGGCATTCGTGGGGGTCTCCCCCAGGAATGGCATTTGTGAGGGTGATGTCTAGGTACTTGCCCTCTGGGCAGGATGATACCTGGAACTGCTGATGCCAGCCTGGCACCATGGCACTGACAGTCTGGCTCCCTAGCAGTGCCAACCTGGCACTCCCAAGATCACCAGGCGGCGCTGGCAGGAACACCACCTGGGTGCCAAGCTGAAATCGTGCCTGAGGTCCCCAGTGCGGGGGATTACAGTGGGGTCCCCGAGGACCCCCTTATAGGTGAGTTGGGTCTTTGGGGAGCCGGGGGGGGGGGTTGCGCTGGCGGGTCAAGAATTCGGGAAATTAAAATGGCTTCCCGATTTCATCCTGCACTGAGGATTTCCGGCGAGCAAAGCTCCTCAGTCCATAAAACCGGACTCAGTGCAGCAATTCCCACGCATTCCCCGCTGAGGCCCCAATCTACCCGAATATCTGTTCAATAGCGTGGTGTTTCTCGCTGTTTTGAGCGCCGGGAAACACCTGGTTAATTGTGCGCTTTATTGGACTATGCTCCCATTTGGGTAGCTGGAGGCCTTATTTCATCAGCGTTAAAAGCTGCTCTTCGAAAGGAATCTGGAATTTGTTTTATTCGTTCATGGGATGTGGGAATTGCAGGCTGTGCCAGCAATTATCACCCATCCCTAATTGCCCTTAAGGGGGCAGTTATGAGTCAACCACATTGCTGTCGGTCTGGAGTAGGCCAGACTGGGTGAGGGTGGCAGATTTCCTTCCCTAAAGTGAACCAGATGGGTTTTTACGACAATCGGCAATGATTTCATGGTCGTCATTAGACTTTTAATTCCAGATTTGTATTGAATTCAAATTTCACCATCTCCAGTGGCGGGATCTGAACCTTGATCCCCAGAGCTTTACTCTGGGCGTCTGGTTTACTAATCCAGTGACAATACCACTACGCCACCGCCTCCCCCAACTTGGAGTTACCCCCTTTGCCCACCACAAGGTCCGACATGATATGCCCACGTTTGGTGAGACCATCTGTAATCTCCACCCATGTGATTCATGGCCCAGGGGACCAGAGAATCACTGAGGGCCTGCTGGATGCTAATTCATTTACATTCATTTCCATCCCCCCCACTGGTGGGTGGTCGTGAACCACAATCTCGCCACCAGTAAGGGTAGGAACATCGCATTGGTTCGCCAATGCCTGCCGCCGATCCCAAATTTGCGATTCTCCACCGCATCTCCTCCACACCCCCCTCCACCCCCACCACAAGATGCCCAGGTGGGCTTCATATTAACCCACATCAGTTTGGTACACTGACACTGTCTCGGACTTTAACCTGGTGTTCTGAGACTTCTTACTGTCCCGTGTCACAGGGCCCTTTATATGGCTGCCCATTACCTTGTTTAGTGTCATGGACAACGGCCTCAGAGACTGGACACTCCACCTCCAGCGCCCATTGGGTGGAATGACGGTCTCAGATCTGCCTTTCGTCTTTAATGAGGACCAATCAGCAAATCATCGTGTGCATTCCGAACACGGACCTGGACTGCCAATTCTCAGGCATGGAATCCGTCCTTGGCATGGCAGCATCTTATTCCACTCTTAATTTCTTCGCTGATTGTGATATCTTCATATGTGCAGATTGACTATTTATGTGGCCATCTAAAATGGCTGCCCGCAAAGGATAATGGGAATTGTGGTCAGGTTGGGACACAGACAATAGTATTGTGCAGAAGAAACCAGACCTACACAGAAACCTGCACCGGTTAAAGGTCAATCACCGATTTCTCCAGGACAATGGGACACAGATTGAAACATAGCAGCAGTAAAAGATCTGGGGGTGCCTATTTACCTTATTTGGGAGTGCCTACCTGCCTTGGACAATAACAACTAGGACCCGCCCAGCTATCAAGGTACCCGCCCCTAATTGACCAGGTGATCAAAATCCGATCGATCCATTGGATCCCGTGTTGGGACTGCCCAAAAGAGCTCCAAAAGAGCCCAAAAGATCGGAGGATAAGAAGAACTGCGTGGCCAATATTCTGTCTCTTTTGGGACCGGCCTCTGCCCCACCAACTGCAGCACATCGACCAGCTAAGTTCAAGAACCCGCGATCGCTACCTGAAGGACGAGCCGCAGCCTAGTCGTACCTGACGACTTCCAGCCGCCGCACGTGGCGATTCAGACAAAGGCCTTGTCTAAACTGCACAGAGCCTGGTCACTTGAAAGTTAAGTAAAGGTAATTTAAGCTGTTTGGTATAGTTTAATGTGTAGTCGCGTGTAGATTATTACGCATAGAACCGAGCCTAAGTTTAATAATGAACAATAATTGAACTAATATACTGGTGGTGTGGTCATTTGTCCAATTCACGGAACGTACTCGTGTCTTGTGGTTATTATTAATAAAAATAAAAGAGCAACATATCCCTTACATTACAACAGTGACAAGTATTTAATTAATTGCAAGGTGCTTTGGAATGCTAACGGGTTTGAGCGAGGCAAGGACTTGTTCGCTATTTGAAATATAAATCTTAATGCTAAGTCATGTGCATACTTGCTTTCATCACAAAATGGCCTTCCAAAACACTTCAGAGCAGAATATCTGTTGAACAATTTCTCGGTGGATCATGGCACACTGTCCATTAAAGATTGGGTAAGAAATGAAAACGATTAGAATGGAAGGAAATAATTTTTATTTTCCGTTTTTTTCTTTTACAAATTACAGATTAGCTGCACAGAAGAGCGCGCGGGCAATGCAAACAGTGCAAAAGTAGGAGACTGGTAACAAACTTCAAAGAAAGTTCAAAATAGCCTCAAGAGATTTTTAAAACATTTATTTGTTCATGGGATGTGAGAAATGTTGGCAAGGCTAAATTTACCACCCAATCCGAGGAATCCAGAGTTCATTGACAGTCAATCATGACATACAAGATTAAAGTCATGTACAGGCTGGATTAGGTGATGAAGGTATGGAGAAGGGAGGTGCAAACTCTCTTTTCTGAAAGGTACCTGTAAATTAACTGGATTTTTAAAAACACAATGGAAGTTAGAATAGCTATTTTGTTTGGTGCCAGCCTCTTTATTGACAATTTTGTTCCATTGAATTCAGTTTCATTCCCAGATCAACCTTCCTATCTGCTCCCCCTGACCCCCACCCCATCCCCACCCTTCCCCAGGTTGCTAATGTACCAGAACCACAAGGCTCCTGTATCCAGATCCAATGTCAAGGTCTCTTCTCTGGGTTAAAACAGGTTTTCACTTTTGTCAAGTTACTGCCCACTAATTATTCTCCAGAACCTGCATTTGCCATCGTGAGAAGCTATCCGGTCGCTGTAACCCCACAACGAAGGATAAATAGTTAGACTCCAGGAGAATCAGCTGATATGGTGTCAAGTTCTGCAAAAGGATAAATATCTGGATTTCTTGGCAAACGTTTAATTTAGTTGTCTGCCTTTGCCATGGAATGCCATGTCCTCTGTTTCAGGACATTGGAACTTTTAGCTGTCAAGGACAGCAGGCGTGGACTTAACATTGGAGACATGGAAATGGATGATTATACCAGTGATTTACTTCATTAGCTTTTGGGATCAGCAAGTTCCTGCATGGGAATTTCCCCTCACGCCATAAAAGAAGTGAAGTACTGTCCATGATTGTGGATATTATTACTTGCCCTGTAAAACGCTGGTATCAATGGACCCAAGGGCCTTTTCTTGTTTCATGCCTCATGTTCGCAGGATTTGTTGGTCCATGTTGACAGGGAGATATTCACGTTTTCAATTTCACAGATGGGAATGGTGCATTGGCTGGGAGATGCATCCAACGGTTTGGCCCCAAGGTTTCATGCATTGCAGAGGGCATCCTAATTTCCCTCGGTGGGTTGTGGGCAATGGGACGAACAGGCTTTGAGGTAAAAGCAGTTATGGCTGGATTCTGTCCTCACCTTTTACATTTAGTGTCGTGGGCTCTTAGTGGATCGACATACTTCCTCAAGAAACATTTGCTTTCATGCTTTAGCTGAGAGCTGGTTTGTGTTCCTCAGAAGGTTTCTGAAAGGCTGAAAGCTTTATAGTGCATTGCTCTGCCTCACAAGGATGGGTTGGGCAATGCAGAGGACAAACACCACTACTGTGCCTCTGTGGGCACCAGCAAATGACTTTGTTCCCAAAATTCAGGGTGGGGTCTCTGACACTGTTTCCTCAATGTTTCTTGTTATGTGCAGCCTATTGGTCGTACTTTATGGCACATTCTGATCTGGTTCGTGGGTGGAGGGAATATCGGTCTCCAGCCTAGAGTCATGGTGGGAGGGAGTAACTTGAAATCAAAAAAATCTTGAGACGGTTGTGCTCTGACAATAATGATGGAACAGTAAAACAAACAAGTCTCTTTCTGGCTGCCAGCCACCACTTTTTCTCATTTCCTCCAATTCAGAAGATTGTGGCTCAAAATCTCCCTCAAGGACGTGGGCGCATTGTCCATCCCGACATTTCAATAATTTAATGTCAAAGATACCTTTTATTTCTTAAACTGTTCTCAGAATGCAGATGGTGCAAGCAGGTGGCTTCTGACACCCATGTTGAGTTAGCCTGAGAGCGTTTGGAGTCAACCTAGGGTTGTTTTCCGTCCCTATCATGAGCAGAAAAATCTCCCTGGCACTGCATGCCAGCAGTGTCACATGTTGCATTGGCACTTGGAATGAGGTCGAACCTATACTGTCTTCCCGTTGCCCAGCAATTGACTGAAAGTGTTTTCAAACAACTACACAAGGCATGAAAAGCAGAACTCACCCCCAGCCCATCCTTGAAGATAGTGAATCTTTTTGTTTGAAGGTGATCGGTGGGTACAGCTTGGCAATGGCAGCAAGTGTTTATTTACTTGGCGCTTTTTCCCTCCTTCGTGAATGATTTGCACAGTTGGACATTGGACTGGGCTGGTACTTGTCACTGTATTGTGCACCAATGTGAGAACAAGTTGGATCTTTTTAGAGGCTAGAGTGTAATGTTTATTTTATTAGTGTATTTTAGAGGGCTGTGTGGATATAACAGACCAGGGTGGTGATGGCAAAGCCTTTTTGGATACCTGAGGACATGATTCGCTTAAGGGGCGCCACTCCTCATTCAGTGCGGGAAAACCAGGAGTCTCTCCGGCTCTCACTGCCAGTCATTGGCGTGTTTGGAACGATTTGCAGGTTGACTTTCAACCTGTTTCACCGTGTCACGAATACGCTTTCCTTGGCCATCAAGTCCTGGGTTTGACTCGAACCCGGAGCTTCTGGCTCAGAGGTGGCGACACTACCCATGCGCCACAGGATCTCCTGTGGACATAAATGGTGCAGTATAAATGTTTTTTTTTCCCTTTTTCATATTTCTCCAACATTGGACATTTGGGGCAGAATTTTCTGAAAAAGGCAGCAGTGTAATTTTTGGTGCGAAAATCAGTGTGAATCCCGTCAGCTCCAGCAGCGGAATCTGGATTGTAATCTTTAGGCACTTCTGCCCCAGGGGTCACCTGAGCACTTCAAGGGGGCACTACATTTAAAAGTCTCCACAACATTTGATCTCATTCAAGCCAGGAGGGTGGCAGCTGGAAGACCAGTTCCTAGATTTTCGGAGACTTGAATGCTGGATGCTGCGAAGCAGAGACGGGCCACAATTCACCCAGTTGGCAGGATGCCCACCGGTAAGGTCACCGATCCTTCTTGGGGGAACGATAGCAGCACTGGTCAGTGCCAGCAGCCTTACCAAGAGGACAGGGGTTCAGTGTAGGAAAAAATGGATGACCTACTATGATCTGCAAGGGTAAGTGCCTGTCTCCCCTTGGCACTTCACCCTTCCATTAACCCTTGCAATGTCACCTTGAAGCCACATGCTGCCACCTCGCAGGTTCCCAGCACGCGACCTCCTAGCATCATCGCTCCAACCTTCCCCGGCACTCCGCATCAGAACCCCTCCCTATGTAAACGCAGTGCCCACACATACCAGTTGTCCCCGACCTCTGACCCACCAGACATCTATCTCACATTATCCCCATATCCCCTTTTCTGTTCCTGGAGGAAACGATTGCCCACAACCGCCAAGCAAGAGAAGCGGTGGAATTCCTGAACTAAGGATTGTGATTCCCTTTGAGGAGAGAGCCATGGAGCTCACCGGGAGGACTAGGAGTGGGCCTGCACAGACACCCAGCTTTGATATGTGACAGAAAAGTGAGGAGCCTCTGCACCTTCATCCAGATGACCAGTCTGAAGTGATATCCAAACCTTTGACCAGTCCATTGTTGTGTTTATAGTGTTTTTAGCATATCCTCACAAGCAGCCTTGTAGCTGAACTGGAGCACTTTCAGAGAACGAAAGTGTGACGGCACCGGCCGTTTGCATGGGGAAGCAGGCAGTCTAACATCACAGCCTGCTGTGCTAACAGCTTTTAAATAAAGGTCGACTTGGCAACGAGATAGATGAACAGCCTTTGTCGGCACCTGAAAAATAATAAATAATTGAAGTCATCGCTACATGAAAGCTGCAAATGGGGGAGTCAAACAACGGTTGCAGCCTCCAGAGGAACTGAAAAATCACCAAAGAATCTGAAGGAAACAAGCTTGGGGAGAAGCTCGCCACGTGCTCCGTACAAAACTAACTCGGTAGCCATGAGTAGCAAGTATACTGCAAAAACAAATTTAGAACGGGTGTTGCAAAACACAAGGAAAGCAGGCTGAGTTCAGGTTCTGCCTTTCTTTGGGGAGAAAATAAGCAAGGTAGCCATAACAAATTGTGGGAATTTTGGTGCTGTGGAACAGTTTGAGGAGAATTCACAGCGATGGAGCTCGTGCGCAGAACAATGCGACTTTTATTTCAACCTAAAAAGATAGCAGCAGATATAAAAGTCCCAACATTCCTGAGCATAATGGTGGGGGGCAGATGGGGGATGACAACATAGACCCTCCTTAGGAGTCTGGTGCAGCCAGAAGTCAGGCACAAAAACATACTCTGAAATAGTGGAAGTTTTGCAGGTCCACCATTCACCTTTCATCGTCACAGAAAGGTTTAAGTTTCATACGTGCAACCAAGGGGAAGGTGAATCGATGACACAGTTTGCAGCTGCCCTGAAAAGACTGGCTGACCAATGCGAATTTTGGGATGCGTTAAATGATACTATCCGAGATAGATTAGTCTGTGGTTTAAAGAGCAAAAGTATACAAAAGCGGTTGTTAAAAGAAAACAATCTGACCTTAAAGAAAGGTTTGGAAGTTGCTGAGTGCACGGAATTAGCAGCCAAAGGGGCTCAACAGTTGAGATCAAACACAAGAATTCACAAGATGTCGGCTGGAACTTGAACGCAAATACACTCGCCAGCCATTTATGTAAAACAAAAATGGGCACTCAACAGCAGATCGTTGGTGCGATAATGTGCAGATGTTGTGGCAGAAAGTGCCACATTGTTCACACTTGTTGGAATAAGAAACATGCTTCAGATAAACGTTACAGGAAGCAGGAGCTGAATAAAAGAAATGGCAAGCGGAACCTTGGGGCAGCACGGTAGCACAGTGGCTCGCACTATGCCTTCACAGCACCAGGGCTCAGGTTCCATTCCCCGCTGGGTCACTGTCTGTGCGGAGTCTGTACATTCTCAATGTGTCTGCATGGGTTTCCTCCGGGTGCTCCGGTTTCCTCCCACAGTCCAAAGACGAGCAGGTTAGGTGCATTAGCCATGCTAAATTGTCCTTTGTATCCAAACGGGCTAGGTGGGGTTATTGAGCTATGGGAATAGGGTGGAAGTGAGGGCTTAAGTGGGTTTGTGCAGACTCGATGGGCCGAATGGCCTCCTTCTGCACTCTATGTTCTATGTTCAAAAGTGTCCACGTGGTACAAAAAGGACATGAGAAGAAATTTGGTTCACAGTCCAAAGACAAGCTGTCATTAAATGTACTGGCTATTGCTGATGCAACAAACCGATATTGGTTCACTCCATTACTGGACGGTCAGCCAGTGATGATGGCAATGGACACAGTTGTGAACCAACTTCAATCTTCTTAGACTTACTAAATTACTGGGAAAATCTCCTAATCTGGAGACTATTCTAAAACCTTTGCACAATCCAGTGTCAAAATTAAAAAGTGGACATGTCGGGGATGGGGGGGGGGGGGGGGGGGGGGCTTTAGCTAAAGGGTCTCGGGGGGGGCCTTTAGTTAGCGGATCTCTGTTGGGGATCCCACTATTCAATGGGTCTTTGGGGTGTTTCGCCCCCATTTAGGGGGTCTCTGTGAGGGCTCTATTTAAAGGTCGTGGGGGATCCCACTTACTAGGGGGTATTTCCTTATTTAGGGGGTCTCTGTGAGGAGACCCACTATTCTGGGGGTCTCGGGGGTGTCCCCCTATCCCTGGGTCTTTGAGTTTTCACCCATCTCCTTGACTTGAACTATTTTATGTAGCTCAACCAATTAAACTAAATGAACAAACTAAGAAATAAAGTAAAAGGGGTCGTCCCTAATAGGGGCACTGCCATGAACAAAGACAAAGATCAACTGAAACTTAAGAACATTAAACTAAAACGTTATTGAAGGAACGATAAAACACTCCAGTATCTGCCTTGCCCACCGGGCACAGAAGGCCTTGAATGTGCCAGTGGACACTGCATGTTCCCTCTCCAGGGACTTCAATGAAGCCACAGAAGAGAGGCAGACAGTCAGGCTGGACGATCCTTTCGGTTGCCCGCTGCCTGTACCTGTTAATGGAGAACTTCGTCAGGCCCAGGAGAAGGCTCACGAGGAGGTCCTCCTCCCTCTCCACCCCTCTCCGCACTGGATATCCTTGACTTGAGAATGTTGACATAGTTATGGGTCAATTCATGTCGATCAATTAATTTGACGAGCAGGAATCTCAGGAATGTTAGAGGGCACAATTAATCTCTAATTCAGGGACAAGCAAGACTATGAGGTACTGTTCTTACTCAGGCTGTATAATTCCAAGATCTCATTGCTGTCAGGGCTTTACACTTAAGACTCCTGAACAACCACTCCATGAACTTTAAATGCTCGTACCCCCCCCCAACCCACCTCATTAGCCCCCGCACCCACAGAGGCCCCATACCCCATGCTGCCAACAGCTGAGTAACGCAGTGCTCATTTTCATTCCCTGACATCACAGCCTGCACTGACACAATGCTCTGAAACATTTTTAAATACACAGCCCTGCAGGACAACTAATACCAGCCACGACCCCCATCCCAGAGGAGGCCCCCCCATCCCCCTTACATGCTTGAACCCCCCCCCCCCCCCCACTCAAGAGTTGGCTCATGGGAACTGTCCCCTCGTGCTCCCTGGTACAAGGTGGTGAGTATTGCTCTCCTTCTTCCTCCCTCTAGGAGGTCATGGCGCCTGCACCCCTTTTTCAAAAAGCAGTAGTAATTTGTGCCCGCGTGACTTCACGCTGGTGGGTGGGAAGATTCAATGAGATATGAAGGTTCAACTTTAAACTCACTAATGATAATAAAATGCATTCAAATGAATTCAAATCAGGTTCCCGCGTTCCCTGGACCTGAATATGATTGCATCATTGGGGAGGGCCCAGGAACATGGCGCTCCAAAATCTCGCTGGTACAAATTTGGTTTTTAGCCTCCCGCGATATTTTATGGACATTACGGGATTTGCACCTCCCGCTAACAGACTCTCAAAATCACTCCCCTGGTCTTTCCACGGCCTCTTCTTCTGCATTTATTGGCTGAGTCATAGCCTGATTCTGGCTCCTTTTCATATCTCATGATACAACTCTCTGCTACAGCCCATCTCAAACACTTCCCAGGGCCTCACAGTCAGGCAGAATTAACCAATAGGTGTGCTTTCCTGCAGGATATTAACCAATAGGTGTGCTTTCCTGCAGGACATTCATCAGATGCAGGGATCCCAGCAGGTTTTTCAAACCCTGCCAGTGGATCGATCATTGAGGCCTACTGCAAAATTCCACCTGCACCCCACCCTGTTAAAACATCACAGTCCAGCCATTCAAACTGGGACCTTCCAGTTTGTTCAACTCTGTGCTTTTCCAGGCTCTACCTTGGCTCACAACGCCACCACTGATCGTCCTAATTTCTCTCTCTGCATTTTGACTTTACAACCATTCGAATGAAGCATTAGTTTGTGCAGCTTGGAACCTGTGTTTTTGACCTCCTCGGTGTGAAGGGCGACAGTGCTGGGGAAATTTAACATTTCTCACCCTGAAAATTGGTAAGAAATGCCCATCCATGACAGATACCACAGTGGTTGGATGTACAATATGCCATCCCCAATGTTTTACTGTCGCAATATGCTTAAGAGCTCTTGTTTATGTTTGCTTACAATAATGCCGGAGATTCATTATCAAAGATTTCTTGCTGTTGAAGGATCTTGCTGTGGCTGTGTTTACCTTTGACAGATGCAGAGGTCCCATTACTCGTGGGCGATCGCACAAGTACTTGCGAAAACAAATAAGGCCTTGAAGCAACAACAAACCGAAAGCCAGATATCCTGCAACTGAGCAACTGTTTGCTGAGAAAACAAATTAAGTTAAGACCAGGCTAAGAAAACTAAATTAAAATAAGATTAAGACTAACAAGACTATGTCCAGTGGGACATGAATTAATCAAAGACTGATCAAGCACCATGCAGACAAACATGGCTTGATCAAAGAGAGGGAGAGGCGGTGGCATAGTGTTCTGTCACTGGTCTAGTAATCCAAAAACCCAGGGTAATGCTCCAGGGATCTGGTTTCAAATCCCACCACAGCATATGGTAAAATTTGAATTCAATAAAAAAAATCTGGAACTAAAAGTCTAATGATGACCATGAAATAATTGTTGATTAGAGTCATAGGGGCTGGTTTAGCACAGTGGGCTAAACAGCTGGCTTGTAATGCAGAACAATACCAGCAGCACAGGTTCAATTCTCATACCAGCCTCCCCGAACAGGTGCCGGAATGTGGTGACCAGGGGCTTTTTACAGTAACTTAATTGAAGCCTACTTGTGACAATAGGCTATTATTATAAATGTTTACAGTATGGAAACAGGTCCTTCGGCCCAGCTTGTCCATGCCACCCAGTTTCTATCACTAAGCTAGTCCCAATTGCCCACCCTGCCCATGTAACTGTCTAACTGTTTTTTAAAGGAAGAAAAATTGTACCCGCCTCATCCACTGCCTCTGGCAGCTTGTTCCAGATGTTCACCATCCTCTGTGTGAAAAAATGGTCACTTTTGTATCTTTCCCCTCTAACCTTAAATCTTTTCCCTCTCGTTCTAGACCCCTCTACCTTTGGGAAAAGATGCTGACTATTGAACTTTTCTAGCTTTGGGAAAGATGTTGACTATCTATTGTCATTAAAAAAAACATCTGGTTCGATAATGCCCTGAGAAATCTGCCGCCCTTACATGTGACTCCAGATCCACAACAATGTGGTTCAGAAGGACCAAGCACAAAGGCAGTTGCTGTGCAGCCAAAGTATAAGCTGAAAACCCTTATCAATGTGGTGTTGTCCAGGATTGAGACCATCAGCAGGAGGTCCCGTTGGATGCAGATCTGTCCTCATCAGGTTGGACCCGCAGTCGGCCTAGGCTGGCATATTCTAGCCCTGCCCTTGGCCAAGACTATCCAACGCCACTGAAGGTCAGCTGAGTCTCCAAATTTACGGTTCCTGCCCGCAATGCCCAGGCCCAAGACTAACTGAGGTACACTTTTCCTTAAGTTTAACCTTTTGGGTCTAAAGCTATTGGATTTTCAGTAAAAACGATGTGTGTTGAGATTCTCAACCTCAAAGACGTCAACAGAACCTGAACCTCAACTGCACCAAGAATCACAGAATTTACAGTGCAGAAAGAGGCCATTCAGCCTATTAAGTCTGCACCGGCCCTTGGAAAGAGCATCCTACTTAAGTCCCACCTCCACCCTATCCCTGTAACCCAGCAATCCCACCTAACCGTTTTGGACACTAAGGGCAATTTTGGACACTAAGGGCAATTTTGCATGAACAATCCACCTAACCTGCACATCTTTGGATTGTGGGAGGAAACCGGAGCACCCGGAGGAAACACACACAGACACAGGCTGAATGTGCAGACTCTGCACAGCTGGTGACTCAAGCCAGGAATCGAACCTGGGACCCTGGTGCTGTGAAGCAACAGTGCTAACCACTGTGCTGCCGTGCTGCCCCTTTTTTAACCAGTGGTTTAAAAAGTCACAGCGCTTTGAAGTGATTGGGCCAATAACCGCCAGGCACAGAACTCAAGAAGAGGAGAAATTCTAAGTAAATTAGGCCTGGAAGATAACGGGCTGGATTTTCCAGCCCCCCCAGCCGCGTGTCTCTCCGCGACGCGCCAATTGCTGGGGGTGGGAGTCGATACTCCTGCCGCTTGTCAATGGGATTTCCCATTGAAGCCATCCATGCCGCCGGGGGCGCCGGCAGGAAAGGTGAATTGCAACGGCCTGAGAATTCCAGCCAACATTTAGAAAGTGATGAGAAATATCAGTCAGTCCGGTGAGCAGAATAGTAAGAACCATCTTATTAACTGGGGCCTCAAGTTCGAAGCAGTGAGTTGGTCCACACACACCTTGCCATACCCATTTCAGACAAGAAATCTTTCAGTCAACGGGAAGGAAGACTTGCTGAGTGTTGCTTTCAAATTCAAATTCCAGAAGTGAAAGGACAGTTAAAGGTGAAAAACTGGAAACATTGCAGGTCTAGGCAGTCTTGGGTGCATACATCATTAAAGTGTTATTTACAGGCACAGAAAATAAACAAAGAGAGCTAATGGAATGCTAGTCTTTATATTTCGAGGAATAGAATACAAGAGGAGTTGCGATCATGCTTCAGCTACACATAGCCCTAGTTAGACCCCACAATGGAGTATTGTGAGCAGTTTTGGGTGCCACATCTTAGGAAGGATAATATGAGCCTTAGAGGGAGTAAAGGATAGATTTACCAGAATGATACCTCAACTCTAAGGCCAGGGCATCTCTCCACCCCCCCCCCCCCCCCCCAAGCCCCCAGCCCCCACCCAGCCGATGCAGCAGGCCATTTATATTGCTGTTTACTCCAGTGCTATCCCACTGGGCTGGAGGAGCCTCAATATACTGGCCCAAAGGTTACATTACAAATGGAGATTACATCATCATTGTGTTTTACAGCACAAAACATCGTGTCTGCACCGGCCATCAAACACCTAACTATTCTAATCCCATTTCCTAGCACTTCATTTTGTAGCCTTGGATGCTGTGGCATTTCACGTGCGCATCTACATGTTTGTTAAATGTCGTTAAACTAGAATTGTATTGCCTGAAATTTGGAAGGTTAAGGGGCAGAATTGGCAACTGTGATTAAATATATTTTTGGAGGCTTCATCACGTGACTCACCCCACGCTCCTGCCATAGGCACGGTGGCACAGTGCTTAGCACTGCTCCTTATAGCGCCAGGGACCAGGGTCTGATTCCAGCATTGGGTGACTGTCTATGTGGAGTCTGCAAGTTCTCCCCGTGTCTGTACAGGTTTCCTCCCAGTGCTCCAGTTTCCTCCCAAAGTTCAATAACCCAAAGATACGCACGTTAGGTGGATTGGACATGTGAAATTGCCCCTTAGTATTCAAAGATGTGCAGATTAGGTGGGGTTACAGGGATAGGTTGAGGGAGTGGACCGGGGTAGGGGGCTCTTTCAGAGTGTCATTGCGGAGTTTTTTTTCTCCAATTAAGTTTGCACATTCTCCCCGTGTCTGCGTGGGTCTCACCCCCACAACCCAAATTTTTTTCCAATTAAGTTTGCACATTCTCCCCGTGTCTCACCCCCAAAACCCCAAAAAATGTGCAGGGCAGGTGGATTGGCCACGCTAAGTGGGCCAAAAAAAAGGCCCAAAAAAAGGGGCTGGTTTAGCTCACTCAGCTAAATCGCTGGCTTTTAAAACGGACCAAGCAGGCCAGCAGCACGGTTCGATTCCCGTACCAGACAGGCGCCAGAATGTGGCGACTAGGGGCTTTTCACAGTAACTTCATTGAATCCTACTCGTGACAATAAGCGATTTTCATTTTCATTAAATTGCCCATAATTGAAAAAAAAAGAATTGGGTGCTCTAAATTCATTTTGAAAAAGACAGTGACCCGGGGCCGGGATCGAACCCGGATCCTCGGTGGCTTGAGGCAGCAGTGCTAACTACTGCGCCACCGTGCCACCCCTAGAATCAGCGCAGACTAGATGGAGTGAATGGCCTCTTTTGGCACTGTAGGGATTCTATTATTTAACCAATACGTCCATCCTCCCTGCGTCAATTGGAAAGAAAAACGACCCATTTGGAAATGCTTGCCTGGCAGTCAAACAACCTTTTTCATCCCCATTTTCAATACCTTTATATCTGGTGAGGAGAAATTTTCAAAGGAACTAAAAAGAAATACCAGTCTATTTTAATGGCCTGATGCTTTTTCCTCCAGCGTGAAACACAACAGTTTACTGGAGACTAAATTTCATTTCCAGAAGACTCCATTATTAGCGAATGATTTGATTGAAAATGTTAAGGTGAGCTGACAGGATAGTTAGAGTAAAACAATTGCCACTGGTTGGGGTAATCTAGGAGTTGTATAATAATAATCTTTATTTTCACAATTAGGCTTACATTAACACCGCAATGAAGTTACTGTGAAAAGCCCCCAGTCACCACAGTCTGGCGCCTGTTCGGGTACACGGTGGGAAAATGTTGAATGTCCAAATGACCTAACAAGCACATCTTTCGGGACTTGTGGGAGGAAACCGGAGCGCCCGGAGGAAACCCACGCAGACACGGGGAGAACGCACAGACTCCACACAAGCAGTGACCCAAGCCGCGAATCAAACCTGGGACCCTGGAGCTGTGAAGCAACAGTGCTAACCACTGTGCTACCGTGCCACTGTTGGGGCATCGTCTAAAATTTAGAGGCAGACTTTTCGGCGGTGAGATCAATTGTTATATTAAAACTGAGATTGAGAGATTTTTAAGGGATATGGGCTAAGGTGGGTACAGGGAATCAGGTCGCACATGATCTCAGTCAGTGGTGGAACAGGCTTAAAGGGTCATGTGGCCCACTCCTGTTCCGATGTCCAGCCCCTGGGCCAATCAGTATGAATCAGCATTATTTAAATATTGCAGTTTTTTTTATTTCAGAAAACTATAATCAATTCAAAAGGTTTGGGTAATTAAAACGAAATGCTGCAGATGCTGGAAGTCAGAAATGAAAACAGAAATTGCCGGGAAAACCGCAGCCAATCTGGCAGCGTCTGTGGGGAGACATATGGAGTTAACATTCCGAGGTCAGGTGACTCAGAGTCATGTGAGCCTGGAGTGTCAACCCTCAATGTTCTCTCCACAAACGATGCCAGACCTGCTGAGTTTTGCCAGCACTTTCTGTTTTCATTTCAATATGTTTGGGTTTTTTGAAGTTTTCTGATCTGGGTTTGTGCACAGATCTTCATCTGTACGCCTGCCATGGTTATCTTCTATTTTTAGTGTTAATGAAAACGCATCTGGGTCACATTTTTGTTTGTGTTCCCAGGCTGCATATTTGTGTCCTATTGCTCAACCCAAAGCTTTTATTTCAGTTCAGGAATCTCGCTTAAAAGTGAAAACAGGTCTCTTTTCCCTTGGCACCACCCTCCTCCCTGTTGAAGAGGATTTTGTCTTTGGCCTGCTCTCCTGTGGGCAGGAGTATTATGACCAGATCCTAACAGTGGAGTTGGCTCTGTTGGATGAGGTGAAGGTGAAACGGGAGGGTGAATTAGATCCTATTCTGGATGATGAGGTGTGGAGTGAGGCTCTTCACAGGGTCGACTCCACGTCCACGTGTGCTGAGTTTAGTCTAATCCAGTTCAAGGTGGTGCACATCTGACCTAGGCGAGAAAGAGCAGATTTTTCTCTGGGGTGAAGGACAGGTGTGAGCGTTGTTCTCAAGGTCACATATGTTCCGGTCTTGTCCCAAGTTATTAAGCTTTTGGGTCGCTTAATTCAACACCGTGTCAAAGATATGGGCCTCACGGTAGCATGGTGGTTAGCATCAATGCTTCACAGCTCCAGGGTCCCAGGTTCGATTCCCGGCTGGGTCACTGTCTGTGTGGAGTCTGCACGTCCTCCCCGTGTGTGCGTGGGTTTCCTCCGGGTGCTCCGGTTTCCTCCCACAGTCCAAAGATGTGCGGGTTAGGTGGATTGGCCATGCTAAAATTGCCCGTAGTGTAAAGGTTAATGGGGGGATTGTTGGGGTATGTGGGTTTAAGTGGGGTGATCATTGCTCGGCACAACATCGAGGGCCGAAGGGCCTGTTCTGTGCTGTACTGTTCTATGTTCTATGTTCTATATGTAATGCCAATCCAGAGTCATGTCCGCTGGCGGCCAGATGGCAGTGAATGCGGCTGTCCTCGCCTTTGCATCATTAATAGTCCAGAGTCTAGTTCTGCTTGTGCGAAGGTCTCAGTTTGGTTGGGTGACCTCATGTCGTTCTTACATTTGGAAACGGTCAAGTACATCATTAGGCGGTCGTTAGACAGGTTCTATCGAAATGGGCCCAGAGTCCCTGTCCATGTGGAGATTGCACATTCTCCCAAACTCTGCATGGGTCTCAC
Organism: Scyliorhinus canicula; assembly: GCF_902713615.1. NCBI lineage: Eukaryota > Metazoa > Chordata > Chondrichthyes > Carcharhiniformes > Scyliorhinidae > Scyliorhinus > Scyliorhinus canicula. The sequence continues at coordinate 22,717,769 of NC_052162.1, read as the reverse complement.
CCCCACAACCCAAAGATGTGCAGGGTAGGTGGATTGGCCACTCTAAAATTGCCCCTTAATTGGGGGAAAAAAGAATTGGGTCCTCCAAAGTTTAAAAAAAACAATGCCTCCACTATCTCTGCTGCCACTTCCTTTAAGACCCTAGGATGTTGACCATCATTTGTGGAGCCTCCTTCTCCAGTGAGTTGTCCATTGTCACTCACGAAAGGATGAGGCAGGACTTTAGAGCATAGATTAGCTCTGTCGCTTTTGGATGCTCAGCTCTGTCTATTGCTTGCTACTTATGCTGTTTAGCATGCAAGTAGTCCTGTATTGTACGTTCACAGATTGACGCCTCATTTTTAGGTATGGCTGTTATTGCTTCTGGCATGAACTCCAGCACTGTTCATTCAACCAGGCTCTTAGCCCAGTTTGGTGGTGGTAAAAGGTAAATATCTACCATAGAGTTCAAATCTCACAGTAGGCATTTGCTGAGTTCAATAATCCAATATTTTGTTATCTTATGCCAGATAACAAATGTCGATAAAATCTGCCAGATTGTTACAAAATAAGCAACTAGTTTACTCCGGAAAAGTAAACCCGCCTGCACATAACTCTAGTTCCATTAAAAGTCCTTGATTCTTAATATCCTTGATTTTACTCAGTTGCAAAACCAGCTCCTCGGGGTAACTAGAGATAGGGAGCTGGATTCTCCGCTGTCGGGATTCTCCGTTTTGCTGGCAGCCTGGGCGTTTCCCGACGGCGTGGGGCTGCCCCACAATGGGAAACCCCATTGACCAGCTGCCGAAATGGAGCATCCCGCTGGCGGGGTGAACCAGAAATCTGGCGCGGCAGGATGGAGAATCCAGCCCATGGTTTTGCCACATCGAAAGAACGATCATTTTCTTCTTTTATAAAAGTGATCAGGTGCAAAGTCCACCCTGCAAAATCAACAATCGGTAGATCAGAAGATAATTGCACATGTGGATGCCATTCAATGTTCTGTTACATTTTTAAAAGCTCTGTGCTTTTACCGGACGTTGCATTTTAGAATCATATCAGCACGGTGGCACAGTGGTTAGCACCGTTGCTTCACAGCTCCAGGGACCCAGGTTCAATTCCGACCTTGGCTGACTGTCTATGTGGAGTTTACACTTCCTCCCCGTGTGTGCATGAGTTTCCTCCAGGTGCTCCGGTTTCCTCCCACACTCCAAAGATATGCAGGTTAGGTGGCTTGGCCTCGCTAAATTGCTCCTTCGTATCCAAAAGTGGAGTTACTGGGTTACGGGGATAGGGTGGAGGCATGAGCTTAAGTAGGGTGCTCTTTCCAAGGGCCGGTGCAGACTCGATGGACCAAATGGCCTCCTTCTGCACTGTAGATTCTATGATATCAGCATAGTGCTTTCTCCAGATTGTTTGGCTCCTGTGGTGGGTTTTGCTGCACTCCTCTGCATTGGGCTCAGAGCTGTTCTGGAGCCAAGATATTTTAATTTTTATGTTTGTGTTATTTTGATTTTTAAATCAAGCAGGAAAGAAGAAAATAATATAAATTAAATAATTTATTAAATAATGAAAATAATATAAACACTCTTTAAAATGTGGGATAGGAATGACCAACGCCACAAGAATATCTTACCGCAGTTTACAGAACATCCATTTCTTTATTCATGTGTAGATGCCGGTGTTGCTGCCAAGGCTAGTATTTACTGCCTTTCCCTACTTGACCCCTGAGAAAGCGGTGTCACTGGACTAGTTAACCAGAAACCCAGAGTAATGCTCCGGGGACCCAGGTTCAAATCCCACCACTGCAGATGATGAAATTTGAATTCAATAAAAATATAAATCTGGAATTAAAAGTTTAATGATGACTATGAAACCATTGTCGAGTGTTGTAAAAACCCATCTAATGTCCTTTAGGGAAGGAAATCTGTCATCCTTACCTGATCTGGCCTACACGTGACTCCAGACCCACAGCAATGTGGTTGACTCTGAACTGCCCCCTCAAGGGCAATTAGAGATGGACAATACATGCTGGCACAGCCTGCGATGTGCATGTCCCATGAACAAATGAAAAAACCTTCCTGAATTACTACGGTGCTTGTGCTGTAGTTGCAATTACAGTGCTGTTGGAGAAGAACCTCTTAGATTTTGACCCAGCGACAGTGAAGGAACGGTGATACATTTCCAAGTAAGGGTGGTGGTGGCTTGGAGGAGAATTTGCAGGTGTTCCCATGTGCTTGTTGCCCTTGTTTTTCTGGATAAGTAGATGATGTTGGCTTGGAAGGTTCTGTCGAAGGGGTACAGGCAAATTGCTGCAACACCTCTCATGGGGCAGTGCAGCCATGGCAACATGATGGTGGAAGGAGTGAATGTTCAAGTTGGTGTGGGGCGGGATGAAGTTTTGCTTCATTTTAGCTTCTTTATTAAAGCAATTGCAATGGTTAATTGTACTATCTGAGAATTTAGAAGTAAAGGGGTTTTTAACTTCTTGATTTGCTGTGTGTGAATGCTTCAATACCAATGGTTACTTACCTGTTTGCTGACGTCACTACGGCTGAATGCTACAGCATCTCCTCAATCTGGCACCAGATTTAAACAGGAAAGGAGGAACCCACCCCACACAGAAAGATCAGCATATTTTTGTGGCCAACAGTCTTCGGAGTCAGCCTTTCCTTCACTGCTGACTACAAAATCCAGCCAATATTTCACACCCAAATGGCCTCTCAAATCTTGAGAGTTTGCCGCACCTGCATTCAAAAATGTAGTTTAACCTGGGGTGGGGATTGAAAAGCGTTAGTTTTGGAAAAGATTAGTAAAAGCAATTAGTGATTTGGTGGAACAACATTATTCAAAGCCTCGGGAACAGTAGCTGCAGTAAAACCATGGACACCCAAACAACATTTTATTGCTGCGAAACGCGAGTATACAAATTAATTCTTCTACCCGCGCCCCCATCCACAAGTATTTGGTTTTCCATCTTTCTCAGAATTTGCTTGTGGTGAAGTTCTGCCCCGTCTTAGGCTGGTGATGGACCTTGTTTTTTTATTCATTCATGGGATGTGGGCGTCACAGGCTGTGCCAGCATTTATTGCTCATCCCTAATTGCCCTTGAGGGGGCGTAGTTAGGAATCAACCACATTGCTGTGGGTCTGGAGTCACGTGTAGGCCGGACCAGGTAAGGATGGCATTCCTTCCCGAGAGAACATTAGTGAACCAGGTGGGCTTTTAGAACGATCAACAATGGTTTCATGGTCATCATTAGACTTTTAATCCCAGATATATTATTGTGTTAAATTCCATCACCTGGCCATGGTGGGATTCGAACCTGGGTCATTATCCTGGGTCTCTGGATTGCTAGTCTAGTGACAATACCACTATGCCACCGTCTCCCCACAACAACACAAACCTCTCGATCTGCCACTGTGAAACTTGAACTTACATTCTCTGAGTTAGCCGTTCGGGCTTTTTGCAAAGAAATTTGGGAGAATGTAGGGCGTATGGCATTTTCCCCTGATAACACCCTCAAGCTTCAGTCGTGAAGTCAACATTGCATCTCCCTGGATAACGTGCAATCGATACCATGTGTCCCAATGTCCTTGAGTACGCTTTGCACAATGAACGTATTTCAGATAGGACGGCACGATGGAGCAGTGGTTAGCACTGCTGCCTCATGACGCTGAGGTCCCAGGTTTGATCCCGACCCTGGGTCACTGTCCAGGTGGACTTTGCACATTCTCACCGTGTCTGTGTGGGTCTCACCCCCATAACCCAAAAGAATGTACAGGGTAGAAGGATTGGCCACGATAAATTGCCCCTTAATTGGAATAAAAATAATTGGATACTCTAAATTTATTTTAAAAAGATCTTATTTCAGATGCCTTAAACGCTAGGTAAAAGGTAGGATAAAGTCGCCACAGCCCCAGATGACCTAGGCAGCTTTCCCCTTTGAGGGGGAGAGCTGACTAATACACTCATTAGAAAGCCCTGGCCGACGAACCAAATGACTCTACCTCCAAAATAAATTTCTTCTGGATTGTTTTGCATGACCTACCACTTGCAATGATTTGTATTCCTCATTATACTTTTTATATGATCATGGTCAGCCTTCACATATTGCCATCAAGTTGTTTTCCCCTATTTAGACTTCAAACTAACTGGTCAATACATGTGTGGTTCATGTCTTGCTCCTTTTTGGAATTTTGGAAACATTTATTTGTACTGTGCAACTGGATTATTCATGAAATGAAATGAAAATCGCTTATTGTCACGAGTAGGCTTCAATGAAGTTACTGTGAAAAGCCCCTAGTCGCCACATTCCGGCGCCTGTCCGGGGAGGCTGGTACGGGAATCGAACCGTGCTGCTGGCCTGCTTTCAAAGCCAGCGATTTAGCTCAGTGAGCTAAACCAGCCCCTGATCATACGCCTAAAAATATCAGGCACTGATTTATTCCCTAAACTCCTGGACAGCAGCAAGATGTAATAAATCTAGTCCAGCAGCCCTGCAGACATTAATCTTTCAACTTGTCCTGCTTTGTAAAAACGTTTCTGTTATAAGAAAATCCAGGCTATAAATGATTTCATCAGTTCCACATTATTAAGGAGCACTGTAAATTGTTTTTAACCTTTTTTGGTATTTATGAACTGTTAGATATTATGCTCTTTACATCAATACACGCGATCTGCATTAATCCTTCCTTGTAAATCTTCACGACTTGTTCAAATATAAGCCCGCATTTCATTACTACAGTATTCACATTATTACCAAATTATTTACGGCACAGACAACATATTATGTTCACTGGTTAAACTTTGGGTAAAATTCTACGGGTGGGGATCTCGGGTGATTTCTGCTGGGTGTATGGTGCAATCCAGATCAGAATTCACCCCTTAGTCTTTTTAAAGGGTGCCCAGATATCAAAGTAAAGTTGAAGGTCCACCCACAGACAGTGCGACCCCACTCAGCTCGAACATGTGCAACATCCCCAACACTCAACCCCAAAGAGGCAACCTCCCCCCATCACTAAAGGTCTGTGTCCCCCGCCCCGCCACTCAGGTATGAGGGTGACCCGGCCCCACTCATGTCCATCCTCGTTGGAATAGGGCCCCCCCCCCCCCCCCCCCCCCCCGCAAAGTCAGCATACTCTGCTATGGGTCACATTTAAGGCCACCCCTTCATTTCAGCTCCTCCCCGATCAGGGTACACACTTCATGACACCCCCTTCCACTGTCCCACTTCAAACTTCCCCTTCATCAGCCCCATCAGGCTTCCCCTTTATGCACCCCCTTGTGGTGATGTGCATCACTGTAGATACACAAGGGGTTAATGTAAATACATGTAGACTAGCTAGACACTAGAGGGAGCACCAGAGACATGACACACAGACACTCAACCAATAGAACAGTTAGATAGGGCACGACCAATGGGCATTCACGATACACACAGAGGTGACACGACCACAGGAGGGCATTACACCAACCCATATATAAAGGATACCACACACATGATCTGCCTCTTTCCAGTGGAGACAGTCAGTGAGTAGAGACACAGGGTTGATTCAATATTACACCCACCACGTGGATTGTAGCAGACTGGTTAGTCAGTCTGAGTAGCTAGAGAAGGATTAACAGTAGTGACGAACCCGAGTAGGAGAAGTGTGAATAGTTCAATAAACGTGTTGAAGTTATCTCCACGTCTGAACCTTCCTTTGTCAAGTGCACATCAAGGAAGCCGCTTATGCTATGCTCCGAGTATAACAAGACACCCCTTTCATGGGTATGGCCCTCCTCAGGCCGTGATCCTTGGTAGTGCCTCATGGAATCCGGGCAGTGTCAACCCGTTACCATGACAATGCCAACGGAATGCGAAGGCCGAAATCAACATGTGGAATTGCAAAAAGAACAAAGAATGCGCTTCAGCTTGCTTGGGCGTACAACAACTTGCATTCATATAGCAACTTTAGTGAAACCCAAACCCAAGACAATTCACTGAAATGCAAGGAATAAATAAATCGTGGGTCAAAGAAGGTGATATTAAGAGAGGTGGCCAAAAGCCTGATTGAGGAAATGCGTTTCAAGGAGAAGGAAAACCTAGAAAACAAAAATGTTGTCACAAGGATCTTCAAAATAGCCGACCCCGCCCTGAACACCTGTGAAGTTAAGAATGTTCTTGGCATGTGAAAACAAGTCGTTTACATGGATGTGTGTAACTCATTTGATAGGCATGTTCAACTTTCCTGCTCTTGTATTTGGGATTCAAGACTTAAGCAAATGAAAGCCTGAGGGGTAAATTCAAATGATAAAGGCACATTTAGTGTGCTGCATTCCTTGGGTGAAAGCCAGCTGGCAGCACACTACCCTGCTGAAAGAAAATGGAGATCTTTTACGTTGCAAATGAAATTATGCCACATTTCATTTTCGAATTCACAAACGTGAAAAGAGAAGGTTAAATCCAGAATGAGATTTGGATTTCGAACATCAAAATCTGGGCAGCACGGTGGCACAGTGGTTAGCACTGCAGCCTCACGGCACCGAGGTCCCAGGTTCAATCCCGGCTCTGGGTCACTGCCTGTGTGGAGTTTGCACATTCACCCTGTATTTGCGTGAGTTTCGCCCCCACAGCACAAAGATGTGCAAGCTCGGTGGATTGAACAGGCTAAATTGCCCCTTCGTTGGAAAAAATGAATTGGGTACTCTAAATTTATTTTCAAAAAATTGTAAAAACCTAAGTCAATGGCTATTACATTCACTTTCGACCAAGTTTACACGGTGTTACCTTCTCTGGATTCAGTTCATTTTCAGCACAGGTTGCCTCTGAAAAACCACTTTGGGATGCATAAAAGTTCAGGAAGGTAAATCTAAACGATAATATATTTTTAGGCAAATGAAAAGGCTGAAATGTGGCATACAGCACAAACATCCCAACCAGGCCCGCTGATCATGCCGGTGCCAATACAGGTCGACCTTTAAGAGATGATTCTATGAGCCATAGCTGATGGGCCTCTGCTCATTAGCAGGGGAGCTCGTAATCCGTGGTCCCCACAGGGAGATCACTCATGTCATCCCCGTGGTCTCGTGAAGGTTACTACATCTTCCCCCCCCCCCACCCACCCCTGCCCCCCCCCCCCCCCCCCCCCACCCCGCCCGAAGTCTGAACGTCCCTCTGTCGCTGGATGTAGAGGGAGTCACTTTTGCCAATTTGCCTGTGGTTGTGCTTCTGACAGCTGTGGGGCTGGGTTGGGGGCATGTAACATATCGCAGAGTGTGGTTTACGTGCCAAACGTCAGAGAGGTCCGTCTCTGACCATACTGTCCTCCGAAACGATTGAGGATTCCGTTTCCATATCTTCTGCTGAGACTTTCATCATCTGCTGAACTGGGTTCCAGGTCCCTGGAGAGCTGTGCTCCTTGGCTAATAGGTGATAGGCAGGGGGAGTGAGGGGCCAATTAATCCGGCAGGGCTACCTCTGAAGCGGGCTCCCTGCCCTTGAGATGGTCCGCATGCTTACGCACTGTTCCTTCTCTCCGGTCTTGACCGTATAGGAGGTCGGTCCCATTTTCTTTACTGTGGCCCCGGTATCCACTGGGCGCCACCCCCAAAGTTTCAGGCATGGTCTGCGTCCCCTGATTTGAATCCTCTGTCCTGCTTCCGGTTGTCTTGATACCTCTTCTGGACGTCTGCTTTCTTTTCCACCTTCCGCCAATATTGGGAAATGTCAAACCTAGACGGGTCTGCAGCCATTGATTCATCAGGAGCTGCGCCTGTGCCACCCCGGCAATTACATCTGACATACTTCAACAACAAAATACAAAATGTGCCTGTTTTGTTTCAACTGACTCCATAGTTTGTTTTTTTCATATCCAGCTTAAAGATTTGCACTGCCCACTCAGCCAGACCATTTGAAGGGTGATATAAGATACAGATTCACAATCCTTTGGGAGAATGAGTTTCTCCTCAAATCTGTTTTAACTTTGCTACCTCTTATTCTAAGCCTATGACCTCTCATTTTAGAATGCCCCACAAGAAGCATCTGCTCCACATCTACTTTATCCATACCGAGTAGCATCTTGCATACCTCAATTTGATCTCCCCTCATTCTTCTAAATTCTAGAGTATAGGCCTAAACTCGCTCCTCAATCTCTCCTCTGATGACAGACCCCTCGGGCCGGGCGATTCACGACACGCCACCCTGGTGCCCCCCACGATTCTCCCCCCTCCCCCCCCCCTCCCCACGGAAGAATCGGCGCTCGCCGTTTTTCACGGCGAACGGCGATTCTCCGGCCCGAACGGCCTGCCGTTCGCGACCGGTTCACGACGGCAGCAACCACACCTGGTCGCTGCCATCGTGAACATGGGCGCCAAATGCTCGTTTGAAGCTTGTGGGGGCGGAGAGGGGAGTGAGCACCACGGCCGTGCTCGGGAGGGGACTGGCCCGCGGATCGGTGCCCACCGATCGTCGGGCCGGCGTCTAAAAGCGACGCACTCTTTCCCCTCCGCCGCCCCGCAAGATCAAGCCGACACGTCTTGCGGGGCAGCGGAGGGGAAGACGGCAACCGCGCATGCGCAGGTTTGAGCCGTCAGCCGTCGTGACGTCAGCCGCGCATGCATGGGTTGGATCTGGCCACCCTGCGCATGCGCGGCTGACGTCACTTAGGCGCCACCGTCACGTCATTCTCTGCGCCCCGCCGTGATGCAAGCATCAAGGCCCGGCAGCCGAGAGTTACGGAGTGTCGCTCCTAGCCCCCCGAGTGGGGGTGAATAAGGTGAGAGGAGCGGCCTCCGAGGCCTTCTTGAAACTCGGCTGAGTTAACGACGGCCTTCCCGATTTTTCGCGGGAGCGGAGAATTCCGCCCCTCCTCTCTGGATTCAATCCAGTGAACCTCCTTTGAACTGCCTCCAATGCCACTACGGGCGGGATTCTGCCGTAATCGGCGAGACGGACAACTCCGGCGGGAAGGATTGGCGTGAATCACTCCGGTGTCGGGCCGTCCCAAAGGGGCTAGGCCAGCCCCGGAGTGGTTTGCGCCGCGCCGGCTGGTGGGGAAGGGGCTTGGTGCCACGCCATCCGGCGCCGAAGGTCTTCCGCCGGCCGGCGCGAGTTGGCGTATGTGCAGGAGCACCAGCGTGTACTGGCGTCATCCCCACGCATGCGCAGAGGGCTTCGTTTCCGCACAGGCCATGGTGGACCGCTACAGCCGCCGGTGCCGAAGAATAGAGTGCCCGCCACGACATAGGCCCGCCCACGGATTGGTGGGCCCTGATCGCGGGCCACTGTGGGGGCACCTCCCGGGGCCAGATCCCCCCTGCACCCCCCCCCCCCCCCGAGAACCCCGGAGGCCGCCCGCGCCGCCAGGTCCCACCGGTATGGACCTACTCTAATTTACGCCGGCAGGACCAGCAAAAAGACGGGCGGCCACTTGGCCCATCACAGGCCGGAGAATCAGCGGGGGAGGGGGGGCGCTGCAATATACTGCAATCATGACCGGGGTTGTAATAATTATTTCTAGACCAATTTCCTCCTTCCTTCCATTACCACCCCACCGCCCCAACCCAATGACTACACTTCAAAGAGCACTTCAATTGGCTGGAAAGCACTTTGGGACTTCCTGAAGTGGTAATAGATGCTAAATAATTACAAGAATTTCTTTCTTCCCTTGTCCATGTCTGCTGGTTGTGCATTTGTCATCACAATTTCTGTCTCTCCGAATGTTGCTGACACTAATATGAGTTTCTCAGAACACCACACAAGGGTAGCAATCCTGTGTTGCAATCTCCAACGTGTTCATAACGGCTGACTTTTTGTTTGTGGAGAAGGAGGCCTGATTTCCGATCCGCCCGCTTATTCAGTATCAAATAATTCTGACATAATCTCAATGGACAATACAAGCACAAATAAGAAAATAATGGAAAATCTCAGCAGGTCTGGCAGCATCAGGAGGGAGAGAAAAGAGCTAATGTGTCAAGTCCAATGACTCTTTGTCAATGCTTACAGTCAGACAATACAAGTAGTTTGAAGAGAGAATCGGACAAGCAAACAGAAAGTGAATGAGCCGAACACAGACAGAGGGGGAGAGGTAGATCGAGAAAGACAGACAGACAAAGGAAAAGTCAGGAACAAGGATAGAATCAGAGAGGAGCGCACATGCACCTCTGGGAAGCAGCCAACAAACATTGCACCATTTATACGTCCTTTCTGAACCAATTTAAATTATTTTCTAATATGATGGACCCATTACAACACAGATGCTTTGAGATCTAAAGTAGCGATGCATGCATTTTGAAAGTGGCCCATGCTCTCTATTGACACCGTGGCTGCCACCTGCAGGTTTGTTCAATAACTACAATGTTATTTGAACGTTTAAACATTTAATGATATGGGTGCTTCATGTACAAATCCCCATCTGAGGAAAACATTTCACCCAATTGATAACGTTTTTTCCAACATACCCGGGCAGGAGTCTCCCAGCCCAGGGTGGGGGCGGATAATCCCCGTTACCGGCGCGGATCGCGCCACGCCACCCCGATGCTGGCACGAGATTCTCCGCAGAGCGGAGTATCGGCGCCACTGGCGCCGGCGTGGTTGGCGCGGTGCCGGTCGCTCTACGGGGTATGCTCTATGCGCCCCCCCCCCCCCCTCCCGCCGATTCTCGACCCGGGATGGGTTGAGCGGCCGTCGTAAAAAAGCAGAGTCCTGCCGGCGCTGTCCACACTTGCTCTCAGCCAGCAGGGAACTCGGCGTGGGTCATGGTCAGCCTGTAAGGGGGGGTCTGACCCTGCCGGGGTAGGGCGCAGGGGGGGGGGGGGGGGGGGGGGGGGGTGTGGCCTCCGATGTGGCCTAGCCCGCGAACAGGGCCCACCGATCGGCGGGTCGGCCTCTCTGGCTGGGGGCCTCCTTTCTTCCGCGCCAGCCCCTGTAGCCCTACGCCATGTTGCGTCAGTGCCACTGCGTATGCACGGACCCCGCGCCGCCCAGTTGACGTCAGGATCAGCAGCTGGAAGGCGTGAACCACTCCAATGACGTGCTGCCCACCCCCCCCCCCCCCCCCCACCCCCCGTCGGAGCCAGAATTGCTGATCCTGAGGCCGTGTTACTGCCGTCGAGAAAGATGACGGCGTTTCCGACGGCATCAACGCTTAGCCTCAGGTTCAGAGATTCCCGCCCCCAGTTCCTTCCAATGCATTTCAAGTCACCCTAGAGCAGCATCACAAAACCCTGACGGTTCCAAAAATGGTTCAACATTCTAACAACAGCCAAAAATGTCAGCAGTGTTGATTGTCAACACGGCCACCACTTTACAATGTTGAAGCAAATTAAATTGTTTCACTACAGATGGTGTACACTACAGAATTTATCAGCATTTCAGCATCACAATCCAAACCCAGTTTTCTCTTGAAAAATAAATCATAAAGGCCTTACTTATGACATGACAGGCGGTGGTGTGGCACAAAGCCACTGTGGTTAGCATTGCTGCCTCACAGTGCCAGGAACCCAGGTTCATTTTGGGTGACTGTGTTGAGTTTGCGCTTTGTCCCCGTGTCTGCATGGGTTGTTTCCTCCCACAGTCAAAATATGTGCAGTTTAGGTGGATCGGCAATGATAAATTGTCCCTTAAGTGTCAAAAAAGATTAGGTGGGGTTATAGGGATGCATGGGCCTAAGTAGTGTACACTGTCAGAGAGAGTTGGTGCAGACTAGATGGGCCAGATGGCCTCCTCCTAACACTGTGCGCATAAATGCATGGAAAAGGTGGACCGAGAAACAGTTTCTCTATTGAGTCTGTTTCATTTATTTGAAGCCTTACAGGATAACATGATCCCACATTGTCCCACCCACCAGAAACATGGGCAGGATTCTCTGACCCCCCCCCCCCCCCCCCCCCCCGGGCCGGGTCGGAGAATCGCCAGGGAGCAGCGTGAATCCCGTCCCCGTCGGCTCCCGAATTCTCCGACGCCTGGGTTTTGGCGGGGGCGGGAATCATGCCACGCCAGTCGGCAGCCGCTGGCAGCCCAGAGATGGGTTCTACAAAAGCTGTGGTTTGTTCATTCTGCATTTTGGAGGGTTGGTTGCTGTTGGCTGCTGAGGGAGGGGTGAGCGGGAGGGAGGGAGAGGGAAGCTTGGGTGGGTGGAGGTTTAATGTGTTGAGTAGGCTTGTTGCTGTTGTCAAATGTAAATAGTTAAAAAGAATAAAAGTACGGTAGAAAAAAGAATCAGATGCTTAGCTTTTTCTCCTCAAGGGTTCGGAGGCCAGCACCAGTCTTGGTGTCAACCTCAATTGTGCAGACAAGTATCTCCAATGCCTTAGTTCAAATCATTGATACAGATTGAGTGGATCCTTATGCAATTCACAGTGTAAAAATACTCGGTAAGATGAGATTGTCCCAGATGACCACAGACTGCTTTCCCCTTTGAGGGGGAGAGCTGACTGGTGGTGATTTAACCTGAGGATCATGCACAAATCAGGCGAGGGGCAAGGTTGAGAAGACGGGGCCTTCTTGAATAACACTAGAACAGAGCCAATATATTAATGACCACTAACTATCTCCGAGAATGGATCCAATTTGCTGCCATCCCAGGATTCACTCCCCAATCTTATAGGAGGTCAAGATCCGCATGCAGTGAGATCTGAATTTGCTGTGACTTTAAGTTGAAAATCCATCAATAGGATTGCAGGAAAAAATAGCAGTGGACAGCAAATATTTGTCCCGTAATTAGCGCAGAAGATTGAAAACACAAGGGCCGGGATTCACCGATATCGCGGCCAAGTTTTGAAGCCGGCGTCAAAACCGGCGCGAGCGATGTTGACGTCAACGGGCCCCCAGGCCCAGTAATCCTCCTCTTCTTCGGGGGTAGAATGGTGCTGGGCGCTGCTCAGGCGCCAAAAACCGGCCCGACAAGCCGTTGCGGGTCCGCGCATGCGCGTGGTTGCTGTCTCCGCGCCGTCGCGGAGCAACATGTCAGTGACCTAACAGCCGGCCCACGCGGCAGGAGGTAGGCCCCCTTCAGATCGCGACCGCCATCCGATCGGAAGCCCCCGATCACGGGCCTGGACCCCGTGGAGGCACTCCCCCAACAGAGTCAGATTTGCCCGATCGCTGGAGAATTGGCGGCACGGGCTCGGAGAATTCCGGCCGAGGTTTCTTTAAGTGTGGCAGGCAGCGCAGAGAGGGCACTGCCAGCCTTTTTGCAATTTGGTACACTTCAACCATTGAAGTCAAAAGTGATCTATCTTGCAAGGGTCGGAGCTACTTTAAATATTACAATAAAAAGACTTGTTCCATTTGACTCTTGAGTGATGTATGATTAATTTTTAGAAGGGTTTGTATAGTTTTTTTAATTCATTCCAGGAATGTGGGCGCCGCTGGCTGGGCTGGCATTCATTGCCCATCCCTAATTGCCCTTGAACTGAGTGGCTCGCAAGCCCATTTTAGTGGGGGGCAGTTAAGAGTCTACTGCATCGCTGTGTGGGTCTGAAGTCACACCAAGGCCAGACCAGGTTAGGACAGCAGATTTCCTTCCCTGAGCGGCATTAGTGAACCAGATGGGTTTTGACGACAATCATTTCATGGTCAACATTAGACTTTTAATTCCACATTTTTACTGAATTCAATTTTCACCATCTACCCTGGTAGGATTCGAACCTGGGACCCAGAGCATTGCCCCGGGTGTCTGGATTACTAGTCCAGTGAAACACCACTACGCCATCACCTCTCCGCATTTGGAGGGCAACACATCCCTACTGACTCCAATAGGCACTTCCATTTCTAACCGGCGTTGACTGGCAAATGGCAGGAACTTTGTTCTCTCTTGGGTGGAGGTCCTGCCTTGGGAGAGTTCTCTAGCCCCTCCAGGTACAGCTCCAGAACCAAGTGCCAGGGTCTGGAGTGCAAGTAAGGTGCAGGGGTCCTGCCTGGGGAAGGTAGGAGATACATGGAGGGGTCATTGCAAGTGGGGCTTTTGAAGTCCTGTGGAGGTAGGTCGGGGTGGGGGAGAGGAATGTTTGCAGATTTCTAGACCTTGAGGAGAGGGCTCCCTGAGGTTAGGCACGCTTCCCTCTCGTGAGATTTAATGGCCTCGTCACATCACTGAGTTGGGCACTGTGAGTAGTTTAGGTATTCCGGATCCAAAGGGACTATCTTACTAACCTATATCAGGTTAAGCCACCTAAAGAGGGAAATCTGTTTCTCTGTTAAGACTCAGAAATGCTCTTAGGAGGGGAAGTTACGTCACTCATAACTAAATCCCATACCTCGGTCGGTCATGGATCCTTGTCATTTAAGACTTTTTAAATGAGTGTCTAGAATCTAAAACTGATTGAGAGTAAGGCTGCAAGTTTAATTTCTAATAGTATTTTTGGTATAAGATGCTCTCAATTGATACATACAGAATTGCACAATTAGAAATATGAATTGATTAACAGTCTTTTGTTTTCTGTTCAAAATAAAAATCAGTTAACAGTCCTTTGTTATCTGTTAACAAACTAACTTCTCTAAGAGAAGGATCTACCTGCTCAGTGGGCTAGACGATGGTTTGTGATGCAGAACAAGGCCAGCAGCGTGGGTTCAATTCGGGGTGGCAGATCCGCTGGCAGGGGGGGGCACTTCATTAGGGGCTGGGGGTACTGTGGGGGTTGGTCCAGGGCGCGCGAGCTGGCCAATGGAGGGAGGGGGGCACTTTTTCGCGGGCCAGGTCCGCGCGTGACCTCCGCCTTGTAGCACGGCATGACCGCTGCCACGCGCATGCGTGGCCACGGACCCGGCAATTCTCCGGGACGTATCAGCAGCTGGGGCCGGGTGCTCTACGCTGCTGGCATGCTAGCCCCCAGCAAAACGGGGAATTGGTGGCCGTTTTGCACCATTCTTGCAGGTGTAAAACGCCACCGTTCCCAAGCCAGCGTGGGGGACATAGCCCCAGAATCGGAGAATCCAGCCCAAAGTGTTCTGACTTAAAGAGCCAATTGCAGTAACCACATTTTAAATGGGACAGCAGCCTTAAAGGTGAAACAAAATTCTATGTTATTTTAATACAGGCTGAGCATCGAGAGTTAAAGCAACTGTGAGCAATTCGCACAGCAATCAACACAAAAAAATCTGAAAAGGGCTAGTGAAAATCCTAGACTGGATTCACTGTTAAAACTGGAGCAGAAGCTTTTTTTAAAAGTGTCATTTGGAAATGCTAGTCCGGATTTGGAACGCAAACTGCTACGGGAAAAGCATACTAATGAGAGAAGATTTTAAATTGTGTTTTTGGGAGTGAAGTTTGAAAACTCACATGACAATTATCTGCGGGTTTCTAAGGAGATAGACAATATGACTCACTATGAGAGTAGACAATGTAACCTTGGAAAGACTGAAAAGTGTACCTGAAGCTAAATTGATGGAATTGGCGAATATGTTACAATTAAGGTTACCTGCAGGGACTAGGATAGCTGAGGTAATTGAAAGAACAGCGAAGCACTTAAATGCACAAGAGTTGTCAGATAGACCAAGGGCGCGATTCTCCGCAACGGCCGACACCCGTGAAACCCGGAGTGTTTCACGACGGCATCGGAGGCCGCTCCTCGCCCCCTATTCTCTCCCCCCTCCCCCCCCCCAGGGGGCTAGGAGCGGCGTTGCGGGGAACTCGGCCGCCGGGCCTTGACGCTGGCGTCAAGGTGGCGCGCTGATAATGACGCGGCCGGCGGCGCCTTAGTGACGTCAGCCGCTCAGGCGCAGGTTGGCCGGCGCCAACCCAGGTATGCGCGTTTGCCGTCTTCCCCTCCGCTGCCCCGCAAGACGTGGCGGCTTGATCATGCAGGGCGGCGGAGGGAAAGAGTGCGTCTCTTAGAGACGCCGGCCCGACGATCGGTGGGCACCGATCGCGGGCCAGTCCCCTCCCGAGCACGGCCGTGGTGCTCGATCCCCTTTCCGCCCCCCACAGGCCCCAGACTTACCTTTCCCGTGATGTTCATGCCGGCAGCGACCAGGTGTGGTTGCTGCCTGCGTGAACAGGTCGGGAACATCAGGCCACTCGGCCCTTCCGGGCCGGAGAATCGCGGGTCGCCGTGAAAAATGGCGACCCGCGATTCTCCGAGCGCCGTGTCCTGTTTGGGGGGTGGGAGAATCGCAGGGGGTGCCAGAGCGGCCCTCCCGTGATTCTCCCACCCGGCCTGGGGAGCGGAGAATCGTGCCCCAAATTCTTCAAAAAGTGAGGAAATTTAGAATTGAAATAAAGAGATAAAGAAAAATAAATGGAAATGAAGAAAATTGAAATGGAGTCAAAGGAAAAAGAGAAAGACATGGAGCTGAAGAAATTTGAAATGCCGGAAAAGATAAAGAAAGGAAAAGAGAGGAAAGCGGCAGAGTGAGCTTTTCAAAGGTGATTTGAAATGGAGAAGTGAGCAATGGCAAAAAGGGACAAATGGCACTCTGAAAGATATGGGAAAATTCTGCCCTGTGTCTCAACGCAGGGTCGGAGAATAGGCGGGAAGCGGCGTTATTTCCGCTCCCGCAGGTTTTTTAATTCTCCCGCCGGTCATAAACCGCGTTGTGCAAATCCCGCCGGCAGCCTGTGAAAACAGCTGGCGCCGGCGGGATTTCATTTTTTAAAAACCTTACCTCAAATCTCCGGCCCGGATGGGCCGAAGTCCCGCCGCTGGGAGGCCTTCTCCCGCCGCCGAGGTTTAAACCACCTTGGTGGCGGCGGGCTCAGCGGCGCGAGCAGGCCCCCGGGGTCCTGGGGGGGCGGGGGGCGATCGGACCCGGGGGGGTGCCCCCACGGAGGCCTGGCCCGCGATCGGGGCCCCCCGCTCACTCTGCGGGGCAGTGCTGTGGGGGCACTCTTTCTCCTTCCGCGCCGCCACGGCCTCCGCCATGGCGGACGCAGAGGAGAACCCCGCATCGCGCATGCGCCGGCAGTGACGTCAGCGGCCAGCTGCCGCTGACGTCACTGCCGGCGCATGCGACGACCGCCGAAAGCCTTTCGGCCAGCCCCGCTTCCGACGGCGCCGGGTGTTTGCGCCAGTCTTCCATCACCCTCCGTCACGCCGGGTAGGGGAGAATCCAGCCCCAGATGTCCAAAGACTGGTGTTGTCCAGAAACCGGACATTTTTAGAATACAAAGAACAAAGAACAAAGAAAAGTACAGCATAGGAACAGGCCCTTCAGCCCTCCAAGCCCGTGCCGACCATGCTGCCCGTCTAAACTAAAATCTTCTACACTTCCTGGGACCGTATTACTCTATTCCCATCCTATTCATGTATTTGTCAAGATGCCCCTTAAACGTCACTATCTGCCCTGCTTCCACCACCTCCTCCGGCAGCGAGTTCCAGGCACCCACTACCCTCTGTGTAAAAACCTTGCCTCGTACAACTCCTCTAAACCTTGCCCCTCGCACCTTAAACCTATGCCCCCTAGTAATTGACCCTTGACCGACCCCAATGGCAGTCATGTTGTTGTCTGTGGCTCTCTGGCGGGCACTCTGGTGGTTCTGGTTAATATCTATGTTCTGAACTGGGACAAGACAAATTTTATTCATAATTTGCTGGCCTCCCTCCCAGATTTGGATTCGCGTCAGCTTATTTTGGGTGGGATCTTAAATTGTGTTCTGAACCCTAGAATGGATAGGTCCAAGTCCAAATCTTTGACTCCATCAGGGGTGGCCAGAGCTTTATTGTTTTTCATGGCACAGATGAAGGAGGGGGATGGAGGTTAGATCCTTGGTGCTTTTTGCACCTAGGTGATAAAAGATTTTTCATTTTTCGCACATGTACATCAGGTATATTCGCGGATCTACTTTTTTTGTGACGGATTGATCTCTCCTCCCTTTTGTGGTGGCATCTGGTTACTCAGCGATTGTGATTTCGGACCATGCCCCGCACTTGGTTGATTTGGCACCAGAATCAGACCCCTCCCAGCGTCCCCCATGGAGATTGGATACAACATTCTTAGCAGAGAAGAAATTTTGTGAACGCATGTCCATAGCCATTGGGGAATATGGAAAATAGAAGTGAGTCAATCTCACCTTCTACACTGTGGGAAGCCCTTAAGGTGCTCTTTGGGGGGTTGGGGGGGGGGGGGGGATATCTCCTAAAAAATTGCACATGGTGGAGACAACGAGGGCAAGTGACAGAGGCAGGTGGACTCCGTTCTTGAGGTGGACCACCAGTACTCACTCGCCCCAACCCCGGAGTTGTTGGCAAGTAGGAAGAAGCTGCAGAAATGACTCGAGTTATTGTCGACAGAGCGGTGGGGCAGCTGCGATGCTCGAGGGTTATGTTTTATGAATATGGGGAGAAGGCCAGTCGCCTCTTAGCTCACCAGCTGAAGCGACAGGCGACTTCCAGGGAGATCGAACAGGTGCGCAACTCGAGCGGCTGTCTGTTTTCCGCCCCTCCTCGGGTTAATGTCGTTCATGTATCGTTTTTTCGGGGTTTCTATATATCGGCTGAGGGATCGGTCACGACTGACTTTTTGGGCAACTTATCCATCACAACTGTGGAGGCGGAGAGGAGAGCGAGGAGTTGAAATCCCCATTGGGCCCAGAGGAAATGATGAAATGCAATGGGTTAATGCAGAATGGTAAGGTCCCTGGCCCAGATGTCTTCCCCATTGACATTTATAAGTCATTTGCAGTTCAGTTGGTGCCTTTAATTCTGGAAATGTTTTATGATTCCTAATGGATTTCATTACCATCTACCCTCACACGGGCCTCTATCTGCTTGATACTGAAGAAAGACAAAGCCCAACAGAGTGTGGGTCTCATTGAACTATTTTACTCTTAATTGCGGATGTTAAGTTACTTGCCAAAGTGCTGGCTCTGCGGCTGGGGTTCTGTGGTGGAGCCCTGCCTCCCCGATGTGATTTTGGGGGATCAGACAGGCTTCGTTAAGGGTCAGCAATTGTCAGCCAATGTATGTTACCTGCGAAACGTTGTCCTTTTCCCCTCCTTGGTGCCTGAACCGGAGGTGATTGTTTTCCTAGATCCGGAATGACTTTTGATAGAGTGAAGTGGGAATATCTGTTTAGGATTCTTCGGAGGTTCGGATTTGGACACAAGTTTTTGTCCTGGATTCAATTACTGTGTAGGGTCCCCACTGCCAGTGTTCGTACAATTGCTCTGACCTCCAGCTACTTCCCGTTGAATAGGGACACGAGACAGGGGTGCCCACTGTCTCCGCTCCAGTTTGCCTTGGCAATAGAACCACTTGCTATAGTGCTGAGGTCCTCTGTTAAGTGGAGGGGATAAATCAGGAAGGAATGGAGCATCTGGTCACCCTATACACAGATGACCTACTTCGCTATGTTACAGACCCAGTACCCTGTATGGACGAGATAACGAAGCTGCTTAAGAGTTTTGGCTCCTTCTCTCGGTATAATTTGAACTTGGACAAGAGTGAATGTTTCCCAGTCAACCCCCCGGGCAGAAAAGCCCAACTGGGGACCCTACATGTTTGCCTTATCTGGGAGTCTGGGTGACCCACAATTGGGCCTCGCTTCATGAATTAAAGTATACTAGTCTGGTTGTTGGTGTCAAGACGACTTACAAAGGTGCGATAACCTGCCCCTATCCTTGCTGGGCAGGGTTCAAACTATTAAAATTTAAGTACTCTTGAGATTTTTATTTCTTTTTCAATGTCTTCCCATCTTTCTCCCCAAGTCCTTTTTTGTCAAAGTCAATAAATTAATGGCCTTAATTAATTTCTTCAGCTCGAGAATGGTGACCCTGTGGAATTTGTTACCACAGGAAGCAGTTGAGTTCTAAACATTGTAAGAAGCAGTTAGATATGGCACTTGGGGCAAAGGAGATCAAATGATATGGGGGGAAAGCAGGATTAGGCTATTGAGTTTGATGATCAACCATGATCATAATGAATGGCAGAGCTGACTCAAAGAGCCGAATGACCTGTTCCTGCTCCTGCTCCTATTTTCTATGTTTCTATGATTTCTATTGACGGCCTAGTTCCAGTCCTTTCCCTTGGCATCACCCTCTTCCCTGTTGAAGAGGATTTTGTCTTTGGTCGGGTCTGGTGAGGGAACTATTTCGGGTATATACAGCGATATCATCCCAGCAGAGTCGGCTCCATTGTGCGAGGTGAGGATGAAATGGGAAATGAAAATCGCTTATTGTCACAAGTAGACTTCAAATGAAGTTACTGTGTGAGTTGGGTCCTATGCTGGATGATGAGGTAAGAAGTCATGGCCATTCACAGAGTGAACCACATCTTCTTGTGCTTGGCTAAGTTTGATCCAATTCAAGGTGACTAAAGCGAAGTTGAGTGAATTTTTCTCTGGGGTGGAGGACAAATGTGAACGTTCCTCTCTGGGGTCTGATCAACACATTCATATGTTCTGGTCTTGACCCAAGTTGGTAAGCTTTTGGGCCTCTTTCTTCAACATCATGTTGTAACTGCACAATGTTGGTTTGGATCCGTGTCCACTGGTGGCCATTTTTGGGGTATTAGTTTTGCAGTTGCTTCAGACAAGGGTGAAGGTGGAGCTCCTCACCTTCATTTCCTTCAAGTCTGGAGATGGGTTCTGCTTGGGTGGAGGTCTCCTACTATGCCAGTGCCCCGGTTTGGTTGGGTGACCTTGGGTGCCATTTAATGGGAACATTTCTGGATCATATCTGGCACTGTTTCCTGGGTGCTCCCCGGGGGCTGACCGCGCGGTCCATATTTAACAGCACTTTGTTTTTTTTGTTTTTTGGCACCACGCAGACCTGCTCCACGCTTCGGGGATGCTGACTTGACCAGGCATCTGGGTGCTGTGGAGTGAAACAGGACAACCTGTGCCTCCGAGGGGGGCAGAGGACCAGCCGCAGGGATGTCGTTGCCGCCTGGGAGGCAGTGCATGAGTTCAGGCGGCATCACCAGAAGGATACTGTGCAGGAAGAGAACTCATGGCCTCCACTGAGCCGCAAAGGTAAATTAACACTGGCCACCTGGCATCACCACGCAAGAGAACATCTCAGAGGACAGCTCTGAGGATACCACGGTCGAGGTGTCATAGCTGTCATCCCCACCCTCCACCAGCACAGAGACACACACTTCAGCGGGCGACACTAGTGGACAGGCTTCTGGGGCACAATCTGGTGAGCACCTCACAGTTGCTGATGCACATCAGTTGGAGAGTGGAACATTCTAGGGAGGTCTGCTGGATCCCAGAACTAAGCTGAGTCCCAAGCCGAGCCTCTGGGCAAGGTTACCCCTGAGCTGGTGCAGACACTAGGACATGGTCGTGAGATTCAGGAGGGGATGTCAGCAACACTCCGTTGAGTGCACAGCTGACTGAAGGAGTCGCTATGTCTACCGGCGCTGGAGATGGTGCCGCAATGGGTGGCACCGAGGCCAACACTGTTAGGGTGACACTTGCAGTGGAAAGCCTGGAGCACGACATCAGCGCCAAGGTATGGCTGAGGGCGTCCCAGTTGCTGAAGGACGTTTCCCAGATGCCGGTGAACATTGCCGAGGCACTACAGAGCATGGCCCAGTCACGGAGAAGCATCGCGGAGGGTGGGAACACCATGATGCAGACAACGGGAAGGCACGAGGACCGGCAGAGCCGGATAACACAGAGGCCTCAGGAGCTCACTCCAGCTTCCCCTCTGTCCCATGGAGATCCCCAGGGCCCTCAGGGCACCATCTAGGAGGAGGAAGTGCTGGATACAACCCCGGTGCCTGCCACCAGCGAGACAACAGCGGTCTCCACTTCTTGTGGGACTTTCACTCAATAGCACAACCCTGAAGGAATCCACCCCTTAGCTGAAGAACCATTGGAAACATCAAAAGCAGATCTGAATGAGGTGCACAACCATTAACAGCTTAAATTCTCTTCTGAAAGTAGATGGTTCCAAATGAGTTTAATTTGTATGAGAATTCTGACAGCAAATTTATTTTCCCTCAACTCTCCTGCAGCGATTAACTCGTGCCCGGGCATACTCCACAGGTACTGACATCCTTGGCTACTTGGAAATGAACAGCGAACTTTGAAGAGTTGCCAACTGAGATGCACCACGTGTCAGTTATTGCTCAACATTAGTATTCCCTCCAGCTGTCACCAACTCAACGGAGTGAGATGACAGAACCCTGTTTGCGGTATTCAGACCCATTGTCATTCCCCAGCAGGGATTAATTAATTGAGAGATCTTCATCTTTGGATTTTTTCTTTATTGTCACGTGTACCGAGGTACAGGTATTTTTCTGCGAGCATCTCTATGATTGATGACACCTGCACTTACTGAGCTAAAGGGGAGTCATTAAAACTTCAAATTTAAGTATAAAAGAATACTTAAAAGATATTTGGATCCTTGAGCTTTGGCAGTAAACATTTAAATGGTACAGGGAAGTTTTTCTTGTCGCTTGGAGGTTTTCCAAGCATTACAAAAAAAGGCAGGCTCCTTATTTTCAAATGTAGTACCAACATTTAAAAAAAAAAAATTTAGAGTACCCAATTATTTTTTGTTTTCCCAATTAAGGGGCAATTTAGCGTGGCTAATCCATCTAACCTGCACATCTTTGGGCTGTGGGGGTGAAACCCACGCAGACATGGGGAGAATGTGCAAACTCCACATGGACAGTGACCTAGGGCCAGGATTCAAACCCGGGTCCTCAGCGCCACAGTCCCAGTGCTAACCACTGCGCCACATGCCGCCCTGCCAAATGTAGTCCCAACATAAACCACGCCACGAAAGGCAAACACCAGGGCAATGTATTTTCCACAGTTCCTTAAGTATAGTCTGGAAATATCCACAGAATGAAAAGATTTGAATCAGACCACATGCCAAATTTTTAGAGTCTTTCCAAAGCTGGTTCCAGATGCGCAAAATGCTCAAGGCAAGATGTGATGATAGTTAACAGCAGTTAAATTGGTACCTGAAAAGTGGTAATTACTGACAGATAAGCCACTGTTTGAATAAAATCCATTAATGTCCAAATAAAATAATAATAAATAGTCACAAAGTAGCTCAGAACTGGAGTACTCTGGTAAAAAGGCACACACTGAGGCTTTCTGCCTTGAAGTCAGCCGGACATTCGCAAGAATACCAAAGGGGGACAACAATTTATATGTCATGTGAACAGAGTACTGATTGGCTGGCAAGTAAGCTCTAATGACAGAGGCATTACGATGAAGAATGCACCAGTTTCAGTAGCAAAACAAGCGGTGTTCGCCACTAACAGGGTGCTGCCGTCAAGCCGAAAATACATTCTGCCCACCTGTAATGACTTAGACCAGGCCTTTGAGATTGGCCAATTGGAATATGAGTTCCTTGATTAGTGGGCCAATCAGGAAACCTCTTCTTTGTGTATACCTGGGAGTGTCAGATCCTCTGCACTCCCAGTGTAGACAGCAAGCTGAATGCATGTGGTCGTACTGCTGTTGGTTTTGTTAATAAAAGGGATTCTGGTGAAGTGACTTCTGCCTCTGTGGACTTATTACACAACCACACAAATTATAGAATTTCAGAGCCAGTGTAATGCCAGCTATGTCGGCCACACATCCCGATGACTGGTAATTCATATCAAGCAGCACGTCCCTTCGAATGTTTACAAGAGGCAAGGTACTGGCCCCTACCCAATCAGCCCATGCTTTTTAATTTTTTTTTAAAATTTAGAGTACCCAATTATTTTTTCCAATTAAGGGGCAATTTAGAGTGGCCAATCCACCTACCCTGCACATCTTTGGGTTGTGGGGGTGAAACCCACACAGACACGGGGAGAATGTGCAAACTCCACACGGAGAGTGACCCAGGGCCGGGATTCGAACCTGGGTCCTCATCGCCGTAGGCAGCAATGCTA
The DNA here is from genome assembly GCF_902713615.1 of Scyliorhinus canicula. NCBI lineage: Eukaryota > Metazoa > Chordata > Chondrichthyes > Carcharhiniformes > Scyliorhinidae > Scyliorhinus > Scyliorhinus canicula. The sequence goes on along the minus strand of NC_052162.1, from coordinate 22,694,024 downwards.
ACCACTGTGCCACCGTGCTGCCCTCAATCAGCCCATGCTTACAAAACTCATAACATAAGTGTCCTACATTAGATATGATTCCGTACTTAAAGATATGAGATAGGAATTGGCTACAGTAGATTGAGGAACTTCATTAAAAATCCTAATGATGGAAAGGCGGTGGCTAATATTTAAGGAGCGAATGTATGCATTGCAAAAGTTATACATTCTTTTCTGGCCCAAAAACACAAGAAGAAAAATGACCCAACCATGGCTAACAAAAGAAATTAAGGATAATATTAGATCCAAAGGGGAATCATATAAAGTTGCCAGAGAAAGTAGCAATGCTGAGGATTGGGAGCAGTTTAGAATTGAGCCAAGGAGGACCAAGGAATTGATGATTAAGAGCGGAAAAATAAAGTATGAGTAAACTTGCATGTGACATAAAAGGAGACTTAAAGTGACATAAAGTCTCCGATAAGTATATATTAAAAAAATATGAGCAAAGACAAACTGCTATCAATCAAGTCTGCACCAGGATAGTGTTGAGCTTCTTGAATGTCTTTGGAGCTGCACTCATCCAAGCAAGTTGAGAGCATCCCATCCGACTTGTACCTTGTAGATGGTGGACAGGCTTTGGGGAGTCAGGAGGCAAGTTATTGCTGCAGGATTTCGAGCCCCTGACCTGCACTTGTAGCCACAGTATTTATATGACTAATTCAGTTCAGTTTCTGATCAATGGTAATCCCCAGAATGTTGATTATGGGGGTTTCAGTGATGCTCATGCCATTGAATGTCAAGGGGTGATGGTTAGATTCTCTCTTGTTGGAGATGGTCAGTGCCTGACATTTGTGTGACACAAATGTTACTTACTACTTGTCAGCACAAGGATAGAGTTCAGGTCTTGCTGAATTTGGACATGGATTGCTTCAGTATCTGAGGTGTCTCAAATGGTCCTGAACATTGTGCAGACATCAGCAAACATCCCAACTTCTGACCTTCTGATGGCGGGAAGGTCATTGATGAAGCAGCTGAAGAAATCCTTCAGTGATGTCCTGGAAATGAGATGACTGACCTCCAGCCACCACAACTATCTTCCTTTGTGCTGGGCATGATTCCAACCAGTGGATAGAGTTCCCCCTAAATCCCGTTGACTCCAGTTTTGCGAAAGCCCCTGGTGCCATACTCAGTCAAAATGTGCCTTCATGTCAAGGGTAGTCACTCTCTCCTCACCTGTGGGGTTCAGTTCTTTTGTCCATGTTTGAACCAAGGCTGTAATGAGGTCAGGGCTGAGTGGACCTGGCGGAAACCAACCCAAACATCAGTGAGCAGGTTATTGTTAAGCAAGTGCCACTTGATAGTGCTGCTGATGACACCTTCCATCGCTTTGCTGATGATAGATAATAGACTGATGGGGCAGTAATTGACCAAGCTGGATTTGTCTTGCTTTGTGTATACAGGACACCTTGAGCCATTTTCCACATTGCCGGATAGATGCCAGTGTTGTGGCTGTACTGGATCAACTTGGCTGGGGCACGGTGCAAGTTCAGGGGCACGTCTTCAGTACTATTGTTGGGATATTGTCAGGGCCCATAGCTTTTGCAGTATCCAGTGCCTTCAGTCGATTTGTAACATCATGAGGAGTGAATCAAAACGGCTGAAGATTAACATCTGTGATTATGGGAACCTCCAGAGGAGGCAGAGATGGATCATCCACTCGTAATTTGTGGCTGAAGATGGTTGCAAATGTTTCAGCGTTACCTTTTGCACGGATATGCTTGGCTCATTGGGAATGGCGATTTTTTTTGGAGCCTCCTATTTGGGGAGCCTCCTCCACATTAAAAGCATGAATACGTTTCACATTATTAATATAAAATGTTTGAGCTAGTAAATCTATTTTCATTAGGTTTCCTGGAATCATGGAGATGGATTAACACATACACTGTGAGTTGCTGTAATGTTGGACCCCGACACCATGAGTCAGACAGGCCCAAAACCTGGAGGATTCGAAGACATGGATGATGGAAAAGACCTGCTTGGGCAATGCTACAACACCAGCAGCATCAGGAAGACTAAAAATATGTAACCAGTGAAAAATAATTGCAATAATTATATTTTGAATTATGTGGGGGGGGGGGAAACATTTTACGAAGGATTTGCCAATGAAGCATTTTGCAAGTACTGCAAATCTACTATGAGGTACAGCAAAAAATAATTCAAGTGTTTTGATGATATAAAAACTAAACACAACGTTTGTACAATGGTAGGTAAGTAGCATTAGAAATAATTAACTGGGAGGATCAAGCCTTTCAATGTCAGTAAGATGCATAGTTAAAGTTGTCAGTCATATTATGATCCTTTAATGAATTAAATGGATTACCCTGATGGGTGAACTAACTGTTCATTTTTGTACTTCAGTAACATTCTGGGAGGGCCCTTCTCGTTTTTTCCCTTTATTTCCCCTTTATTTTATTTTGCCGTTATCATATTTGCTCCATGGGTGATTCATGGGCAGGGTAGCATGGTGGTTAGCATAAATGCTTCACAGCTCCAGGGTCCCAGGTTCGATTCCTGGCTGGGTCACTGTCTGTGTGGAGTCTGCACGTCCTCCCCCTGTGTGCGTGGGTTTCCTCCGGGTGCTCCGGTTTCCTCCCACAGTCCAAAGATGTGCGGGTTAGGTGGATTGGCCATGCTAAATTGCCCGTAGTGTCCTAATAAAAGTAAGGTTAAGGGGGGGGGGGGGGTTGTTGGGTTACGGGTATAGGGTGGATACGTGAGTTTGAGTAGGGTGATCATGGCTCGGCACAACATTGAGGGCCGAAGGGCCTGTTCTGTGCTGTACTGTTCTATGTTCTATATATGTCTTTGAGTCAATCAGCGGAGAGAATGAGGAATTCAGGAGGTACAGGAGAGAGCACTCTGCCAGTCTCTACTAGTGTGAACAGCAGCTTCAGACGTTTCAGCACCAGAGATAGAGATGGGGCGGGTCTTGGTTTGATTGATTGGCTGGTGGTCAATGAATTGGCTAAAAGGCTGTGTTCTATCCGGTAATAGGTGGTGATTGGATCCTGAGTGGAATAATTTTCAGAGAACTAAGGAGCTCCATTTGAGTCCTAGATACACAAAGGCATCTCTCTCTCCCAACCGAAAGGTTGCACATGCTGTATTCCTGAAGCCACAGAGAACATGAATTAATTAATCTACATGGGAATCATTACAGGCTGCAAATATAGATGAGGGGCGCGATTCTCCCAACGGGAGACTACGGGCGAGATTCTCCGCAAATGCGGAGAATCGTAAAGGCTGCCGTGGGACAAGCCGTGACCCACGTCCGCCTTCACGCCACTTCCGGGGCCGATTCTACCCCCTGGGCGGGGCTAGGAGCGCGGCCCCGTGCATCACGGCGGCGCGGCCTTGACGACGGTCGTCAAGCGCATGCGCAGTTGCCGTCTTTTCCCTCAGCCGCCCCACAAGACGTGGCGGCTTGATCTTGCGGGGTGGCGGAGGGAAAAGAGTGCGTCCATTACGAACGCACGGCCCGCGATCGGTGGGCACCGATCACGGGCCTATGCCCCCCTTGGCACAGCCGTGGCACTGCCATGCCAATAGGGCCCCCAGATGCCCCAAACGGGCATCTGGCGCCCGTTTCACAATGGCAGCGAGCAGGTGCGTTTGCTGTCGTGTTGAAACGGGCATGAAGGCCCGGCCGCTCGGCCCATCGGCCTCGGAGAATCGCCGTAAAAAACGGCGAGCGGTGATTCGTTGCGTGGGTCGGGCGTGGGGGGGAAGAATACTGGGAGGGCATGAAAAATGACGGGAGGCCCTCCCGCTATTCTCCCACCCAGCGTGGGGGGTGGAGAATCACGCCATGGGTTCCGACGCCGGAGTGAAAACCGGAGTGTTTCACTCCGGCGTCGGAGGCCGCTTCTCGCACCCTATTCTCTCACCCCCAGGGGGCTCGGAGTGGCGCCACGTCAATTATGCACGCCGGGTCTTGGCGCACGCGTCAAAGCGGCGCCGCATAAATGAAGTGGCCGGCGGCTCTTAAATGACGTCACTCGCGCATGCACAGGTTGGCCGGCGCCAAACCGCGTATGCGCGGTTGCCGACCTCCCCGTGGGCGCCCCGCAAGACATGGAGGATTGATCTTGCGGGGCGGCGGAGGAAAAAGAGTGCGTCCTTTAGAGACACCGGCCCACTGATCGGTGGGCACCAATCGCAGTCCAGACCCCTCCGGAGCACCCCCCTGGGGCTCGATCCTCTCCCCCCCCCCCACCACAGGCCGCACATGCAGTGTTCGCACGCTGTTCACGCCGGCAGTGACCAGGTGTGGTTTGCGCCGGCGTGAACCGGTCGGATTGGGCAGGCCGCTCGGCCCATCCGGGCCGGAGAATCGCCGCTCGACTGTTAGAAACGGCGAACGCCGATTCTCCGAGTGGCCTGTCGTAAAACTCGGCACGCCGTTTTGGGGGGGTGTGGGAGAATCGCTTGCGGGTGCCAGGGCGGCGTGGCGGGAATCGCCTGGCACTCCCTCGATTCTCCCACCAGGCGTGGGGGTCGGAGAATCGCGCCCGAGAACTTGCTCCCTATCTCTGTACAGAAAGGCTGTGAGTGCTATATTTCAGAAACTCCAAAGACCTGAATGAACCTACTGTAAATCATTGAATTGAAAGCAAGTTTGAACAGGAGTAAAGTGCTGGAAACACCCATTTGAAACAAAGCCTCTTTTTTTTCTCTTTCACTTATGTTATTTGTACTCTTTTTCTCCTCTGTGTTTGTCTGCCTTGTGTGTGTGTGTATGGAGAGGGTGAGGGGCAAGTTAAAGCGGCGGTATTAGGAATTAGATAATAGTTAACCAGTTGTATTTGCGGCTGACCTCATTATAGTTCTTGTTACAAATAAACAGTAGAATCATTGAATCACAGAATTTACATTGCAGAAGGTGTAATTGTGTTTAAACTTGCAGTAATTGTGTTTAAACTTACAAACCTGGTGGCGAGCGCCAACGAGTTTGATTATTTTTCTGGGAGTTATTGGTTACTTCACTTGTGTTCTGAATCCGGGACATGTGGGTCTGGAATTGACCGTGCACTACCCCAGGTTGTTGTAACAGTACTTACCCATCAGTGAATGCTTCCATCGTTTTCCCTCTCCTTATTCAGTCATTCTTTCCAGCAGAATCACTCCCCATTACCCACCCTGCGACTTTAGAATAAAACTTGAGAAACCACGGAAAGGTCAAGATCATAGCACGACAGCACCGAGAGAATATTAAGTTGTCGTGGTTAAATTACTCCATGCTTGGGGCCTTAAAAGGTCCACAGATTGTACAAAGAAGACAGACATGAGGAATGTATGAAGTTTCACTGCATTAAGATAAAATGGAACAGACACGCAAAATGAAAAACACAGTGGTGATTGTTTGAAACTCACTGCCCAAGGACATGATTCAGTCTGATCACATTAGCAATTTTAAATAGGGAAGAATTGGACGAGGATTTGGTGAGAAAATGACTCAAATGATCCAAGTAATGAACAGTATATTGAATTTTGAACTCTAGACAGGTCTGATGGATTAAATGATCTTTCTGATTCTATACATTCCTATGCTTTAATAAAAGCAGGAGAACATTAGATGAAAAATCAAAGAACCTGGTTTGCCTGGGACAGGGTCAGTGGGGTTGGGGAGAGAGCAATGTGGTGGGGGTGGGGGGGGGGGGGGGGGGGGGGGGTGGGGGGCTGCAGTGGCATCAACCACTTCAGGGTAACAGAGAGACCTTGTTAGATTAAGCATTTCTAATGAGAGGAAGTGGTTCTACCCCAGGCAATATGAAACTTACCACTCATTAAGTATATATTACAGCATATCATCTTTTCCCATAAAGACATCGCAGTGACAGAAAGTGTTCAACAGTAATTCAACCTCATGGTTCAGATTTTTAACATACAAAAATAACTTGCATTTATATAGCAACTTTTAACACAGTAAAATGTCTCAAGGCACTTCACATTAATAAGATCAAGCAAAAATTGACCACAAGCCCAAGAGGGAGACATTGGGCGGCATGGTAGCACAGTGGTTAGCACAGTTACTCCACAGCTCCAGGGTCCCATGTTTTATTCCCGGCTTGGGTCACTGTCTGTACGGAGCCTCCACGTTCTCCCCGTGCCTGCGTGGGTTTCCTCCGGGTGCTCCGGTTTCCTCCCAGAGTCCAAAGACGTGCAGGTTAGGTGGATTGGCCATGCTAAATTGCCCTTAGTGCCCAAAAAGATTAGGTGGGATTACTGGGCTACGGGGATGGTGTGGGTTTATGTAGGATGCTCTTTCCAAGGGCCGGTGCAGATTCAATGGGCTGAATGGCCTCCTTCTGCACTGTAAATTCTATGATTAGAACAGATGACTGTTCTATTCTTGTCACTTCTAATTGTTCACTGGACCATCCCAGTAGTGACCATATTTCACAAGCAATTGGTCATCTCTCTACTTCAGCTAAAATGCCGTATTCAACTCCAACCCTAACCAACTGCCTCTGCTCCCCCAGTGTTCACTGACATTATGAAGTGCTTCTTTTACTCAATCTCCATTCCTCTTCCATTCAAATTCCACCTTGACCTCTGCCTTTGCCACTTTCCATCCATAATAAATTGCCCACGCATTATTTACCTCCCCACTTCCTGATCTAATTGGCCACTCGATTTCAAAGTCCTTCAATGTCTTGTTATCCAGCTCGCTGTTCACTTGTCCAGAAATGTATTTTCTTCATTCCGGCAGTCTTTTTTCCACCCTGCCTTATTCAAAGTTTTGAATAATTGTGTCTCCAGTATTCAAGATGGCTGCCTTGTGGTTCATCAGGGACTCTCTACATGTGGGCCGATTTAAACCCAGTCAACCAGAGCCAGAATATCTTCACAATAATTTCTCCTGTTACTCCTCCCTACACGATTACCTCTTTGGTGATTTATCATCGGCTCTTTCCTGTTCCTCATTTTTAAATTACTATCGCTGCGGTCATCTACAACTGGAAGATGTCACAGGCTTCAACAGGCTTTGATGGATCATCAGCTTGACCAAGCAGCCACTTAAAGCAGGGGCAGTTTTAACTGTGTTTCTTAATTAATCCATGTAGTAGCAGTTAAAGAAAGAGTTGTATATCCATATATTTGTTACGGTGGGTTTAAGTCCATAAAGACATTGGAAGCATGGGATTAATGCTATTTTACTATCCGGTCAGGTGGTACTGAGATCAGCCTCTCCACTTTCTGGAGTCAGACAGCCCATCCGATATGAAGTCCCCGTGCAACAACAATAACTTATCTTTGTAATGTTCTTTGATTGGGCTGATGTTGAATCTTGATATTGCAGTGTGAACAAAGAACATTAGACTTTGCTTTATTAACAAAGTTATTCATTACCAACACTACACTAACAAATTACTAAAATGTCTAAGATCTTTGAAGTTGGAAATAATAGTCTAACACTAACTTACATAGATTTACATAGAATTTACAGTGCAGAAGGAGGCCATTTGGCCCATTGAGTCTGCACCGGCTCTTGGAAAGAGCACCCTACCCCCTACCCACGGTCAACACCTCCACCCTATCCCCATAACCCAGTAACCCCACCCAACACTAAGGGCAATTTTGGACACTGAGGGCAATTTAGCATGGCCAATCCACCTAACCTGCACATCTTTGGACTGTGGGAGGAAACCGGAGCACCCGGAGGAAACCCACGCAGACACAGGGAGGATGTGCAGACTCCGCACAGACAGTGACCCAAGCCAGAATCAAACCTGGGACCCTGGAGCTGTGAAACAATTGTGCTATCCACAATGCTACCACTGAGATATTACAGAGCTACTCTAATATGCGCCTGCTATCAACTCCTTACTAACTCCTTCTCCTGAAACACATGGGGCGGGAATCTCCGACCCTCCCCGGGTCAGAGAATCCCCGGGAAGGGGCGGCGTGAATCCCGCCCCGCCGTCCCGATGCCAGCTGCCGTATTCTCAGGCGCCATTTTCCGGGCGGGGGCGGGATTCACAGCACGCCAGTCGGGGGCCTTTGGCAGTGGGCCCCCCCCCCCGCCCCCGGCGATTCTCCGGCCCCCGATGGGCCAAGCGGCCATCCGCTTTTGGCCAGTCACACCGGCGTGAATCACTCAACTCACGTACCGGCGGGACCTGGCAGGTAAATTGGCAGGGGTGGTCCTTGGTGGGGCGCGGGGGGATCCAACCCCGGGGGGCCCCCTACGGTGGCCTGGCCCGCGATTGGGGCCCACAGATCTGAGGGCGGGCCTGTCCGTGGGGGCACTTCTTCCTTCCGTGCCGGCCCCTGTAGGGCTCCGCCATGGCCGGCGTGGAGAAGAGAACCCCCTGCGCTTGCGCCAAAACACGCCGGCCGGCCTGCGCATGCGTGGAACCACGCCAGCGGTTCTGCACATGCGCGAGATCACGCCGGCCGTTCGGCGCATGCGCGAGATCATACATGCGCCAGCCTTCGGCTGGAGCGGCGGCAACCACTCTGGCATCCACCTCGCCCCCGAAAGTGCGGAGAATTCCACACTTTCGGGGGCTGTTGACGCCGGAGTGGTTGGCGCCGGTTCTCCTGATGGAGTGGGGACTTAGTCCCCAGAAGGGAGAATCCCGGCCTAGGTGCGTCCAAGTCACATGCCTGCATACTCCCGCCACCTGCTGGTCAGATGGTTCAAGGGGCTGGTTTAGCTCACCAGGCTAAATCGTTGGCTTTTAAAGCAGACCAAGCAGGCCAGCAGCACGGTTCGATTCCCGTACCAGCCTCCCCGGACAGGCGCCGGAATGTGGCGACTAGGGGCTTTTCACAGTAACTTCATTGAAGCCTACTCGTGACAATAAGCGATTTTCATTTCATTTCATTTCATTTCAGATGCTGAAACTACAACAGTTACACATATATTTACATACAGGTGATAACACAGATGACAATCTACTGATCATCACAATGTTTAGATCTTCACCACAGTGAAACATCCCATGCTTCACAGGAGTATTATGAGGCAAGATTTAAAAGTGAGCCACCAATGGAGATGTTGTGGCAGATGACCAAAACCTTTGTCAAAGCAATAAATGTTTCGGGGCAATGGGAGCATTCAAGAACAGTCTGCCCTGATGTTTCTTCCCATGACTGTGGTTTAATTCCACTTCAATGATGCTTCCCAAATTCTTTTTAAAAATTATGTTTATTGAAGCTTTACATAATAAGAACACAGCACAGGAACAGGCCCCATGGTCCTCCAAGCCTGTGCCAATCATGATGCCTGTCTAAACTAATGCCTTCTGGAGTGACAGGTTCTGTAACTCTCTATTCCCATCCTATTCATGTATTTGTCAATATGCCTCTTATACGACACTACCATATCTGCTTCCACCACCTCCCCCAGCAGCGCATTCCAGGCAATCACCAGCCTCTGTGTAAAAAAACCTGCCTCGCACATCTCCTCTAAACTGTGCCCCTCGCTACTTAAACCTATGTCCCCTAGTAATTGACTTTCCCACCCTGGTAAAAAGCTTCTGACTATCCACTCAGTCCATGCCACTCATAATTTTGTAAACCCCTATCGGGTCATCCATCAACCTCTTGTCGTTCCAGTGAAAACAATCCGTGTTTATTCAACCTCTCCTCATAGCTAATACCCTTCAGACCAGGCAACATTCTGGTAAACCTCTTCTCTACCCTCTGCAAAACCTCCACATTTTTCTGGTTTCGTGCAGACTAGAATTGTACGCAATATTCCAAATGTGGCCTAACTAAGGTTCGATACAGCTGCAGCATGACTTGCCAATTTTAATTCTCAATGCCCCGGCCAATGAAGGCAAGCATGCCCAATGCCTTCTTGAGTACCTTCTCCACCTGCATTGCCACTTTCAGTCATCTGTTGACCTCTGCACCCAGATCTCTCTGCCTGTCAATATTCCTAAGGATCCTGCCATTTACTGTATACTTCCCATCTGTATTAGACCTTCCAAAATGCATTACCTCACATTTGTCCGGATTAAACTCCATCTCCCATTTCTCCGCCCAAGTCTCCAACCGATCTATATCCTGCTGCATCCTTTGACAATCCTCATCACTATCTGCAATTCCAGCAACCTTTGCGTCGCCTGCAAACTTACTAATCAGACCAGTTACATTTTCCTCTAAACCATTGATATGTACTACAAACAACAATGGTCCCAGCAATGATCCCTGCAGAACGCCACAAGTCACAGCCCCCCATTCAAAAAAGCATCCTCCCACTACCACCCTCTGTCTTCTATGACCGAGCCACATCTGTATCCATCTTAATGACAATCCTGATTCTTTTGCTGTCAGTCTGGTCTCAATAAAATTTGGGATGGATTTGCAGGTATCAATTATTGTTTATTTTAACCAGCTAGCTGGGTGACTCACTCTATTGGGCGAGCAGGACACAACCATGTCTCCTGGATCTTCAACAGCGAGTGAGCAAAAGGGACAAAACATTTATGTACAGATACATTCAAGTTGCACCAGATTTCACATACATACGACCAAATAAGGCAACAGTAATGAATGCAAAATTCCCATAGGCTATCCCTGTACACTTCTTGACCTGGCCATATATGCTGATTGGCTCATTTCACATTCCTTAGCCCTGGGCTCACTTCACATTCTTCAGCCCTTGGGGGGGGGGCCCCTTTCACTCAGCATTCTCGTCCTAGCAATTACCCATCCCCCCATCCAAGCCATGCTTTGCCCAGTTCCTTTGTTCTGGCTCCTATACCCGGGTGTCCTCTACATTATCCTAACTAATTATCCCATTTTGTATCCCATTCGTTTGTTCAATTCCTCATTGCCAGGTCATTTCTGATCCCGTGTGACTTCATCTTCTGTACCAGCCTGCCATGAGGGGACTTGTCAAAGGCCTTGCTGAAGTCCACGTAGACAACATCCATGGTCCTTCCTTCATCAATCATCTTCTTCACTTCCTCAAAAAGCTCGATCAAGTTAGTGGGACACGACCTCCCCTGCACAAAACCATGCTGCCTCTTGTTAATAAGTCCATTTGTTTCCAAATGGGAGGAAATCCTGTCCCAAAGAATCCTCTGCAATAATTTCCCTGCCACTGACGTAACGCTCAACTGCCTGTAATTTCCTGGGTTATCCTTTCTATCCTTCTTAAACAAAGGAGCAACAGTGGGCAGCACAGTGGCCCAGTGGTTAGCACTGCTGCCTCATGGCGCCGAGGGCCCAAGTTCGATCCCGGCTCTGGGTCACTGTATGTGTCGAGTTTGCACATTCTCCCCGTGTTTGCGTGGGTTTCGCCCTCGCAACCCAAAAGATGTGCAGGGTAGGTAGATTGGCCATTGCCCCTTAATTGGAAAAAATGAATTGGCACTCTAAATTTATTTAAAAAAACAACGGAACAACATTAGCTATTTTCCAGTCCTCTGGGACCTCACCTGTTACCAATGAGGGTACAAAGATTTCTGTCAAGGCCCCAGCAATTTCCTCCCTTGCCTCCCTCAGTATTCTGGGGTAGATCCCATCAGGCCCTGGGGACCTATCTCCCTGAATGTTTTTCAAGACGCCCAACACCTCCTCCTTTCAGATATCGACATGACCCAGACTATCCACACACCCTTCCCTAGACTCCTCATCCACCTAACTCACGAGAACGTAAGAGTGTAAGAAATTACAAACAAACATAAAACAAAAACACATAATTGACTTAAACAATATCACTAAACCCCCCCCCCCCTCCCCCAAAAACAACTGACAGTGTGTAGAACCTTTAAAAAAAAATGGTTGCCATTTCAGGTAAAACCTCCACCGATCCTCTGCTGGTAAATTTGATTTTCTATAAATACAGAAATGGTATTAAGTCACCCAAACAGATAGAGACATTGGGAGGAATGAGAGACCTCCAACCCAGCAACATCTGCCCGTATGCGGGCTATCAGTGAGGCAAAGGCACTGCAGCTGCTGAGAAACACCCTGTGTGACGCAAGCGAAATTAGACTTCGTTTTATTTTATAAATTTAGAGTACCCAATTATTTTTTCTCCAGTTAAGGGGCAATTTAGTGTGGCCAATCCACCTAACCTGAACATCTTTGGGTTGTGGGGGTGAAACCCATGAAGACGTGGGGAGAATGTGCAAACTCCACACGGACAGTGACCCAGGGCCGGGATTCGCACCTGGGTGCAGTCCCAGTGCTAACCACCGCCCCACATGTTGCCCCTGGACTTAGTTTTTAAGTCGGCTGAATTGTGCCCTTTATCTAACATCTCTTTTCATTAATTATTTCTCAGTGATTATTTTTGGACTTGCCCCCTCTCGTTTCTGTCTCAGCAACCAAAGGAAACAATCACTGGTTACCCAATCTTTGCCCTTTTTAATCTCTAAAGCCTGTATTTGGTGAAGGGGACAACAAAAGGAACTTGAACAGTGGCTGAACTGCAAGCTGAGGTACAAGAATATAAAGCAACATTACCAGACATTATCTATCACTCAATGGCCTCTGGTAACCAAGGACAAATATTGGGTTGCTATGGGATCAGCAGGCAGGAGTGACACAGTCTTGAGATAAGACACAATTAAACAGCAACCAGTGACAGGCATGATTAATTGACCCCACTAAACTTTGAACTAACCATAAACAACAAGGGACAGAAGGAATCAAAGAATGCATATGTGAGAATCACGAAAGGAATTGTGCTCACAAAGAATATATTAACAAAACAACATCCAGCCGCTTCACTGCAATCGGCGAGGTCTGGAACGTGGCTTCAATAGATTTCGAGTGATCATTAGTTTGACCAACCGGCCACTTAACATGAGGGCAGGTTGAATTATGTTTCTTACTTAATCTGTGTGGTAGCGGCCAGCATGGTGGCGCAGTCGGTTAGCCCTGCTGCCTCACGGCATCAAGGTCCCAGGTTTAGTTCCGGCTCTGGGTCACTATCTGTGTGGAGTTTGCACATTCTCCCCATGTTTGCGTGGGTTTCCCCCCACAACCCAAAGATGTGCAAGGTAGGTGGATTGTACACACTAAATTGCCGCTTAATTGGACATGAAATTTCTTTTAAAATCTGTGTGGTAGCAATTAATTCAAGATAATCTCTGAGAGATAGACTCTCTGTATATGTGTGAAGATGGATGAATCCCACTCTGTAACAACTACACTCACGTGGACAGCAGAGCTTTGGCTGGTCTCAAGTTTACCGAGTGGCAGACCAGCCAGGATTGTGTTGGGATAGTCGAGTCTAGAGGTGAGGAAGGTGTGAATGAGGGTTTCAAGAGAAGATGGAGTGAAACTGGGGTAAAGTCAGGCAATGTTAGAGTTGGAAACAAGCTGTCTGATGGCGGCACGGTGGTTAGTACTGCTGCCTCACAGTTTCAGAGACCTGGGTACAATTCCGGCCTCGGGTCACTGTCTGCGTGGAGTTTGCATTTTCTCCCTGTGGCTGTGTGGGTTTCCTCCGGTTGGTCCGCTTTCCTCCCAATCCAAAGAAGTGCGGGTTAGGTGGATTGGTCATGCTAAATTGACCCTTAATGTTCAACATGTTTAGGTGGAGTTTTTTTTTTATAGAACAGTACAGCACAGAACAGGCCCTTCGGCCCTCAATGTTGTGCCGAGCAATGATCACCCTACTCAAGCCCACGTATCCACCCTATACTAGTAACCCAACAACCCCCATTAACATTATTTTTTACGACACTAAGGGCAATTTAGCATAGCCAATCCACCTAACCCGCACATCTTTGGACTGTGGGAGGAAACCGGAGCACCCGGAGGAAACCCACGCACACACGGGGAGGACGTGCAGACTCCACACAAACAGTGACCCAGCCGGGAATCGAACCTGGGACCCTGGAGCTGTGAAGCATTGATGCTAACCACCATGCTAACCACAGTCCAAAGATGTGCGGGTTAGGTGGATTGGCCATGCTAAATTGCCCGTAGTGTAAGGTTAATGGGGGGATTGTTGGGTTACAGGTATACGGGTTACGTGGGTTTAAGTGGGGTGATCATTGCTCGGCACAACATCGAGGGCCGAAGGGCCTGTTCTGTGCTGTACTGTTCTATGTTCTATGTTCTATGCTACCATGCTGCCCACCCATGCTACCATGCTGCCCACTGGGGTTACTGGGTTACGGGTGGAGGTGTGGGCTTAAGTAGTTAGCTCTTTCCAAGGGCCAGTGCAGACTCGCTGGACCAAATGGCCTCCTTCTGCACTGTAAATTCTATGATTCTGTGATTTCATTGATGGCACAATATGAGGTTGGAAGCTCGCCTTGGGGTCCAATGTGAACAAAGTGTTGTCAGGGAGAGGGATTGAGTTTATCGCTAGGGAGCCCTATAAAAACACAATATGGGAAGTGCGGAGGTCATGAATAATTCCTGCAGATATTCCTCAACTCCAGTGAAAAGCTTCAATATCCCAAGTCTCTCTCCATAACTATAACCCTGCATTTCTTGCAACAGTCGACTCAATCAATATGGCACCATTTCCATGGTTTTACATAATCCTTATAATGGTGTTGCAAAAACCATGCAATAATACAAGTGTGTCATAGCTAAGGCCTTAAGGGGTTAATATTTGCTTCCTCATTTGGACTCTATGTTAGATATGAAAGCAAAAATTATCCTCACTATCTTTTTGTTGCCTTAAACTAATGCTGCCAAGTTCAATGGCCCAGGTTTTGCTCCAAGAACAAAGGAAAACGTGCTCCATTCACCTTGCTGACAGATGCTCAGAGTTTGTGTGGGCTTGCCTGTCAAAGTTTCCTCTAGCCGGATGGCATTTCCAGCTTAGTGCCCTCCACAGAGGACCTGCGGCACATGAGGATACAGCAGGCACCAGCAGAACTCTTCAACCAATCAGAGGAATCCTCGCTGGCACATGAAGAAAGATAAAGCAAGAAATACAAATTGGATTTAAATGATGCACAGAAAGCAAAACAGATTGGGAAATATAGGTGGGATTATAGGAGATGAGAGACAAAAAGAACAAAATTATTGTCTCCAGATCTCCAACATGAATTTTCTTTCGAGGGAATGAGATACTACATTTGTAAAAATATTTGTTTGTGGCCAAAGATGTTGTCCAGCGGTAATTATCGCTCATCGCATTTCTAAAAAATACATTGGGCGGGATTCTCCGACCCCCCCGCCGGGTCGGAGAATCGCCACGGGGTGGCATGAATCCCACCCCCGCCGTCCGCTGAATTCTCCAGCATTGGGGATTCGGTGGGGGCGGGAATCAAGCCACGCCGGTTGGCGGCTGCTCGCAGCTTCCCCCCCCCCCCCCCCCCCAGCGATTCTCCGGCCCGCGATGGGCCGAAGGCCCGCTGGTTTTTTGCCAGTCCCGCCGGCGTAGATCAGACTAGGTCCCTTACCGGTGGGACCGGGCGTCATGGGCGAGCTCCGGGGTCCTGGGGGGGCGCGGGGCGATCTAGCCCTAGGGGGTGCACCCACAGGGGCTTGGCCCGCAATCGGGGCCCACTGATCCGCGGGCAGGCCTGCGCCGTGAGGGGAACTCTTTTCCTACGCGCCGACCGTGTGGGCTTCCGCGATA
Organism: Scyliorhinus canicula; assembly: GCF_902713615.1. Classification (NCBI taxonomy): domain Eukaryota; kingdom Metazoa; phylum Chordata; class Chondrichthyes; order Carcharhiniformes; family Scyliorhinidae; genus Scyliorhinus; species Scyliorhinus canicula. Next base: position 22,678,465 of record NC_052162.1, on the reverse strand, counting down.
GCCAGCGTGGAGGTTAACACCCCCCTGTGCATGCACGGTGATGACACCAGCAGCTGCTGATGCTCCCGCGCATGCGCGGAACAGAGTCGGCTGGCGGAGTCCCTTCAGCCCCAGCTGGCGTGGTGCCAAAGGCCTTCCACGCCAGCCGGTAGGGCGCAAACCTCTCCGGCGCCGGCCTAGCCCCTGAAGGTGCAGAGGATTCCGCACCTTTGGGGCAGGCCGACGCCGGGGTGGTTCACGCAACTCCGTCCCGCTGGGTACGGGAGAATCCCGGCCATTATTCCTGAACGCATCAGCCATACGTTTTTCGGACGTTTTTATGTGGCCCTGATGGGAATGTGCTCCTAAAGGCTCACTCCTCTGAATACATTTCAATTCTAAGTCTAAAAATGTGGATCATAACAGTGAAGGAGCAAGATATTGGACAACCTCTGGATCAGCATGTTAACTGCGCAGTTATGTAGTCTAGAAGTTGGAGCCAGGTTCCCATTACTGCATGGATAATCTCACCAATATTCAAATTACAAACAGCCTGGCCAATGATTCATGTATCAGCAATCATCACCAACCTAATTAAAATTCACTATTTAAATGTGTACTCTCCTTATTCATATTTCCAAAATATATGACTTTACATTTTTCCACATTGCCCTGAGTCTGCTATTATTGCTGTGCTAGCCAAGTCAAATCTACCTGCTGTCTTTCACAATTTATTCCTGTTATAATTTTTGAAGCGCAGATTCCTTGAAATTAGCTGGTCATGCAACCGTTGCAGTTAATCTTCCACTTGGTTTCCTTGGTTACCGTGCCTCGGAGATATTTGGATGAGATGTTGAGATATTCTGGACTGTTGCGATATTTCTGGTTGTTCTCAAACCTACTGGGCTCCTGGTGCAATTTACATTCACATTAATTGTTGGAACGTTGCCAACAATCATAATTACAACGAGAACACATCATTAAAAAAATAACCTGAGTGTTCACCTGAGGCAGTAAAAGGGCCGGTCCTCTCAATCAAATGCAACTCATTTCTCGGGGCGCAATTTAACAAAAAACAAACAAACAACAAACAAACAATTGAAAGTGACTGATTTTTTTTCAGGCCTTGGCGGGGAATGTCAGAGTGCCAGGTGGCATCAGATGTGCCAGGATGCTACCCTGCCCAGAAACCAACCACCCGGCGGCCTCCAATCACCTGGGAGAACCCCCACCACATGCCGTTCCACCTGGTCCCCATTTGTGGAGACCAGTGTTGAACAGCACATGGCTGGGGTCATCTAGGTGAGGGATTTGAGCCCCGGGCACAGGTTACATACAACGGAGACATATTTAAGTGTGCAGTGGGGCAGCACGGTGGCACAGTGGTTAGCATTGCTGCCTATGGCGCTGAGGACCCGGGTTCGAATCCCGACTCTGGGTCACTGTCCGTGAGGAGTTTGCACATTCTCCCGTGTCTGCGTGGGTTTCACCCCCACAACCCAAAAGATGTACAGGATAGGTGGATTGGCCACGCTAAATTGCCCCTTAATTGGAAAAAATAATTGGGTACTCTAAAATTTTTTTTAAGTGTGCAGTTAATATGCAAATTTAGGCCTGCCCATTGTAGGTGGGTTCCAGACCGTGACGTCTCATGTGATCCTGTTAAATCTTAGGTGACGAGGCGATTTGGGCAAGTCTCACGAGGGGTCTCTCTCTCGCGGGATTTACCGGCCGCACCACGTCCCTAGTCAGGCGCGACATGGCTGTTAGATCGTGCCCTCGGTCCTTTCAAAACACTGAGCTATTTAGGTTTATCGTTGTGTAGTGGAGTAAAGTTTCCCTTATTACCTCTTTCATTTAGCTTTTACTATTTTCACGTTCGTTCACCTGGATACTATGTTTCTCTGAATTGTTACTGAATAAGTTTATTTTTTTGTTGATATATTTCCCATTTGTCATCTTGGGCTTATGCTTTAGTTTGCTTTTGCTCTGTGCTCTATAAATTATCAAAGCTCAGGTTGCTGTTTTTCCTCAATTACGCCTTTAAAGTGTGTTGACCATGACAGAGCTGGACCACAATAGGCCAGGTAAGATTGCCAACCCTCCAGGATTGGCCTGGAGTCTCCAAAAATGGAAGCTGTGTGCAACCCTGGAGAAAGGTTAATGGAACATTAAAAAAGGTTGTTTTTCTTGTCATTCTCCTTGAACGTTTCTCTTTATTGGATATGAAAATGTTGAAAATGGCAGGAGTGGGGGCTGTTTGGCTGACAAGTCAAGCATCGTCCAATTGGGTAATGGGTCTTTTTACTTTCCAATTGTCCTAGGAAGGCCATGCGTCACAAGGGTGGCTGTCGACTAATGGCTGGAGCATGGGGCAAGTCACGAGATGAAACCTGCAGGAATATATTTAGTTACAGTTGCCAACCTTCGGCCGTAACTGGAGTACCGCATACACATCAGGTCACCGCACTACAGAAATGTGTGATCTTAACAGACAGGGTATAAAGGACATTAACAAGGATGTTGCCAGGAATGAAAATTGTGGCTCAGAGGGATAAGCAGAAGAACAGAAGAGGCTGAGTGCAGGTTGAAATGAGGTGCATAAAATTATGCGCAGAATGAACAGAGTGGATAGGAATAACCTATGTCCGTTCGGACCGGAAAGTGGAGCTGAGTCCGCAAAAGATCAGCCATGATCTCATTGAATGGCGCAGCAGGCTCGAGGGGCCAAATGGCCGACTCCTGCTCCTAGTTCTTATGTTCTTATGTTAGCAGAGAGGTCGCTGACCAACAGGCAACAATCTTAAGAGTAGTTGACAGTAGATTTACAAGGCAGGCTGAGGAGAAATTGCTTTCACTGGTGTCCCTTGCTGTGAGGCTGTCAGCCTACTCAGACAGATCTCTCAATCCAGACCATCATGCCCATTTGAAAAATGTCAAGCATATCCAGGACCTGACCCCACATCTGTTAGCGGTGCGCCGGAGGGTTGGCAAGCTTACCTGGCCTATTGTGTTCCAGAAGGCAGCCAACTGATAAGGAGGCCCAGTCAGAGAGGCAACCCCAAGAGCAAAGGTGGAGGCAACAGAAACCTCAAAATAGAGACACTCTATAAAAAACGATTTATGTTTGGACAGTAGTGGGCAGCACGGTAGCATAGTGGTTAGCACAATTGCTTCACAGCTCCAGGGTCCCAGGTTCGATTCCCGGCTTGGGTCACTGTCTGTGCGGAGTCTGCACGTTCTCCCCGTGTCTGCGTGGGTTTCCTCCGGGTGCTCCGGTTTCCTCCCACAGTCCAAAGATATGCAGGTTAGGTGGATTGGCCATTCTAAATTGTCCTTAGTGTCCAAAATTGCCCTTAGTGTTGGGGAGGCTAACTGGGTTATGGGGATAGGGTGGAGATGTGCGGTTGGGAAGGGTGCTCTTTCCAAGAGCCGGCGCAGACTCGATGGGCCGAATGGCCCCCTTCTGCACTGTAAAAATTCTATGTTAAAAAATTCTATGTAAAAAGTGGAAATCCTTCCACAGGAAGGGTTAATGCTTAGGCTGCAGTCTTTGCACTTTTGTGGTGTGTTCACAAAGCCAATGACAGTGGGGGAACCAGCTGCAATATTATGTTCATTTCTGGACACCAGACTTCAGGAATGATTTCAAGGCCTTGGAGAGGATGCAGAGAAGATCCTCCGGAACAATAAGAGGGATGAGGAACTTCAATTACGTGGCCAGCCAAGGGAAGCTGGGGTTGCTTCCTGGCATGGGGGGCAGTGACCCCGAGAACAGAGTTTCAGACACATGTAAGCAACGCAGATATGTGACGAAGGGCAATGTGTCCAAGTTTGCAGATGACACTAAGTTGAGTGGTAAAGCGAAAAGTGCAGAGGATACTGGAAGTCTGCAGAGGGATTTGGATAGGTTAAGTGAATGGGCTACGGTCTGGCAGATGGAATACAATGTTGACAAATGTGAGGTTATCCATTTTGGTAGGAATAACAGCAAACGGGATTATTATTTAAATGATAAAATATTAAAGCATGCCGCTGTGCAGAGAGACCTGGGTGTGGTAGTGCATGAGTCACAGAAAGTTGGTTTACAGGTGCAACAGGTGATTAAGAAGGCAAATAGAATTTTGTCCTTCATTGCTAGAGAGATGGAGTTTAAGACTAGCGAGGTTATGTTGCAATTGTATAAGGTGTTAGTGAGGCCACACCTGGAGTATTGAGTTCAGTTTTGGTCTCCTTACTTGAGAAAGGACATACTGGCACTGGAGGGTGTGCAGAGGAGATTCACTAGGTTAATCCCAGAGTTGAAGGGGTTGGATTATGAAGAGAGGTTGAGTAGACTGGGACTGTACTCGTTGGAATTTAGAAGGATGAGGGGGGATCTTATAGAAACATTTAAAATTATGAAGGGAATAGATAGGATAGATGCGGGCAGGTTGTTTCCACTGGCGGGTGACAGCAGAACTAGGGGACATAGCCTCAAAATAAGGGGAAGTAGATTTAGGACTGAGTTTAGGAGGAACTTCTTCACCCAAAGGGTTGTGAATCTATGGAATTCCTTGCCCAGTGAAGCAGTTGAGGCTCCTTCATTAAATGTTTTTAAGGTAAAGATAGATAGTTTTTGGAAGAATAAAGGGATTAAGGGTTGTGGTGTTCGGGCCGGAAACTGGAGCTGAGTCCACAAAAGATCAGCCATGATCTCATTGAATGGCGGAGAAGGCTTGAGGGGCCAGATGGCCTACTCCTGCTCCTATTCTTCTGTTCTTAAGAAGGGAATCAAAGATGTGAAAACGTTAGATTTCAGAAATGAGAAGATTCAGAAATGTGTGCCTGAGAAAAGCTAATAAATGTAACTTATTTAATTAATTTAAATAATTTTTATTGGAATTTTTTACAGAAAATATAAAAATATAACAAGTATAGCAACAAGCAGTAACATGCAAATAACAGCTCCATAACACCCACAATTCCCCCATACCGTAACATCACTTGTATCACACTCCCCCCACACCCCCCCCAACAAGAGAACTTAACCATAAATTAAAATTAAATAAATCAAATTTAAATAAAATAAGCAAACATAATCAACGTCCCCCCCCCCCCCCCCCCCCCCCGCCCCCCACCCCCCCGGGTTTCTGCTGCTACTGTCCCAGTACCCTATCGTTGAGCCAGAAAGTCGAGGAAAGGTTGCCACCGTTTAAAGAACCCTTGCACCGATCCTCTCAGGGCGAATTTAACCTTCTCAAGCTTAATGAAGCCCGCCATGTCATTGATCTAGGTCTCCACGCTTGGGGGCCTCGCGTCCTTCCACTGTAGCAAAATCCTTCGCCGGGCTACTAGGGACGCAAAGGCCAGCACACCGGCCTCTTTCGCCTCCTGCACTCCTGGCTCTACCCCAACCCCAAAGATCGCGAGTCCCCATCCTGGTTTGACCCTGGATCCCACCACCCTTGACACCGTCCTCGCCACCCCCTTCCAGAACTCCTCCAATGCCGGGCATGCCCAGAACATATGGGCATGGTTCTCTGGACTCCCCGAGCACCTGACACACCTATCTTCACCCCCAAAGAACCTACTCATCCTCGTCCCAGTCATGTGGGCCTTATGCAGCACCTTGAATTGAATGAGGCTAAGCCGCGCACACGAGGAGGAAGAATTTACCCTCTCCAGAAGGGGAGCCTCCCAATTCCCTCCTCCTGATCTCCCGGGTGCACTACAAATACCTCGCTCTTTCCTAAGTTCAGCTTATAGCCCGAGAAGCCCCCAAATTCCGCTAACAGCTCCATCACCCCCGGCATTCCCCCCTCTGGGTCCGCCACATATAACAGCAGGTCGTCCGCATACAGCGATACCCGGTGCTCCTCCCCACCCCGCACCAGACCCCTCCACTTCCCTGACTCCCTCAATGCCATGGCCAGCGGTTCAATCACCAGTGCAAAGAGCAGGGGGGACAGGGGACACCCCTGCCTGGTCCCACGATAAAGCCTAAAATACTCCGATCTCCTTCCATTTGTGACTACACTCGCCATCGGCGCCGCGTAAAGCAGCCTCACCCATTTGATGAATCCCTCCCCAAATCCAAACGTCTCCAGCACCTCCCACAGGTACCCCCACTCAACTCTATCAAACGCTTTCTCTGCGTCCACTATCTCCGCCTCCCCCTCCACTGCCGGCATCATGATAACATTGAGCAGTCTCCGCACATTCGTGTTGAGCTGCCGCCCCATGACAAATCCTGTCTGATCTTCATGAATTACCTCTGGCACACAATCCTCTATCCTGGTAGCCAGGATCTTCGCCAGCAACTTAGCGTCTACGTTAAGGAGCGAGATAGGCCTATATGATCCGCACTGCAAGGGGTCCTTATCCCGTTTTAGGATCAAAGAGATCAGTGCCCGCGACATCGTCGGGGGCAAGTAACTTTGTTTTAATTGGAAGGGAATATTTGAGATAGCCCAATCAAAACGTTCAAGATTTGGAAGAGACGACGCAAAGTGACGAGGCAAATTTATTGTGGAAAACAGCCGGGAATGCAAATTAATAACAAGGAACTGAAGCAATGCTGCATCACTCGGCACAGACTTTTCACCAAAAGGTATTAAGACTCGTGCAAGATATTTCCAGGGAATGCCTTTCAGTGGGGTACGTGAAAATGGTTTTTTCCGAGCTAATTAGAGATTGACTGAGATAAATGGAGGAAAGAATGAACTGTTATTTATGTGCAGTCGCAGATTTTTTTTTCTTCTTTTTTTAAATAAATTTAGAGTACCCAATTAATTTTTTCCAATTAAGGGGCAATTTAGCGTGTTCAATCCACCTACCCTGCACATCTTTGGGTTGTGGGGGCGAAACCCACGCAAACACAGTGAGAATGTGCAAACTCCACACGGACAGTGACCCAGAGCCGGGATCGAACCTGGGACCTCAGCGCCGTGAGACTGCAGTGCTAACCGACTGAGCCACCGTGCTGCCCAGTCGCATCTTTCATGGCCTCAGGATAGCTCAAAGAGCTTTATAGCCAAGAACTTACTTTTGACATCTAGTCACTGCTGCAGGATACATGGCAACCAATTTGCACACAGGAAGGTCGCACAAACAGCAATGCAGTACCATAATCTGTCTTAGTAAATATTGGCCAAACCAGTGCCCCCCCCCCCCCCCCCCCCCCCCCCCCGCCCTCCACCATGCGCTGTGAGATCTTTTACATCCATGCAAGATGACGGACAAGGCATCGGTTTAATGTGGCATTCAGAAAACGCAATCCCTGGGAGTGCCGCACTCCTGCACTGGGGAAGTCAACCTCAATCTTGCACTCGGGTCTCTGTGGGAGAACCTGAATAAACATCCTTTTGGACTCAGATGAGTGCTTATGAAGCTCAACATGTTTTCATTGTCCCTGCAAATTTTCGGTTGTAGAAATAATCCAATATCTGACACCTTAGAGTATTACTGTCGTTAGATCTCACCAGACGTTGGCATTAGATCAAGCAATGTTACCAAATTATCCTGGAGATGACTGACAGTAGGACTTTATGCACATGAACATAAACTACGGTGAGGTGCGAAATGTACACGAACAGGAAATTACTTGGTTGTAATAAATTGTATTAACAGTGACAAGTACAAGTATGATTACGCTCACGAAATGGTTTTGGATTCTCTGCATCTTGTTTAAACATCTTGCTTGTATTTCAGGGATTAGTCTGACTATAATATGCTTTGAGGGAAACCCTCTGTTCAAACCCTCTCCACTGAGTGCACTGCTGACAATCTGGGAATCCACCTGCCATTTGCACAACACACAGATAAACACATACAGACACACACATGCAGTCACACAGTCACACACGCAGTCTCACACACAGACACACACGCAGTCTCACATACACACACAGTTACACACACACACAAATGCATAGTCTCACACAATCACACACACATACAGTCACACAAACGTAGAAACACACACACACACACACACATGTAGTCACACACACGCAAGAAACATACACACACACAGAAAAACATAAGCACAGGCATACACACATGCAGTTACATACACGCACCAAAATACACACACGCCCAGTCTCACACACATGCAGAGAAACATACACGCTATGCACACACACACACATACAGAAAAACACATGCACACATACAGAAAAACACATACACCCAGAAGCACAGACACACACACACAGACATACACACACAGAAACACAAACATATAGGCACAGACAAAAAGACACACACGTGCACAAAAACAGACACGCACAGAAACACACACACATGGACCACAGAAACTCAAATGCACGGTCACACGCATACACATACAGGGAAACACACACAGACATACAGAGAAATATACACACACAGACACGCATACTCGTACACACATGCATAGAAATACACATGCATAGAAGCACGCATGCGCAAACACACACACGCAAACACACATATGCACACGCACATGCACGCACAGAAACATGCACACAAACAGATACACCCAGAGGCACACGTGCAGACACCACGCACATACACATGCAGATGCAATGCACACATACATCAGCATACAGACACACAGAAACACATGTAGACACCATGCACAAACACATATGCATGGACCATAGCATACATGCAGAAACACACATGCGGACACCACACACAGACACCACACAGACACACAAACACACACACAGTTACTTTTCCAATGTAATAAGAATGTTACAGCTGCAGGCTAGAGACTCCAGTTTTGTGGCTTTGTGAACCCTTCAGTCTAAATTATTCACAAACCACATAAAATAGAAATTATGATGATCTTCAGCAGCTGGATGGAATTAACAACCTTTGACTTTCGAACAACACAGCACAAACTAGCGCCATGCCGTAACCAAAATAAGCGGAAAGGGGATTTTAAATGCTGTTTGCTTTTTGGCAACTAAATCTTGACAAATTTATCCATGTTAACTGTTTGGCAAAACTTGTGGCTTCAGCAACAACAATGGCTTAAATTTATATAGCACCTTTAACATAACAAAATGTGCCACGGCGCTCTACGGGAGCGTTAGCAAACAAGAATTGACACCGCGTCACATTCGGAGCGGTTAGTGTCATAATATCCACTCATGTACATCATGAGATGCAGACAGGCAGTGATTGACACACAGGATAACCAATGAACACACACAACACAGAACAACCAATCACCAGATAGGACACTACCACTAGAAAGCCCACAGGGCATTAAGGCTCTCTCTCTCTCTCTCTCTCTCACAGGACACGGCCAGGGAGATAGTCGCAGTGCACAGGCCAATGAACATTATCATCATGTGATAGAGAGCTAGTTTGGTCAAGCCATAGGAGGTTATCAGTTAGGTTAATAGAGTGTCAGCCCACAGCAGATTATGTACAGCAATCAACAGGTTCAATGAAACAGTGTTGGACCATCTCCTGTGTCGGAAGCCTGTTTCTCGTTTCACTGCATCCAGTTGCAGTCGATGTTACACCAACACAGGTAACATATCAGTTAGGGCCAATCGTCAAAGGCTGGGTTAAAGAGGTAGGTTTTCTCAGCACCTTTCAGGTGGAGGAAAGAGTGGTAGACCGGAGAAGGGGTTTAGGGAGGGAATTCCAGAGTTTCCAGTTCAGGCAGCTGAAGGAAAGCCCGCAGTGGTGGGACAGTTAAAATTAGGGACATCCAAGAGGCCAGAATTAGAGGAGCACAGATAGCTCGGAGGATTGCGAGGTTACAGAGATAGGGAGCGACAACGTCACAGAGGAATTTGAAAACAGTCGTTCGAGTTTTAAGACTGAGGTATTACTCAAATGGGCATCAACTCAGGTCAGCGAACAGAAGAGTGATGTATGAGTAGGGGCACAGGCAGCAGAGATTAGAGAGATCTCAAATTTAAGGAGAATTAAATGTGGTCGGGGTGTGTGATCAGAGGTGTGTTGCACCAGATAATTCTGTTATTTATTTATTTATTTTAATTTTTTCCAATTAAGGGGAAATTTAGCATGGCCAATCACCAGCCCTGCACATCTTTGAGTTGCGGGGGCGCGACCCATGCAGACACGGGGAGAATGTGCAAACTCCCCGCGGACACTGACCCGGGGCCAGGATCGAACCCCGGGTCCTCGGCGCCGTGGGACAGCAGTGCTAACCACTGCACCCCCGTGTTGCCCCTGCAACAGTTAATTCTAACGGTCAAGAGGTATGAATGAGGCTTTCAGCAGCCCAGATGACCGAATTGCGGGAACTGGGTTTGACCATCTTATGGAGCTGGAATGAAATAATCTTAACGATGGCACAATTATGTGGTCAAAGGTTTATCCTCGGGTAACTATCACTGTGCTAAATGGGGTAGACCTAGCAACTCAAGACTGGACATCCATGAGGCGCTGTGGTGCTTCAGCAGCATCAGAATTGTATTCAATCTCAATCTGCGAGCTCATGGTCCGGCATATTCCCCACTCTACTATTACCACCAAGCCAGGGGATCAACCCTGGTTCAATGAAGAGTCCAGGAGAGCAAGCCAGGAGCAACATCAGGCATACCTAAAAATTAATTGTCAATTTGGCAAAGTTACAACACAGGACCTGCTTGCACACAAAACAGCAGACACAGCAATTGGCAGACAACCCACTGGAGGGGGAGGCCCCACAAATACCCCAATCAAAAACAGAAGATACAGGACAATTGCAGCAAGTTTGAAAGCATCTGTGGAGAGAGATCATTCAGATTCCAGATTTGTTTCAGATTAAAGCGTACATTAATTAACTTTTATTTACCCCCATCCTCAATGATGGGGGAGCCCAACACAACAGTGCAAATTATATATATGATTGAAGCATTCACAACAATCTTCAGACAAAATTCCCGAGTGGGTGATTCACCACGGCCTCCTCCGAAGGCAATTCGATTAATTCCATGTGATATCAAAAATAGCTGAGGGCACTGGATACTGCAAAAGCTATGGATGCTGATACTATTCCAACAATACTGTTGAAGGGATGCGCTCCAAAAGTTGCTGAGCGCCTAGCCAAGCTGTTCCAGTACAGTTCCGACACTGGCATCTACCCGAAAATGTGGAATATTGCCCAGATTTGTCCTGAACACAAGAAAAAGGAGCAAATCCAATCCGGCCAATTCCCGTCCCATCAGTCTACTCTTGATTATCAATTAAGTGATGGAAGAGGTCAGTTTGGGTTCTGCCAGCGCCAATCAGTTCCTGACCTCATTACAACCTTGGTTGAAACATGTAAAATAAAGCTGAACTCAAGAGGGAGGGGGAGAGTGACTGCCCATGAGATGAAGGTAGCATTTGACCGAGTATGGCATCAAGGAGCCCTTGCAAAACTGGAATCAATGGGAATCAAGGATAAAACACTCCACTGCTTGGGATCACACCTAGCACAATGGAAGATGGACATGGTGGTTGGAGGTGAGGCATCTTAGCACCAGGACATCACTGCAGGAGTTCTTCAAGGTTGTGTCTTAGGCCCAACCATCTTCAGTTGCTTCATCAATGACCTTCCTTCCATCAAAAGGTCAGAAGTGGGGTTGTTCGCTGATGACTGCAGAATGTTCAACACCATCCGTGACTCCTCAGATAATGAAGCAGTCCATGCCCAAATGCAGTAAGACCTGGAGAATATCCAGGCTTGGGCTGACAAGTGGTAAATAACATTCGCCCCACATAACAATAGAAAGGTTAAGGTACAAAAAGAGGCCATTCAACCCCTAATGTCTGTGCCTGCATAACCAGGTCCTTTTAAATGAGTTGATTGTTTCAGCCTCAATACCAACTTCGGCAGTGAATTCCAGGTACCCACCACCCACTGTGTGAAAAAGCTTTCCCTCATGTCCCGGTTAATTCATCTATCGTAGGACCCCGACAGTGCAGAAGGAGGCCATTCAGCCCATAGAGTTTGTACCGACCCTCTGAAAGAGCACCCTTCCTAGGCCCGCCCTATCGCCCTATCCCTGTAACCCCCACCTAATCTGCACATCTTTGGACTGTGGGAGGAAACTGGAGCAGCTGGGGGAAACCCACGCAGACACAGGGAGAAGGTGCAAACTCCACACAATGACCAAGGTTCCTTAGGCAGCCCCTTCCAAACCCACAACTGCTACCAACTAGTAGGACAAGGGCAGCAGACTCACGGGAACACTTTACCTGGTCTGGTCTACATGTGACTCCAGACCCACAGCAATGTAGTTGACTCTTAAATGCCCTCAGGGATGGGCAATAATTGCTGGCCCAACCAGAGGCACCCACATCCCATGAACAAATTTTTAAAAAACACCACTCGCAAGTTCCCCTCCAAGCTACGCAGCATTTTGACTTGGAAATATATTGCCATTCCTGGCAAAATCCTGACCCTCCAAAAGAGCATCCTATGTAGTCCCACTCCCCTGCCCTATCCCCGTAACCCCAGTTATTATAGGCGTGGTGATGATATTAGGAACTATGCATCGCCTTGGAGAAAAGGACAGAAAGGGTTACTCATAAAATATTAATTTCTACAGAGAAAACTGGCATTTAACACACTACCATATCTCAAAGTGTGCCAACAAGAAACAAATTAAGGTGAACAAACAAAGGTAAACAGCAAGATCCTGCAAACAGCACTGAGATGAACGATCAGTTTATTTCGGCGGAGTTGGTTGAGGAAGGAACGTTGACCCAGAGACCAGTGCCGTGTGATCTTTCAATGGGTGGAAGGGGAGATGGTTCAATGTCACATCTTCCACAATGCAGCACTTAAATCCTGGTTTTGATCTAGAAACCACAAATCTATGATTCAGAGGAGAATGCTACCAACATAGCCAAGCTGGCATTGGAATGGATGAGAGAACACAGTACAATATCTGTGAAATGGAGACTGCCATGTGTTTTACTTCAAATTTTATAAACAGTACTTTATGGGATGTGATCATCGCTGGCTGAATCAGCATTTGTTGCCCATCCCTAACTGCCTTTGAACTGAAGGGCTTGCTAGGTCATTCAGAGGAATGTTGCTGTGCTGTGGATCTGGAGTCACATGTAGACCAGACCAGGTAAGGACCGCAGATTTTCTTCCCTTAAGGATATTAGGGAACCAGATTGCTTTTTGCTCCAAAATACAACGTTTTTATTAGTTGCTTAATTCCAGATTTTTTTTATTGAAATCAAATTTCACCATCTGCGACGGTGGGATTCAAACTTGGATCCCCAAAGCATTAGTCTGGGCCTCCGGATTCCGAGTCCAGTGACAATATCACTGTGCTGGCGAGCTGCCTTCCTGAAACGCTGCAGCCTATGTTAACTCACAATGCTTTGGGGCGGCGTGGTGGCACAGTGCCTCACAGCGCCAGGGATCCGTGTTCAATTCCGGCCTTGGTTAACTGTCTGCGGAGTTTGTACATTCTTCCCGTGTCTGCGTGGGTTTCCTCCGGGTGCTCCGGTTTTTTTCCCACAGTCCAAAGATGTGCAGGTTAGGTGGATTGGTCATGCTAAATTGCCCTTAGTGTCCAAAGATGTGCAGGCGACGTGGGGTTATGAACTAACTGGGATCGGGCAGCTAGTGGGCCTAGGCAGGGTGCTTTTTCAAAGGGGCAGTGCAGACTCGATGGGCCAAATGGCTTCATTCTGCACTATAGAAATTCTATGATTCTATGAATGCCGTTAGGGAGGGAGTTTCAGGTTTTCGATCAGTGAAGGAAATGCAATACAGTTTCAGGTCAGGGCAGTGAGCAGCTTGAAGGGGAGCTTCCGGGTGGTGCTATTCCCATAAATTTGCTGCCCTTGTTCTTCTAGATGGTGGAGGTCACGGATTTGGGGGATGCTGTCAAAGGAGCCTTGGCGAATTGCTGCAGTGCATCTAGATGGTACACACTGGTGCCCATTTGTGTTGGTGGTGGAGAGAGTGGATGTCGAAGGCGGTGGATGGGGTGACAATCAAGCAGGGCCGCTTTGTCCTGGACGGTGTTGAGGTTCTGGAGTGCATTCTCCCTTGTTGGGAACGGTCATTGCCTGGCACTCATCAGTCCAAACCTGAATGTGATCTAGGTTTTGCGGCATATGGGTAAGGCACCTCATATAAAGTCACCTCCTCATGAATAGTCACCTCATCTTGAAAATGTTGCATTTTTGATCTCGATTCAAATCTTCCCTAATAGCCAAAAGGTTTTCAGACTCTGACTCTGACGGTCGACAACCAGATGCGAAGAGCATACTTTGCAACTGTTGTGGGAAAATTAACCACTTCGGGAGTCAGACTTGCTGTGTTGAATCAGTGCAGCTTATTGTTACACAAAGCTTCGGGAGAAAGTGTACGTACCCCGTGGTACGGTAGCCAACTGTTCTCGTAGTTTGAATGGCAGTAATTCACTTTATACTTTGAGTTCACAATGAGTCCAGATACAAAACATTTATCACCTTGTTATCTTTAAACATTTTATAGATTGTACATCGCTATTTGTAAGCGTTTTGCCATTTACACATGGTTATAGTTAAAGAGGTTTTACAGGTACTTTGGGTTCACAATGAGCCCAGATACAAAACAATTATCACCTTATTATCTTTAAACATTTTATAGATTGTACATCGCTATTTGTAAGTGTTTTGCCATTTAAAGAGGTCAAACAGGTTACAGGTAGCAGCAGGAAAGCTGTATCGATTGTCCCTTTGTTTTAGGAAATGGCCCAACACATTCGTATTAGCATATCATTGTGTACACCTTGGCTTAAGTCAGCTTTATTCAAGTGGTGTCCTGCATTTATGTATTTCTTAATCTTCCTGTCTGGCTCCCTTTGTCCTGGATCTGTTCCTATCTGTCCCACTGGCACCCCGCTGGGCTCCAGGTATCAGTTATGTCTGCTTTATTCTCTGTGTCTCCATCTTGTGTGTCAGGCAGCCATCCTCTGTGCCAAGTGCCCTTCTGGACCATTTCCCACTTCACAACTTGAACCAAACAGCATCAAAATCAGAGTAAGTTTACCAGTATCCATGTCGGAATATTTTATTTAAGAACGGCATGTTTACAACTTCAGTACGAGACTAAAATTTGAGCGTTTTCCTGGTGACGCTGATTTCCATTTTAACCGGGGGGGGGGGGGGGGGGGGGGGGGTCTGTGACTGCAATCGACAAAGGGTGAACAAACTCTGAATGGAGCAGGAATGCCACAAGGTGAACTAACAGGCACTCACACACCCCCCCCCCCCCCCCCCGCCAACCCCCCACCTAATATCAAGACACCAACTGCATCCTAATGATTATTTTGCATTTTTAGTGCATTGCCATCATAAAACAATCTGTATTGCAGTCATAATAAAATAAAGCCTGCAAACAGAATTTCAATCCTGCTGTATAAACTGGAAATCAGTGAAAATATTCTGTGGTTATATGATGGGAACAGCGTGTTTTTTAAATTGATCTATAATCACAATCCGAAGCTCCAGGCACTTTCCATGCCTTTATTTTATTTTTTTAGGCTCATTTTTGGCCCAACAGTCATTGAAGAGGCAAACAGTCTCTGACGGTACCAGCAACAACAATCACTTGGTGCCCGACTGTACATAAGCTCCACTCTCCCAATGCTGAACACAAAATGAACGTTGCGGCAATACGGGCGTGCGAGGAAACTGGACAAAGAGTGCTGGAATGGTATTCCATTACACTCCTGACTTGTGTCTTATAGATGGCAGACAGGTTTTGGGGGGTCAGGAGGCGAGTAATTCACCCCAGAGTTCCCAGCCGCTGACCTGCTCTTGTGGCCACACAATTCATATGGCGGATCCTGTTCAGTTCTGAACAGAGTCCATTTGACCTGTTGCGTCCATGCCAGCGCTCTGCAAGAGAAACTCAGCCAGTCCCATTCCCCAGCCTTTTCCCCATCGCCCTGGAGTTTTGCCCCATCTCAGATAATTTAAGGCCTTGATTGAATCTACGTCCACCACACCCACAGCCAGTTCCAAATCGTCACCACTCGCTGTGTAATAATGCTTTTCCTCACGCTGCCGTAGCTTCTTCTGTCAATCGGCTTAAACTGGTGTCACCTGGTTCTCGATCAGAGATTTTCTTTTCAGTCAAGAGGCTGTCTCTATGTCCTCAGGAGTTTCCAGGTTGGGGAAAATAAACTGCCGTGAGAAAATTAGCTGCGCCCCTGAGTCCATGGAGCCCTACAGATCTTTGGATAAACAATCTTAATCCTCCCTTTGAAATTGCCTGGACCTATCAATCAGAAAGTTTGTAAAAGGCAACAGTCCATGAGATTGAATGTGAACAATGCAGTTCAATCTTTAGAGACTTCTGGGCATACAAACTGGCGGGAAAAATGCAAAGGAACTCATGGAAAAAGACCAGGATGCATGTACAAAGGCAAAAGCAACATACTGAATAAAATTTGAATAAAAATAGAAAATGCTGGAAACACCCAGCAGGTCTGCTGGCATCCTTGGAAAGGGAAACTGATTTAACGTTTCAGGGTGATGAGAAGTGGGAAAAACCTGAGATAGAATCATAGAATTTACTGTGTAGAAGGAGGTCATTTGGCCCATTGAGTCTGCACCAGCCCTTGGAAGAGCACCCCACTTAAACCCACACCTCCACCCTATTCCCGTAACCCAGTAACCCCATTTAATCTTGTTGGTCACTAAGGGGCAATTTAGCATGGCCAATCCACCTAACCTGCACATCTTTGGACTGTGGGAGGAAACTGGAGCACCCGGAGGAAACCCACCCAGACACAGGGAGGATGTGCAGACTCCGCACAGACAGTGACCCAAGCCGGGAATCGAACCTGAGACCCTGGAGCTGTGAAGCAACTGTGCTACCGTGCTGCCCTAAATGCAGTGGTTTTAATACAAGTGAAAGGGAGGAAGATGGGAAAGCCAACAAAAGATAAGGGGCTGGATTCTCCATAAAATGGGACTATGGCGTAAAAACGCTGGCATTTCACTCTGGAGTTTCCAATAAAAAAGATCAGCCTATTCACTCACCTGTAGGGGGCTAGCAGGGACCCAGAGTGATTCACGCAGCTTTAGCTGTGGATACGGGCCCCCAAAACCTCCGGTTTTGAGTCCACACATGCGCACGGTGGTGGCCTCCAGCAGCCACGCCGAGCGCCATGCAGACTCGGACCACGGAGGCAGATGAGAAATGTAGGCCCCCCCGCAATCAGACACGCACCTGAAGATCCAACGCCCCGATATTTTCTCTTGAAAAAGGTGGCTGGGGCCTGGTCTAGTAGAAGTGTTTAAAACTCTGAAAGGTTTTGACAGAATGGTGTTGTGTTATGAACTCTGGGATAACACAGGCTGCAACTGGATGCAGCTTTAACCAAAAGATACTCCAGACCTTGAAGTTAGTTCAATCTGATTTATTGAACCAGTAGCACAGTTAGCACAGTTCTCCATGAGTTCGACTCTCTGCTAACCTAAGTGTAGTTACTCTGTCTGACTGAACCAGACTAGCTCTTAGCCACGTGCTGGAGGTGCGATACTGTACATACACCCTGACTCACTCTGTAGATGTTCATCAGTGGAAAGAGGCAGGGTTTGAGTGCCTCGTGCCTTTTATAGTGAGATACCACCCCTGAGTGTCCTGCCTGCTCATTGGTCATGTCCTGTTCTCTGTGTTCATTAGCTGCCTGTCTGTATATCATGATGTGGAGATGCCGGCGTTGGACTGGGGTGAGCACAGTAAGAAGTCTTACAACACCAGGTTAAAGTCCAACATGTTTGTTTCAAACACTAGCTTTTGGAGGAAGGAGCAGTGCTCCGAAAGCTCGTGTTTGAAACAAACCTGTTGGACTTTAACCTGGTGTTGTAAGACTTCTTACTGTGTCTGTATATCATTATCTGCATGTCTGCATATCATGACTGTCATGATATGCAGAAATGCAGATAATGATATACAGACAGGCAGCTAATGAACACAGAGAACATTATCTGCAAGTCTGCATATCATGATAAATGGTTACAGAGACAATTTCCTCTTGTGAGGATGAGCACAGCTAGAGACCATCAATATGATAGTCACCAAGAAATCTATCTGGGCAACGCAAATAGAACTTCTTCATCCCAAAAATGGTGAGAATGTGAAACGCGCTACCACAGGGAGTGGATAATGCCAATTTATTAGATGCAGTTCAGGAGAAGCCAAACAAGCATATAAGGAAGAAGGGAATTGAGGGATATGATGTAGATTGAAATGGGTAAAGATGGGAGGAGGCTCGGCTGCAGCCTAAACACTGCATGAACAGCCTGGGCCTGTTTCTGTACCCTGCATCCCATGTAAATAACAAACGGGTGATGGCGCATGGCCAAAGATGGTCGTATTGGAAATGAACTAACAAGGGAGTCAAAGATTATCAGGAGGCTGGCAGGAAAACATGCCAAATCTTCCAGTCTCATTAATCACCCGATGCTTTACGCCGTATGCATAGAGTCGTAGAGTTTTCAGCACAGTGGCCCACCGTGCCTGTGCCGGCCATTAAACACCAATATTTTCTAATCCTATTTTCCAACACTTGACCTTGGCGTTTCAAGTTTTCAGCTAAATGCTTCTGACATTGTGAAATGAATGAAAATCGCTTATTATCACAAGTAGACTTCAAATGAAGTTACTGTGAAAAGCCCCTAGTTGCCACATTCCGGCACCTGTTCGGGGAGGCTGTTACGGGAATTGAACCGTGCTGCTGGCCTGCCTTGGTCTGCTTTCAAAGCCAGCGAATTAGCCCTGTGCTAAGGGTGAGGGTTCCCACCTTGACCACAACATCAGGTATGAGTTGCAGCTCCACCCACTGGGTGAAATAGAGTATTCTCAAATCCTCCATAAATCTCCTGCACTTGACATTAAATCTATGTCCCCTGGTTATTGACCTCCTTTACATCTCCACAAAGGGGAAAAGTCTCTTCCTATCTGTCTCCCTCAGGATTTTGTATACCTCGATCAGGTCCCCCCCCCCCCCTCAGTCTGCTCTGCTCTATGGGGCTGGTTTAGCACAGTGGGCTAAGACAGCTGGCTCGTAATGTAGAGCAAGACCAGCAGTGCAGGTTCAATTCCCAAACAGGTGCCGGAATGTGGCAACTAGGGGCTTTTCACAATAACTTCTTTGAAGCCTACTTGTGATAATAAGTGATTATTATTATCAAAGGAGCACAACCCCAGCCTAAACAGCCTCTTTTCATAGCTGAACACTCCAACAAGGCAACATCCCAGTGAACATCCTTTATCGTCCAATCACATCCTTCCTATAATGTGGCAACCAGAATTGCACACAGTACTCCAGCTGTAATGAGCGTTTTATACAGCTCCATCATACCCTCCCTGCTCTTGTATTCTGTGCCTCGGCTAATAAAGACAAGTTCCCATATGCCTTCTTAGCCACCTTATCTACCTGTTCGGCTGTCTTCAGTGATCTTTGGACATGCCCCCCAAGGTCCCCCGAGTCCTCTGTACGTCCTAGTGTCCTGCCATTTATTGTGTATTCCCCTGCCTTGCCAGTCCTCCAAAAATACATTACCTCACACTTTTCTGGGCTAAATTCCATTTGCCATTGTCCTGTCCATCTGACCAGTCTGTCTATACTGTCCTGTAATCTAAGCCTATCTTCCCCACTATTTACACACCACCGAATTTCGTGTCATCTGCAAACTCAGTGATCGTGCCCCCGCATTCACGTCTCGATCATTACTGTACGCTGCAAACAGCCAGTGTTCCAACACTTATCCGTGCTGTACCCCACGGCACACAGGCTAGCAGTCACACACACAACCTTCAACCATCACCCTCTGCCTCCTGTCACTAAGCCAATTTTGAATCCAATTTGCCAAATTGATTTGGATCCCATGGGCTCTTATCTTCGTGATTAGTCTCTCATGCGAGACCTTGGGCGGGATTCTCCGACCCCCCGCCAAGTCGGAGATTCGGCGGCGGGGGGTGGCGCAAACCTCGCCCCGCGCCGGCTGCCGTATTCTCTGGCGCCGTTTTTCGGGCTGGCGGGAGTCATGCCACGCAGGTCGGGGGCTGTTGGCAGTGCCCCCCTCTCCGGCAATTTTCCGGGCTCCAATGGGCCGAGCGGCCTTCCGTATTTGGTCAGTCCCCCCAGCGTGGGTTACGCATGGTCCCACTCAGCGGGACCTGGCAGGTAAGTCGGCGGGGGCGGTCCTCGGGGGGATCCAATCGGGGTGGGGGGGGGGGGGGGCGGTGGCCTGGCCTGTGATTGGGGCCCACCAAATCTGCGGGTGGACCTGTTCTGTGGGGAGACTTCTTCCTTCCGCGCCGGCCACTGTAGGGGTCCGCCATGGCCTGCGCAGAGAAGAAAATCACCCGCGCATGCACCAAAATACGCCAGCTGGTCGGCGCATGCACGAACTCACGACGTCCCTTCGGCGTCGTCTGGAGCAGCGCGAACCCTTCCACAGTCCACCTAGCCCCCCAAAATGCGGAGAATTCGGAGAATGCGGAGACGCCGGACTGGTTGGTGCCGGTTCTCCCACCGGCATGGGGACTTAGTCCCCAGAATGGAGAATCCAGGCCTTCGGGTGCGATTCAGCAGACAGATGTTAAAGTGCATTTTTGGAAACATTTTGTGGGGTTTTTCTCTGCAGCTCGCTATTCAACAACATTTTGCTGGGTTTATTTCCCCTCGAGGAGTTTCGACCCGCCGAGGCTGCATTTAAGAAGAATTTCCTGCTAGCAAGCTGCACTCCCTCACCATACCCACCCCCCCCCCCCCCCCCCACCCTCAACCTGATACGCCCTTGTAAAACTACCCCCCTCCAATTGGCAAGGCCCCCCTGGGCCTGACCCCTGGCAGTGTCAACCTGGCACCCGGGCACCCTGGCACTGCCATGGGAGTTCCAGGGTGGCACTGCCAGCCTGCCAGGGCCAAGGTGCCTGCGTGCCGGTGTGTGTCAGGGTACCACCCTGCACTGTCTCCAACCACCCAGGGGCCTCCAATGGCCTGCAAGAACCCCTGAGTTGCTGTTACGCCTTGTTCACATTTGTGCGGACCACAGTGCCGTGGCGAGGTCTCGGACACGCGGTCGTTGAGTCCCGGCGCCAGTGAATCTGGTGTTTAAATGAGCTTGTACGAGGGCGAAATCCAGAGTGTGCTGGGTGGAGTGAATTGGGTGACTCACAATCGGCCCAGTGTCCGGCGTAGAGCCCAAGTTGATGCCCTTGCACAATTCACCTGCCGCGGCTGGATCTGCGCTGGGTGCAACGGGGGTCACTGAATCACACCCTTTGTCAAAAATCTTACTGAAATCCATGTATGGTACATCAACTTCACTGCACTGATCTACACACCTAAACACCTTCCCAAAGATTTAATCAAACTTGTTCAACGCGAGCTCCTTCGAGAAAGCCATATTGAATATCATTGATTACTCCTTGCCTCACCAAGGGAAGATGAATTCCGTCCCTCAGATTTTTTCCAGTAATATCCCTTCACCTGGTGTTAGCGTCACTGGCCTGAAATTAGCTTGTTTCTCCCTCCTGAACATTGGCACCACATTAGCTGTCCTCCAGTCCTCTAGTACCTCTTCTGTGGCCAGAGAAGATTCAAAAATTAGCATCAGAACTTCCGAAATCTCCTCACCTGTCTCACACAGCAGCCTGTGGTACATTTCATGTGGGCCTGCTGATTTATCACTTTTTAGCCTGCCATAACTGTGAACCCCTCCTCCCTCTCAATGCTAATCTATTCAGTTATAAGACACTTGCCTTCCTTTCTTTTGAGACCTACATTGTCCTTCTCCAGAGTGAACACAGATGCAACGTACTTATTTAATACCTCATCTACATCTTTCAACTGCACACACAGGTTGCTACTTTGGTCCCTAATCGGCTCCACTTATCCTTCATTACCCTCTTGCCCTTAATATACTGACAAAACACGTTGGGATTTTCCTTTATTTTGGTCGCCAGTGTTTTTTCATGCCCCCCTCTTTGCTCTCCTAATTTCTTTTTTTTTTAAGTGCCCCCCTGAACTTTCTATTTGTCTCGAGGGCAGGGTTTTTCAAAGTGTTGGTCGCGACCCACAGGTGGGTGTCGAGAGTCGCGGAGCAATCGATCATGGCGCTCCCTCGACATTCCCAATCATAGGAAAAGCGCCAATCGACCACAACTGGCTTTTAAATTGAGAATGCCGGCTGCAAGCAGCATTTAAATGGAATGATGCAGCCATCCAGCCAGAGGCGGCGGCAGAGAGCAAAAACGCCCAGAACGCACGCCTGTGATTTCGGCACAAAATCAGAGAGGAGAGATTCCTCCATTTTCTAGGTGCGAGCAAGCAAAGCAAGGAACTGTGAAGAACTGAAGATGGATAGTTTTGCGAAAAGGAAGAGCGGGCCAGAGACTTAAATAGGTCGTATACCTCCTGCCCAGAAACTCCCAAATGAATCTGCTGGCGAGAGCTGCTCAGGAGATTCTGTGATTGTTGGCTGGCGTGGGTCACAAAGGTCGGCTGGTGTGGGTCGCGAAGGTCGGCCCGCATGAGTCCTGAAGGTCGGCCAGTTGGTAAAATTGGGTCGCAGCAAAACAAATTTGAATAGCACTGCTCTAGGGCATCCACTGTTTTGAGACCCCTGAATCTCCCTTAAGCCTCCCTATTTTTAATTATCCAATTCTAATTGGATAGAATTATTTCCCTTGACATCCAGAGTTCTCTGGACATGTTGGTCTCACTGTTTATCTTTACGGGAACATGTGGATCTGCCTACAAGTCACTGTTCCGAGCTCACTTTAGCCACGGGGTAGCACAGGGCAGCACGGTAGCACAAGTGATTAGCACTGTGGCTTCACAGCGCCAGGATCCCAGGTTCGATTCCCCACTGGGTCACTGTCTGTGCGGAGTCTGCACGTTCTCCCCGTGTCTGCGTGGGTTTCCTTCTGGTGCTCTGGTTTCCTCCCACAGTCCAAAGATGTGCACGTTAGGTGGATTGGCCATGATAAATTGCCCTTAGTGACCAAAAGGGTTAGGAGGGGTTATTGAGTTACGGGGATAGGGTGGAAGTGAGGGCTTATGTGGGTCGGTTCAGACTCGATGGGGCAAATGGCCTCCTTCTGCACTGTATGCTCTATATTCTATGTTCTATGTCTTCTCCTATTAAACTCTGCCTTCCCCCAATTCAGAAACCTTGGGTTGGATTCTCTGCCGGCGGAATTCTCCGTTGCGCAGGCAGTGCACCCACGTCCGCAGTTTTCCGGAAAAGTGGGGTGGCGAAAATGGGAAATTCCATTGATAGTTGGCAGAAACAGAGTGAGGCAGCTATTCTCACTCTAATATGCATTCCCAAGATCTGACGAAGGCGTGGGATTTTTAAAAAAATCTAAATTTAGAGTACCCAATTAACTTTTTCCAATTAAGGGACAATTTAGCGTGGCTAATCCACCTACCCTGCACATCTTTGGGTTGTGGGAGCAAAACCCACGCAAACATGGGGAGAATGTACAAACTCCACATGGACAGTGACCCAGAGCCTGGGACCTCAGCGCGTGAGGCAATAGGGCTAACCCACTGCGCCACCATGCTGCCCTAAGGCGTGGGATCCAAGCCCCTTGCCTCGGAGACCTTGGGCGAGGGCTGGTCAGTGCTGGTCTCCACAAACGGGGACCAGACGGAACGGTACTCGTGGGGATCTCCCAGGCGATCGGAGTCCCTCAGGTGCTTGGCCTCTGGGAAGGGTTGCATCCTGGCACGATCCCCTGGTACAAGCCTGGCAATGCCACCTCTGGCGAGGGGGCATTGCAAGGATCCCCTTAGAGGCGAGTTGGGGCTTTTGGAGCCTCATTGGGGAGGAGGGGGTGTCAAAAGTTCGGGATGCCATGAGGCTTTCCGGCGAGTGGAGCTCCTCAGTGCAGAAAAGGGTGGGTAAGTGCAGCCTCGGCCGCGCGTTCGCCGCTGAGGCCCCAGATCTACCCAAATTGCCGCTCGATAGCTCCGAGAAACACCCAGTTAATCGCGCGCGTGCTACAGGTCTCTGTTCCCATTCAGGTGACCCCCTTCGCCACAAGAGCTATACCTAACCTCTTCTTGAAAACATAAAGGGCAGGATTCTCCAGTCTGCCAGCCATGTTTTCTGGCGCAACACGCCCCCGCTGGCAGCAGGATCCTGCGTTCCCGCAGCCTGCCAATGGGTTTCCCTATTGTGGCCGCCCCAAGCTGTTGGCGAACCCATGGGCATGGGTGTGTTGCTGGCAAACAGGAGGATCCACCGGTGGAGAATTCGCTGACAATGTTTTGGCCTCAACTGCTTCCTGGAAAGCCAATTCCACAGGCTTACTACTCTCTGGGTGTAGATATTTCTCCTCATCTTAGTCCTATCCTTCGACTATGACCCCTGTTTCTGAACACCTCCACCATCGGGAACATCCTTCCTGCATCTACAGTATCTAGTCCTGTTAGAATTTTAAAGGTTTCACCTTTCACCTTCCAATCTGAAAAAGATCTGTTTATTCCTGCTCTGTTTGCTGTCCACAAATTCTCAGTCTATGGCAGTTTATTACCCCCAATTAACCTCTTATTTGAATCCTTATCAAAAGCTATTTGAAAATCCAAATACACATTCACTCGTTCGCCCTCATCTGTTCTACGAGTTACATCCTCAAAACACTCCAGTAGGTTCATCCAACATGATTTCACTTTCAAAAGCCATGTTGGCTTTGCCTGAGCCCATTGCTGTTTTTTAAGTGTCCTGTTATCACATCCTTTAAGGGGCAGCACGGTGGCACAGTGGTTAGCATTGCTACCTACGGCACTAAGGACCCGGGTTCGAATCCCAGCTCTGGGTCACTGCCCGTGAGGAATTTCTCCCCGTGTCTGCGTGGGTTTCACCCCCACAACCCAAAAGATGTGCAGGATAGGTGGATTGGCCACGCTAAATTGCCCCTTAAATGGAAAAAATAATTAGGTACTCTAAATTTAAAAAATCACATCCTTTAAAAGAGACTCTGCCATTTTTTCCGACTACCGATGTTAGGCTGACTGGTCTGTAGTTCCCTCTTTCCCTCCCCCTTCTCACTTCCAGGCAACAGTTTCAATCAAGAACCAGGGAGAGTCACAGTCTTAGGATACAAGGTGAACCATTTAGAACTGAGGTGAGGAGAAGTTTCATCACCCAGAGGGTGTGTGAACCTGTCAAACTCTCTACCACAGAAGGCTGTGGAGGCCAAGTCACTGAGTATGGTTAGGAAGGAAATAGATTTCTAGATACTAAAGGCGTAAAGGGGTACGGAGAGAGAGGAGGAGTGTACTGTTGAGATAGAGGGTCATCCATGACCATATTGAATGGCTAAGCAGGATCAAATAGTCTATGCCTGCCTATTGCCTCATACTTTCTGCCTATTGTTAATGTTTCTATACCAGTGTGAAAGATTGTGGAAACTATTTGCACTGGGCAAATTGTGGGCGAATGACACTGAAAGAAAAACACAAGCGAGCTGTAACGCCAGGCAGTAATAATTTTGTTTTTCTTCACAGAATGTAACGGCCGTACTTGTCACCCAATTCAAGTTATACTAAGGACTGGTTATAAACCTTCACTTTCAAGAACTGCACAGCTTCTGGTGACTGACAATGCCCTCACAAATAGTGTATTGGAGACAATTGCAGAAATTATGTGAATGAGGGATGAGGCATAATTTCAGAGGAACTTGGAGATGACAGCAATTGTTCTTGTGATATTCTCCTTCATCCGTCAATGCAGGAGGTGGCCATGGTGTGTTCAACACGAGTTTAATTTTAAAAATCACTACTTTAAAACACACACATGCACACTAATTCCTTTTGTTCCTCTCTTGTCCCTTGTCAACGTTTAAGAATAGGTTGGTGTGGTGATTGTCTCTTTAAGAGCAACACAGCAGATTAAGGGTCAGCTGGCCTGGGGGGCCAATTGGGACTCAGAGTCGGGAATCACCCCAGGGATGAAGCCCTCTTAGGTAAAGAGTCATTTTAGGAGCTAGTTGCAGCCATATGGCTCCTATACATTCTTATTGATAAATACCTTTCGTGTTCACTAATTGAATCTCCGAAAGTGCATCATTATATTTGGTGATGAGGATAAATTATCATGACTTTGCCTTTGGCCTGACACCCGTGAGAATCCTGTTTTCATGGAAGTTTGAAAAAGAAAATACTCGAGGAGCTTGTGGAGAATTTTCACCTGCTGGAGGGGAACGGGTTTCGGTACCTACAGTTCAAAGGTATATTGAAAAATAGAGTCGGCCACGATTCCGCGGTTGCCACCCCCTCACTCGTTGAATAGATTGTGTCAGAGGGTAGGATTGGAGAGAGAAAGGTTTCCGGCATTTATGGACAACTGATGGAAAGGGAGAGAGCTCCATTGGAACAGATTAGGAGGAAATGGGAGGAAGAGCTTAGACCTTAGAGAAAGCTTTGAAGGAAGGATTTGGAGTGAGGCACAGAGGAGGATGAATCCAACTTCCTCATGCGCTAGGTTAAGTTAAACCTAATTTAAGGTGTGCTCATGACAAAGTCGCGTATAAGTCGCTTTTTCCAGAGGTGGAGGCCCAAAGCCTTGAATGTTATGACGTACCACGTGTTCACCCAGGTATTTTTTAAGAATGTGAGGCAACCTGCCTCTATCACCCTCCCTGGCAGTGTATCCCAGGCCATTACCACCCTCTGGGTCAAAAGGTTTTTCCTCAAGTCCCCCCAAAACCTCCTGCCCTTCACCTCAAACTTGCGTCCCTTCATGGTTGACCCTCCAACTAAGGGGATCAGCTGCTCCCTATCCACTCTGTCCATGCCCCTCATTATCTTGTATACCTCAATCAGGTCACCCTTCAGTCTTCTGTACTCTAGTTAAAACAACCCAAGCCTATCCAACCCCTCTTCATAACTTAAACGTTCCATTCCAGGCAACATCCTGGTGAATTGCCTCTGCACTCCCTCCAGTGAAATCACATCCTTCCTATAATGTGGTGACCAGAATGCACACGGTATTCCAGCTGTGGCCCAATCAAAGTTCTACACAGCTCCATCAGAACCTTCCTGCTTTTGTAATCTATGCCTCGATTGATAAAGGCAAGTGTCCTGTATGCCTTTTTCACCACCCTGTTAACCTGACCTTCTGGCTTTAGAGATCTATGGACAAGCACGCCAAGGTCCCTTTGTTCTTCAGAACTTCCCAATGTCAGGCCATTCATTAAATACTTCCTTGTCAAATTACTCCTTCCAAAGTGTTGGCCTCACACTTTTTCAGGGTTAAATTCCCTCTGACACTTTTCTTCCCATTTGACCATTCCGTCTATATCTTCCTGTAACCCAAGACACTCAACCTCACTGTCAACCATCCGGCCAATCGTGTGTCATCTACAAACTTACTGATCCTACCCCCCACATAGATATCTTTGTAATTTATATAAATGGTGAATAATAGGGGATCCTTTGGGACGCCGCTGGACTCTAGCTCTCCCCTCCCCCCGCCCCCCAACGGCTTTCAGGACCCTCCTCCTTCACTCCCCCCAACATTTTCTGGGGCCTTCGAAGCCCCCCCTCACCCCCACTCTTCTGGGCAAGGCACCTTAGCGCCCAACCTCTGGAAGCCAAGATAGCACCTGGGGATGGCCAGCTGGACACGCTGGCAATGCCCCTTGCACCCTGCCAGTCCCAGGCTGGTACTGCCAGGGTGCCAGGCTGGTAGTGCCAAGGTGCCTGGGAGCCAAGGGAGTACCAGGGGTCCAACCTGCCCTATCCCCGACAATCTGGGGGCCTCTCATGGCCTGAAAGATCCCCTGGTGTGCCATTACACCTGGTCCATGTTTGTGAAGCATCCAACCTGGACCTGATGCATGGTGGGGTCCTGTAGGACTTTGTTGCGGGTGAGATATGGCTGATCATAGTCTAAGGAGGACCAGAGGCCCTGAATCAGGCTGGTTACATGGAATATGAGAGGTTCAATGGGTCCGTTAAAAGATCCCTCGGCAAGGCGTACTCCTTTAGTATGCCGATTTTCCGGGTGTGGAAAATTGAAAAACTGGCAGAGTTCCGATATTGCAGCCAAAACAGATTCTCCTCCCCGTCGCCAAACACGGTTTCGACGTGAGGGAGTGGAGAATCCAGCCCATGGTGCAGCACGCCGTCGGCAGTCTCCGTTTCACCGGCTGGTCATTGGGGTTTGCCATTGTGGAGTAGCCCCACGCCCGTCGAGAAACACCCCAGGCTGCTGGCAAAATGGAGAATCCCGACGGCGGAGAATTCAGCGCAAAGTTTGCCATAAGGGGATCGGAGAAGGGGTTTTACTCTGAGTGCCTACCATTCATTGTCTTCTTCAAGGAGCTGGTTGCTGTCAGCAGTGGGGGAGGGGGGTGGCTGGTCAGGAGTGGGGGTGGGAGAGAGGGGCTGGGTGGGGGGTTCTAGGTAAATGCAGGAAAGGTGGGGCTGGGTTGTGGGGATAGTTTTATAAAAATTGTATAAATCTGTGACCTTTTTGTATATTATAAATTGAACCTTTCTGAATAAAAGTATTTTTTTTAAACGTTATCCCAGTGTGCAGGCTTTCTCTGATGTCTCGGGTTTCATTGGTGACAGTGTTCTCCCGAAAGCACAATTCATGGTAGTGTTCATTCCACCTCTCCAGCTGTTTATTGCAATCAGTAATGACCGCCCCCTGCCTGTTTACAATGGTGCTGGTATCTTTCTTGATGGATCCGCAGCCTTTTGAACCCTTTGTTAATACCCCTCGCATTTCTTGTGTCGAAGGACATCTGGATATTTTGGCAGAGTTGAAACCAGTTGGCACAGCGCCTCACAGTTTGCTGGGACTTTACTTCAAGCAGCAGTTAGTGCATTCAGAGCCTTCTCGCTCGGACCTCCTCTCCAGTTAATGACAGCTGGCCTTGGTCCCGTACAAATGCATTCACCTCAACAAATCCTGTACATAAACTGCGGCAAAATTCAGAGGTGAAGCTTGACACTAACTCAACGTGGCATCATTGGCGCAGAATGAGAAAAAAACCTGGAAGCAAAACAAACATGCTCGCCCAATGTGGCATTGGCAAATGATCTAAAACAAAACTTTGAAACAAGTCTATGCTGGAACTCTGGCCGACTTGGGTTCCCTTTATTGTAAGCGAAAGGAATTTGGGGAATCATCCTCTAAACATGCATCTTTCCCAACTTGCTGTCACCAATGTGTCAGCATTAGGGGGTAATTTCCCTCTCGCAATGGTGTCGCTCACATAAAACACCCCCCCTCTGGGTGAGAAGCTGCTGCCCTGTATCAGTTCCTGCTGCAATCTGGCACTCAACTTCCCTGAAAGTCACCCGAGATGACATCAAGAAACCATTCCAGAAGGCTTCAAGGCATCCCAATTGAACTGGCTCAGCTTCCAAAGTAATGAGGTAAATTTATTTACAAGCGCACAGAGAATTGGGAAAGCTTAACTACACTGATGGCAGGTTGCCAGGGGGAGGGCAATTTGCCTCAGAACTTCTCCCGCTTCACTGCTGTTAAAAACCCTGGGGTCAACTTTAATTTAGCTTGTCAGATTGAATCAAAGGAAGGGATATTGGGAGGGGTGACTAAAAGCTTGGTCAAAAAGGATTTCTTTTAAAGGAGGGTATTAAAAGGAGGAGTGGGCGGAAGAGCGGAGGAGAGGATTACTGTAGTAAGAGAATTGCAGAAGTGAAGGACCGGGATGACTGAAGATAACATTGCCAACATGGTGGGAGCAGCAGAGTTCTGGATGGAGGATTGTAGGCTTATGGGAGGCTCCAGGGATAAACAAGGCTGATGCTGTGAAGTGACTTAACACAACAATGAGAATTTTCCACATTGTCCGTGCGGAGTCTGCACGTTCCTCCTGTGTCTGTGTGGGTTTCCTCTGGGTGCTCCAGTTTCCTCCCACAAGTTCCCAAAGACCTGCAGCAGGATTCTCCGCCGGCGGAATTCTCTGTTTAGCCAGCGCCTGGGGGTTTCCCCGACAGCGTGGGGCTGCACCACAATGGGAAACCCCATTGACCGGCGGGGCAGAGAATCCAGCCCATGCTGGTAGGTAATTTGGAGATTCTGAATTCTCCCTCAGTGTACCCGAACAGGCGCCGGAATGTGGCGACGAAGGGGCTTTTTACAGTAACTTCATTGCAATGTTAATGTCAGCCTACTTGTGACAATAAAGATTATTATTTTTAAAAACTTTACAGTGAAGTGCCAACCATTTCCACGAGGGAGCAGTTCATATTTCCCTCAGTTTTTATCAATGAGTTAATATTACATGGCCTCTTTCAGGAAGCCAAGCACTGAAGCCAGGCAATCACTTTGAGAATTCTCTGGATTCAGCTTTAAACTAACAAAGTAGTGACGGCATCATGAAAATTCTGCTGAAACATCACAGGCTGAAATGTTAAACTATTTTTCTCTCTGAAAATGCTGCCTGGCCTGCTGAGTATTTTCTGCATTTTTAGGTTTTATATCATGGGAATTCTCATGGGTCAATAATTCTTCAACACAAAATCTCCCAGGTTAAACAGGGCCAATAAAAGGCCAGTTTGTGATGATTTCAAATTATAATTTCACATTGTAGAATTTCCGTTAACTTTTAGTTTTAAAGTTGAAAACAATGAAACGTTTTCTTGAGGTTTCAGTAGAGAGTTCCTCATTGTCTCATTAGTCTGAACAGCGAGTGAGTGCATGGCTTTAGGTACAGAGGGTGGGATTCTCTGATCCTGAAGCTAAGTGTTGACGCCGTCGGTAATGCCGTCGCGTTTCTTGACGGCGTCAATATGGCCTCAGGATCAGTATTCTGGCCCCTACAGGGGGCCAACACAGCACTGGAGCAACCCACGCCGCTCCAGCTGCTGATCCCGGTGTCAACTGGGCGCCGCGGAGTCCGTGCAAGCGCAGTGGCTCCCTTCTCAACACCGGCCCCAACGCAACATGGCGTGGGGCTAAAGGGGCCAGCGCGGACGAAAGGAGGCCCCCATCCCAAGAGGCTGGTCCGCCGATCGGTGGGCCCCGATCGTGGGCCAGGCCACAATGGAGGCACCCCCCCGGGGTCGAACCCCTCCCCCCACAGGCCGCACCCGGACCCTTCCACGCCAATGTCCCGCCGGCTAAGAGCAGATTAGAACAGCGCCTGCGGGACTCTAAATAAGAAAAAAAAAATTGGCAAGTCATGTTGCAGCTGTATAGAACCTTAGTTCGGCCACACTTGGAGTATACTGTTCAATTCTGGTCGCCACACTACCAGAAGGATGTGGAGGCTTTAGAGAGGGTGCAGAACAGATTTACCAGGATATTGCCTGGTATGGAGGGCATAAACTATGAGGAGAGGTTGAATAAACTCGGTTTGTTCTCACTGGATCGATGGAGGTTGGGGGGGTCCTGATAGAGGTCTACAAAGTTATGAGGGGCACAGACAGAGTGGATAATCAAGGTAGAGGGGTCAATCACTCCGGGGCATAGGTTTAAGGTGCGAGGGGCAAGGTTTAGAGAAGGTGTACGAGGCACGGTTTTTTACACAGGGGGTAGTGGGTGCCTGGAATCGCTGCCGGAGGAGGTGGTGGTGGAAGCAGGGACGATAGTAACATTTTCGGGGCAACTTGACAAATACATGAAGAGGATGGGAATAGAGGGATACAGACTCCAGAAGAGCAGAAGATTTTAGTTTAGACAGGCAGCATGGTCGGCACAGGCTTGGAGGGCTGAAAGGCCTGTTCCAGTGCTGTACTTATCTTTGTTCTTTGTTACGGCCGCTCGGCCCATCCCAGGCCAAGAATCGCCGGTGGGCCGCGTTGACCGGCGGCGCGCCGACCACGCCGGCGCCAATGGCGCTGATTCTCTGCTGTGTGGAGAATCACGACCCGGAGTCAGCGCTGCATGGCCTGATTCGCGCCAGTCGCGGTGATTCTCCGGCCTAGCCCCGGCCTGACAGAATCCCACCCAGGGTCAACGAAATTGTCGCACTGGACCTGGCATTTTGAATAAGCTCATCAAATGATAGCTTACTTTGAAGACATTCAATCAGGGTTGATTTGCAGGTTTCAAACTGTCTTTATCAGCTTGTGAAATGTTAATTCGTTTTTGGCTCCACCCCTCTGTAACAGCTTGAGATATGTTGGGCTGGATTCTCCGTTTGGGAGACTAAGTCCCCACACCGGCGTGAAAACAGTGGCGTTTTATGCCAGGAAAACTGGCACAAAATGGCCACCCATTCCCTGCTCCGGGCGGGGGACTAGCAACCAGGCAGCGTAGAGAGCTCGCAGCCCGCGGATTGGCCCTCCCCTGACTGTGGCAGCGCTGGATTGAGTCTGCACCCACCACGCTGAGGTCCTGACGGGTGAGACCACATGTGTCCCACACCGTCAGGTACTCGGCCGGTCGGGGACGGAGCATCGCGAAAGTGCGGCGCCCCCGATCCTGTCGTCATCGGGGATTCTCCGCCCTGTTGCCGAACGCGATTCCGGTGTCGGGAATCAGAGAATCCAGCCTGTTGTTGCAGTAAAGTGCTACAATAAATACAAATTTCTATTGTTAAATGCAAAATTGCTGACTTCTGGTGGTGATTGGTCGGAGACGGCCCCACATAAGGTAGCTCCCGCTATGGTCTTTGTTCTTTGGACTTTTTAGTTTGGTTTCTGGGGATTTTGGTTACCAAAACCTGCCCATCGTGTGGGATAAGGAATTTGTTGGCGAAAATATGTCAAAAATCTATGAAGAAGCTTGGCTGCAAGAAGATTCCTTTGACTAAGCCAGAAACCTCAGCTGCCATGAAGGTGGCAGACCCGGCCTTTGGTGTGGCTGCTCATATCACGGTGGAAACGGCGACAGAGGTGATGCCGCAGGAGTTTGAAAAACAACTTGCAAAGCATTTTGAGGAGCGGTCAATTGAGGAGGCCCTTGGCCCAATCCGGGAGGGGCTGGAAAAAAAACCTCAGAGACGGTGGAGGAACGTGGGGAGGTGCTGAAGGCTGTGGAGGCAGCCTTGCTGCGGCATGGAGATCGAATCACCTCATTGGAAGCTGAGATGTTGCTAGTGGAGGAGAGGAACAAAAAGTGGATTACTTGGTGGAGCAAGTTGAATCGTAGGGTTGCCGGAGGGGATGGAGGGCCTGAGGCCAACTGGGCTATTTTCCCAGATGTTTGCCAAGCGTTTCGGGGGGGGTGCGGGTGAATGTCCTCTCCAGCCCTCCGAGTACACGGGCGGATGTCTTCAGCGAATAAGCCGCCGCGGGCGGTGATTATTGGATTCCACAGCTTCTAGGAGAAGGAACGCATTCTGTAATGGTCCAAAGTCAATCAGAACACCAGATGGGAAGGAAACATTATCAGGATATGCCAAGATGTCGAAACTGAGCAGGCGAAGTGGCATGTAATAAGACAAAGTCAGCGTTATTTAGGAGAAGAGTCAGGATTGGAGTGCTGAGCCTGGCGATTTGAGAGTGACTTTCCAGTTGAAAGATCATTTTTTAAATGCATTGGAGGAGGATTTTGTCAAGGAGCATGGATTTGGACTTGATTAAATGGATTTGATTGGGACTTTCATAGTGACGGTTGGGATGGGTTAGTTTGTCGTTTATATCTGTTCCATGTTTGGAATTTAATGGGCTATGGTTGTCGGGGTAATTGTCACGGTAACAGTATGGGGAATATATGTCACCCCCTCTCCCCCAGTTGGGGGGGGGGGGGGGGGTGGAGTTTTAGTATTGTAATGAATGTGGAGACACGGGGCCTTCCACAGTAACTTCATTTGAAGCCTACAATAAGCGATTTTCATTTCATTTCATGCTCTTCCGTAGCTGGGACGGGCCGGAAAGTATTGTTTTTCTGTGTTCTTTGAGCATGCACCCTGCGTGGGGGATTACCCTTTGCTAGCTGTGAAGTTTCAGCTGGTGAACGCGAGTGAGGTGGGGGGGTTGGGGGGGTGGTGTGGGGGGGGGGGGGGGGGGGTGCTGTGGCTTGTTGAACCTGCTTGTGCAAAGTTCAGTGAGTGTTTCTTGTTTGTTTAGTGGGGGGGGGGGGGTGAGGGGGAGACAGGAGGGAGTCTTTTCTCTGGAAAGCTTTTGGCAGTGTTATGGAGTGGGAGGGGTTTGGGGGGGGGGGAGGGGGGGGGAGGGGGAGGGATCCGGTTGGGACTAAGGGCTTTTCTTTGTATTGTCTCAGGGGCAGGGTTGGTGGCTGTCTTGCGTGGGTCCGGTGGTTGGTTGGTGGTTTGGGGTTTTCTTTTCAATTGGGGTTTGTCAATTGCACTCCGACTGGATTTGTTTATTTTATGTTCTATAAAATGAAAACTTTTGATAAAAATATTTCCCCCCAACAAATGCAAGAATGCCACTTTAATCACATGGGCATAATAGATACGAAGACCAAGCTATACGGCTTTCCTTAGAAAATGCAACTATCAGTCAGGCGTGAAATGCCAGCTGCTTGTCGCCTGTCTACCTCAAAGGTACAATTGACTAAAAACTTGTTTTAAGGAAACATCCAAGATTTATTCACTTGCACATCAATGTGTTGAGGATCCACATGAGTCTTGCGCCCCTTTTACTTCAACACACCCTACTCTGGAAAGGATGAAAACACTGAAACAACAGGTTGATATCAGGAGGCAGATTAATGTACAGGTGACAATTAATATCACGTAAAACGGGATCATACAGTGGGAAACCCATAATATTTCTGGTGCTTTACCTTACTGGTATACAGGCTAGTTTGTTTATCCGATCTCATTAAGGTCATGCACAAGTTCCGTTTTGCCTCCTTGGAAATAAAGAGTTTCCAATGGAAGACAAATTTTACAGTACGGACAATTAGTGGAACTGTAATTACTTAAGGAGGGATGGAAAGCAGATCTTGCACACAAGGCAACAGCAGTTGACAAGACAAATATTCAGCCCAAAGTGAGGATATTTGCAGGGCCTGGAAATTGCCGCCCAAAGGCAACGAGCTGGATTCTCCGTTCCAGTGCTTTGTGCTTTGTGCCAGGAAAACTGGTGCAAAACGGCCAAGATTCTCTGGTCTGGGGGGGGGGCTGCTAGCAGCTAGGCAGCGTAGAGCTCCCAGCTCTCGCTGCTGTTATGGCCCGGAGAATTGCCCGGTCCGTGGCTGTGCATGGAGGCGGCCTACAGCGGCCGCACCAAACTTCATGGCGGGCGCAGCCCACGGACCCGTTCCCTCCCCTTTGGCCAACCTGCGCACCCTGGACCACTCCACCAGTGCCCCCAGCCCCGAATAATGCCCCCCCCCCCACCCCCCGCCCACGGTTTGGCCCTCCCTCGACTGTGGAGGCGCTGGACTGAGTCTGCTGCTGCCACGCCAAGTTCCCAATAGATGAGACCACACGCGGCCGACACCGTCGGGAACTTGGCCGGTCTTGGGTGAAGCATTGGGGTGCGGGGGGGGGGGGAGGGGGGGGGGGGGGGTGGCCTCAGGCAATGGCCTGAGGCCGTCGGTATGCCGCGCGGCATACTCTGAGCATGCCAATTTGGAGGGGGCGGAGCATCGCCGGCCAACCGCCAAACATGATTTCGCCGTCGGTGACAGGAGAATCCGGTTTCCCACTGAGTTCACCCCATGCCGCCGGGAAACAAGAGTTACGCCGTCAGTGGGATCGGAAGACGCCACTGGTAGAGCAGCAGGAACGTTTCCACCTTTATTCCGGTGTGACCCCATTTTAAAGTCTCATGTGACCCCCATCGGGAGGATGCTGGTGGTGGTTTTGAGAGTTGTTGAGTGTAGGATTTATGGCGGCGAGGTGGGGGGGGGGGGGGGGCAGCGGCGGGGAGAGAGAGACATGTGACATGATAGTTACAGATGAGGGAAGCCATTTGGTTCATTGCAGCTCATTCATAGGAACATAGGACTTTGGAGCAGGAGGAGGCCATTTGGCCCTTCGAACCTGCTCTGCCATGCAATACGATTATAGTTGATCTGGTTGTGGTCTCAGCTCCGTTTTCCTGTCTGCCCATTACCCTTAATTCCTTTGTCTTTCAAAACATTATAGAACTCAGCCTTAGTTAAATTCAAAGACTCAGCCTCCGCTGCTTTCTGCGGAAGAGAAATTTCATATACTACCGACTCTCTGAGGTCGAAAAAATTCTTCTTGTCTTTGTCTTAAAAGGAGGCTGCTTATTCTTAAATTGTATCTTAAACTGGATAAAAGCAAATTACTGCGGATGCTGGAATCTGAAACGAAAGAGAAAATGCTGGACAATCCCAGCCGGTCTGCCAGCATCTGTAGGGAGAGAAAAGAGCTAATCTTTCGAGTCCAATGTCAGCAAAGGACTCAGCTTTGTACTCTTATGTCCCCACCTCAATGAATTTCCGGGCTCGACATGATGTTGAACTCTTCTTCTGTCGCCTTCGTCTCCGTGCCCACTTCTTTGGGCAAGAATCCTCCCCCCGTTCCACTGATCCTTTCATGTGCCTCCAACATTCTGCCTCCAAGTGGACCCCCCGCCGGGACAATTACCTGCCCTTGATCTTTTCATTGAGAACTGTCGAGGGGACATTGGCCGTCTTAATTTTTCTGTCTTAATTCCGTCTTAATTTCCCCCCCCCCCCCCCCGCCCCCCGCTCACCCATTCCAACCTCTCCTTCAGAACTTTCTGCTCTTCACTCCATCAGGTCTAACCCCGACTTTGTCATCAAACCTGCCGACAAAGGGGGTGCTGTTGTCGCCTGGTGCACTGACCTCTACCTCGCAGAGGCTGAGCGCCAACTCTCAGATACTTCCTCTTACCTCCCCCTGGACCATGACCAGAGCACTGAACATCAAACCATTATCTACAACACTGTTCGCGACCTCATTTCCTCCGGATGCCTTCCCCCTACGGCTTCCAACCTTATAGTCTCCCAACCCCGGACAGTCCACTTTTACCTACTTCCCAAAATCCACAAAAAGGGCCATCTCAGCAAGCCCATTGTGTCAGCATGCTTCTGCCCCACCGAACTTATTTCCTCTTATCCTGACTCCATCCTCACTCCTCTGGTTCATTCCCTCCCCACCTACATCCGGGATTCCTCTGATGCACTGCGTCATATTGACAGCTTCCAGTTCGCGGGCCCTAACCGCATTCTATTCACCACGGATATGCAATCTCTCTACACCTCTATCCCACACCAGGATGGCCTGAGAACTCTTTGCTTCTTTCTTGAGAAGAGACCCGGACAATTCCCATCCACCAACACTCTCCTCCGCCTGGCTGAACTCGTTCTGT
The DNA here is from genome assembly GCF_902713615.1 of Scyliorhinus canicula. Lineage (NCBI taxonomy): Eukaryota > Metazoa > Chordata > Chondrichthyes > Carcharhiniformes > Scyliorhinidae > Scyliorhinus > Scyliorhinus canicula. The sequence goes on along the minus strand of NC_052162.1, from coordinate 22,641,311 downwards.
CTCTCAACAACTTCTCCTTTAACTCATCCCACTTTCCCCAAATCAAAGGTGTAGCAATGGGTACCCGCATGGGTCCTAGCGACGCTTGCCTTTTTATGGGGTACGTGGAACATTCCTTGTTCCAGGCCAATCCGGGCCCCCTCCCACAATTCCTTTACTGATACATTGATGACTATTTTGGTGCCGCTTCATGCTCTCGTCCAGACCTGGAAAAATTCATCAACTTCGCTTCCAGTTTCCACCCCTTCATCACTTTCACCTGGTCCTTCTCAGACACTTCCCTTGCATTTCTTGATTTTTCTGTCTCCATTTCCGGCAATAGGCTATCCACTAATATCCACTACAGGTACACTGACTCCCACAGCTATCTGGACGACAGCTCTTCGCACCCTACACCCTGTAAGGAGTCCATCCCTTTCTCTCAACTCCTTCGCCTCCATCGCATTTGTTCCGATATATTCATTCTTCCTCAACCGTGATTTCCCACCTACAATTGTTAACAGGGCCGTCAACAGTGTGTGGTCCATCTCCCACGCCACTACCCTCGCCCCCTCCCCTCCCTCCCAGAACAAGGATGGAGTCCCCCTCGTTCTCACATTTCATCCCACCAGCCTCTGTGTGCAAAGCATAATCCTCTGCCATTTTCGCCAACTCCAGTGTGATGCCACCACCAAACACATCTACTCTTCACTCCTTCTGTCAGCATTCCGCAGAGGCCGTTCCCTCCGAGATAATCTAGTCCACTCCTCCACCATACCCAGTACCTCTCCCATCACCCGTGGCACATTCCCATGCAATCGCAGAAGGTGTAACACCTGCCTCTTTACCTCTTCCATGCTTAACATCCCAGGCCCAAAACACTTATTCCAGGTTAAGCAGCATTTCACTTGCATCTCTTCCAATTTGGTCTACTGCATTCGCTGCTCCCAATGTGGTCTCCTCCATATCGGAGAGATCAAACGTAGGCTGGGTGATCGCTTTACTGAGCATCTTCAGGACCCTGACCTTCCCATTGCTTGCCATTTTAACAAAAGGCCCTGCTCCCATGCCAACATGTCTGTTCTTAGCCTGCAGCAATGTTCCAGTGAAGTTCAACGAGAACTGGAGGAACAACATCTCATCATCCGGTTAGGCACGCTACAGCCTCCCGGTCTCAACATCGAATTCAACAACTTCAGATGATCAGCTCTACCCCACGTCAGCCCATTTCATTTTAACTGTCTTTTACCATCTCTTTCTTTCTTAATATATATTTAATCCCCCCCCCCCCATCTTGTCCACCTTTCCTTCACCTTTCTCCTCTTTGCTTCCCCCTTCCCCTCCCCCCACATCTACAGTTCATCCTCTGAAGTTAGTTTCCCTGCTGTTTGACCTTTCACATCTTTTGTCCTCTCTGGGGACTGCCATTAACACTCTTTCCCCTTGGTTTCTGTGGCCATTAGCACCCGGTTTCCCTGGGTTTCTGTGGCTATGACTCATCTTTCATTCTCACTCCACAGTATAAATATTTCCCACTTTCTCTGTCTGTTAGCTTTGACAAAGAGTCATCGGACTTGAAATGTTAGCTCTTTTCTCTCCCTGCATATGCTGCCAGACATGCTGAGATTTTCCAGCATTTTCTCTTTTGTATCTTAAACTGTGTTCCCTAGTTCTAGTCTCCTCTGAATTAACCCAAATTCCCCCGAGTAGAGTGGGGTAAACTAGATTGCGTGCTCTTTCAGAGTGTTAGCACAGATTCGATGGGCCAAATGGCCTCCTGCACTGTAGGGACCTATGAACTGAAGGGTGAGAAATTAGGGCTTGAAATTGTGTCTTTGAATTAAATAAGGGTAATTGAGGGTTATGAAGACAAGAGTTATCAAAAGTGGAATGACAAAATAGGTTAAAATTGAGACAGTACAGAACTCTCAACAAAGAAATGTTCCATTAATAAAGATAGACCCATAGGTGCACCAGATGTGCGGGGAGTCCAGCGAATCACACCCATATGTTCTGGGCATGCCCAGCACTGGAAGAATTCTGGAAGGGGGTGGCGGGGACGGTGTCGAGGGTGGTTGGATCCAGGGTCAAACCAGGGTGGGGACTCGCGATTTTTGGAGTTGCGGTAGAGCCGGGAGTGCAGGAGGCGAAAGAGGCCAGTGTCCTGGCCTTTGCGTCCCTAGTAGCCCGTCGAAGGATTCTGCTACAGTGGAAGGATGCAAGGCCCCCAAGTGTGGAGACCTGGATCAGTGACATGGCGGGATTTATAAAACTGGAAAGGGTCAAATTTGCCCTGAGAGGATCAATACAAGGGTTCTATAAACGATGGCAGCCTTTTCTGGACTTCCTGGCTCAAAGATAGGTATCTTGGTCAATAGCAGCAGCAACCCGGGGGGGGGGGGGGGGGGGGGGGGGGTGTTCCTTATTGTAGTGCCTATTCTGTAACTTTATATTGTGTTAATTTGCGTTGTTGTTAAAATGCTGTGTTGTTCATGGAGGTGGGGCGAATGTTTATGATTGTTAATATTATTGTTATTTTTGGTATTTTACTAAGGTCCGTTATTGTTGTATAAATTCAAAATTTTTCAATAAAAATTATTTCAAAAAACTAAAATAAAGATAGACCCACGAGCCATGGATGGTCCACCCTTTTCAATTAAGAAAGGTAAGGATGATACCAAATCGAAAGAAATAGCCTTCAACGCAGCGATTAGTGGTAGGCCAAAAGATTAGGAACATTTGCAGAACTAGCAAATGATGACTAAAAATATAGTATAGGGAGTGTTATGGGCCAGGGTTTAGAGAACCCCAAAGTGTATCATGGAGTTCACCTGACCCACAACTTTTAATAGATTGTGGTTATGGGGAACATACGAGCCCCCTCGCAGGTGTGGTGCAACAGAAATCTACAGTACTTTTAAATTAAAACACTGTTTATTTATGAAACCAGTTAACACTTTATAAACCCACAGTAAACACCTTAATAACTATCAAATCCCCCAAAGAATACAGTACTCTCTACGTAACTCTTAATGTTTCCTTGCAACATCCATAAGACAAAAAGAACCCTTTTTGCAGAAAGACATCAGGTTTAATTTCACTACTGAGAGCAGTTATCACTTTTAAACTAGCAAGTGATTTGAAGACATTCCTTTCATGCAGAAAGAAATCAGAATTACACCTGGTTTTGCTGGATGCGGCTTCCAATCTGCAAAACAAAACTAAACACACCCTGTAGCTGCAAGTCCAAAGTGAAAGTAAAAGCAGACAGCCCAGCTACACCCACACTCTGACATCACTGATAAACACCCATTTCTTAAAGGTACATCCACTTCAGCTATTTTATAAACCCCGATTTCTTAACTCTCACATGACAGGAGAAACTGGAGTATAAGAGAGAACTAATAAGAAATGTAAAAACAAACAGTAAAAGCTTCCGCTGGCATATAAAAAGGAAAATAATAACTAAAGTAAGTGCTGTTTCCTTAGAGCAGTGTTTTTCAAACTTTTTTTCGGGGCCCCACTTTTGTCAACCAGGTGGCCTTTGCAGCTCACGCCGGCCGACCTTTGTGGCCCACGCCGACCGACCTTCGCGACCCATGCCGACTGACCTTCATAACATACGGCAACCAACGTTCGCGGAACATGCCGATTGACCTACGTGATACACTCCACATTCACGTACCTTTAATGCGAGGTCCCCATGACAGTACCTGAATCAGGTGTTATGGGCCAGGGTTTAGAGAACCCCAAAGTGTATCATGGAGTTCACCTGACCCACAACTTTTAATAGATTTTGGTTATGGGGAGCTGTGGTACACCTCTACAGGTGTGGTACAGTAGAAATTACCATAAGACCATAAGACATAGGAGTGGAAGTAAGGCCATTCGGCCCATCGAGTCCACTCCACCATTCAATCATGGTTGATTTCAACTCCATTTACCCGCTCTCTCCCCATAGCCCTTAATTCCTCGAGAAATCAAGAATTTATCCATTTCTGTCTTAAAGACACTCAATGTCCCGGCCTCCACCGCCCTCTGTGGCAATGAATTCCATAGACCTACCACTCTCTGGCTGAAGAAATTTCTCCTCATCTCTGTTCTAAAGTGACTCCCTTTTATTCTAAGGCTGTGCCCCCGCGTCCTAGTCTCCCCTGCTAATGGAAACAACTTCCCTACGTCCATCCTATCCAAGCCATTCATTATCTTGTACGTTTCTATTAGATCTCCCCTCAACCTCCTAAACTCCAATGAATATAATCCCACGATCCTCAGACGTTCATCGTATGTTAGGCCTACCATTCCTGGGATCATCCGTGTGAATCTCCGCTGGACCCGCTCCAGTGCCAGTATGTCCTTCCTGAGGTATGGGGCCCAAAATTGCTCACAGTATTCTAAAGGGGGCCTAACTAGTGCTTTATAAAGCCTCAGAAGTACATCCCTGCTTTTATATTCCAAGCCTCTTGAGATAAATGACAACATTACATTTGCTTTCTTAATTACGGACTCAACCTGCAAGTTTACCTTTAGAGAATCCTGGACTAGGACTCCCAAGTCCCTTTGCACTTTAGCATTATGAATTTTGTCACCGTTTAGAAAATAGTCCATGCCTCTATTCTTTTTTCCAAAGTGCAAGACCTCGCACTTGCCCACGTTGAATTTCATCAGCCACTTCTTGGACCATTCTCCTAAACTGTCTAAATCTTTCTGCAGCCTCCCCACCTCCTCAATACTACCTGCCCCTCCACCTATCTTTGTATCATCGGCAAACTTGGCCAGAATGCCCCCAGTCCCGTCATCTAGATCGTTAATATATAAAGAGAACAGCTGTGGCCCCAACTCTGAACCCTGCGGGACACCACTTGTCACCGGTTGCCATTCTGAAAAAGAACCTTTTATCCCAACTCTCTGCCTTCTGTCTGACAGCCAATCGTCAATCCATGTTAGTACCTTGCCTCGAATACCATGGGCCCTTATTTTACTCAGCAGTCTCCCGTGAGGCACCTTGTCAAAGGCCTTTTGGAAGTCAAGATAGATAACATCCATTGGCTCTCCTTGGTCTAACCTATTTGTTATCTCTTCAAAGAACTCTAACAGGTTTGTCAGGCACGACCTCCCCTTACTAAATCCATGCTGACTTGTCCTAATCCGACCCTGCACTTCCAAGAATTTAGAAATCTCATCCTTAACGATGGATTCTAGAATTTTGCCAACAACCGAGGTTAGGCTAATTGGCCTATAATTTTCCATCTTTTTTCTTGTTCCCTTCTTGAACAGGGGGTTACAAAAGCGATTTTCCAATCCTCTGGGACTTTCCCTGATTCCAGTGACTTTTGAAAGATCATAACTAACGCCTCCACTATTTCTTCAGCTATCTCCTTTAGAACTCTAGGATGTAGCCCATCTGGGCCCGGAGATTTATCAATTTTCAGACCTTTTAGTTTCTCTAGCACCTTCTCCTTTGTGATGGCAACCATATTCAACTCTGCCCCCTGACTTTCCTGAATTGTTGGGATATTACTCATGTCTTCTACTGTGAAGACTGACACAAAGTACTTATTAAGTTCCTCAGCTATTTCCTTGTCTCCCATCACTAGATTACCAGCGTCATTTTGGAGAGGCCCAATGTCTACTTTTGCCTCCCGTTTGTTTTTAATGTATTTAAAGAAACTTTTACTATCATTCCTAATGTTACTGGCTAGCCTACCTTCATATTTGATCCTCTCCTTCCTTATTTCTCTCTTTGTTATCCTCTGTTTGTTTTGTAGCCTTCCCAATCTTCTGACTTCCCACTACTCTTTGCCACATTATAGGCTCTCTCTTTTGCCTTGATGCATTCCCTGACTTCCTTTGTCAGCCATGGCTGCCTAATCCTCCCTCTGATAACCTTTCTTTTCTTTGGGATGAACCTCTGCACTGTGTCCTCAATGGAAAAGTATTTTTTCAAGCAAAACAATGTTTATTCTATGAACTCAAGCTAACCTTTTTAAAAACATACAGTGAACATTTTAGCAGCCATTAATTCAAATACAACCCCCAAAGATTACAATACTAAGTAAACCTTTAAGCTTTCCTTTTAACATCCATACGACTTAAAACACCTTTTACCAGAAGCGCATCAGGTTAAAGTCATTACTGTAATTAGTTTTAAACCACCAGGATTGATTTACAGTCTTTAGATTACAGAGAGATTCATACACCTTCTGGCTGTGACTGCAGCTATCCAGCTCTGAAAACGAAACTAAAACACACCCTGCAGCTTGCTCAAAAACAAAAGTAAAAAGCTGACAGACAGCCCAGCTCCACCCACATTCTGACATCACTGCAGTAGTAAACACCCATTTCTTAAAAGGTACATTTCTTAAACACCTGTTTCGTAAAGGTACATTTCTTAAACACCCGTTTCTTCACGGTACATTTCTTAAACACCCATTTCTTAAAGGTACTCTCACATGACACAGGTTCAAACGGGTAGAGGGCAATGCGCAAGCCAGTTTGTTTGTACCGTCTTCAACTTTACGAAAATGGAAAATCCAACCTCGTAGATATAGGGCAATAGCAATAAAGTAACTGTTTTACTCCTGCTGATAGCTGAATGGACTTTTGGCTGGAATGCCACATCTCCCAAGGCACGACTGGAAACCAGGAAATCTTTGCCTATGCTTCAATAGCAAGTCATTGGTTTTAAAGAGCTTTGGGTTGTGAAAGGTGCTATATACACGAAAGTGTGTCCTTATTTACTGCTGTTGCTTCCTGAGAAACACTGGTGATGATTATTGACTATTTTTAAGAACGTAACATTTTTTTAAATTGGGGAAACTGAAACAGGTTAACCAGCTTCTGTGGAGAGATCAATGTTTTGGTCTCCTGTCCTTGTGCAGCAGGGAAATACAAGAGATTGGTTGGTGTGTTAATGGAAAAGGACAGGGGAGAAAGATTTAACAGATAATCTCAATTAAGTCGTAGAAAGAAGGATTATTTAAAGGCAGAGATCAACATGATAAGTGGCAAACAACCAACTAAATAATGAGAGGCCTAAGTTGAAAATGGAAAAGATGGGAAATGCGAACAATCTGGCTAAAAATGTAACTGGAAAATGCTGGCAAAGTACATTGAATAAATCAGCTCTGCTGGATTTTAGAAGTGTATTTTGACTTGAACTCCAAATGCAATTCTTAGGCTCGCAATATTTTCCCTTATTTCCTGTTCCTGATGCTTCCTTTATTTTTCTCTAATTCCGTTAAAATAATTGTCCGTTACTCACTTTACAGTGTTGTAGCATGGTACGAAACTGGCTTGTCCTCTGCACAGGTATTGACTGAGCCATTGTGAGTTTATCGCTTTTATCCCTTTTCAGGTTTGCACGTTTGTCATCCAATTGCTGATTACTGTCTAAAGGTCTTCCTTGCTCTCTACCGTATCGCCCACCTTCATATCAGGTTCAGATATATGCAAAGGCATGTCATATCGTGTTGGGATATGGCCAGTTTTATATTTTTGAAGGAGGAAATAAGAACTCAGCCCAAATGGGAGCCAAGCAGTGTAGTCTTGGATGGAATCTGAAAAGTATTATGTAAATAGTTGTTCATTAATAAAAACGAGTTTATTTATGCCTCTTGGCGTGGATTCCTCTGTGGCCAGTATGGGAAGGATTTATAGACCCTGAGGCCCAAGCAACTGAAGCACAGTGCTAATTTTTGTTTCAAATCATAACCAACCAAGGGGGCTTGAAGATTGAGCAGAGAAAATCTTTGGCCGAGATATTCTGATCTTGCCTGGAACAGTAAGCTTTGAGGGCGGTATGAAATACTTGAAGGCCCAATCAAAGATACGTTGGGCTGGGCAGCACGGTGGCTCAGTGGGTTAGCACTGCAGTCTCACGGCGCTGAGGTCCCAGGTTCGATCCCGGCTCTGGGTCACTGTCCGTGTGGAGTTTGCACCTTCTCCCCGTGTTTGTGTGGGTTTCGCCCCCACAACCCAAAGATGTGCAAGGTAGGTGGATTGAACACGCTAAATTGCCCCTTAATTGGAAAAAATTAATTGGGTACTCTAAATTTTTTTTTTTTTTAAATTAAAAAAAAGATACGTTGGGCTAGATTCTCCGATTCCCGACGCCGAAATCACGTTTGGCGACGGGGTGGAGATCCCCGATGGCGAGGAAATCAGGGGCAGCGCCACTTTCACGATGCTCCGCCCCCTGAAAGTGGCATACTCCAGGGAGTATGCTGCGCGCCGTATCCAAGGCCTCCGAACGTTGGCTGAGGCCAGCATCGCGATGCTCCGTCCCCAGCTGGCCGAGTTCCTGACGCCGTGGGTCTCTCATGGTCCCGGGCAGGAGGGACTTCAACAGGGGCTGGGGGCAATATGAGGGCTGCTCCGGGGCACGCGAGCCGGCCAAAGGGGGGGCACTATTTCACAGGCCAGGTCCGCGAGCGACCAGTGCCATGTTGCATGGCGCGGCTGCTGCAGGCCGCCGTCGTGCGCATGCGCAGCCACGGACCCGTCAATTCTCCGGCCAGGTTCTCTACGCTTCTTTGACAATAGCCCCCAGCCAACGGAGGATCGGTGGCCGTTTTACACCATTTCTGCTGTTGTAAAACGCCACCGTTCCCATGGCCGTGTGGGGACACATCCTCAAAATCGGCGAATCCAGCCCACACCGGCAGGATCCAGCCACTGGCAGGCCATCTCGGGAAGCGCGCTAAATCCCGCCAAGGTTTGGGAAGCATTGTTTTGGATAATACCATTGGTTTGAGGAACAGATTATATTACTGCCACTTGTATTGTTTCTAATGTAGCTGAGACAGTAAAATATTCTGAATGCGCTATTATGAGCTATTCTTTCAATCTCAAAGTTATTGCCTTAAGTCGACACATTTTAAGATAAAATTTGTTTCAGATATCTATACCGACAAAATGATTGTAAAAGAAATCTATTTATCTCAAGGCCTGTTATAAAACCAGAAAGATGAAAAGCATTCTCTCACTTTTATAAATACAGGTCTTGTCACATTTTTATTCAAAGTGGAAATGTGTTGTTTTTTTCCTTTATATTAATACGGTTCCATCACATTTACATTTTCTGCTCAAACATGCTTCTGCATAATTCATACAACATGACACATAAATCATGGACAGGCCTATACTGGAGATATGAGGAAAATATTTTTTTTTAAAAGCCAAAAAAAATGAGTTAGTTCTATTTCAATTACAGTTTTTCTATTGATGCACGAATTCAGTACACGCATTGTAATTGTATTGGAATGCCCTACCTGCAACAGTAGTGAACACGCCAACATTGAGGGCATTTAAAAATTTATTGGATAAGCATATGGATGATAAGGGCATAGTGTAGGTTAGATGGCCTTTAGATTTTTTCCATGTCGGTGCAACATCGAGGGCCGAAGGGCCTGTACTGCGCTGTATCGTTCTATGTTCTATGTTCTTTGTATGTGCATATTCTGCTTTGCACGAGAAACACTTGGATCACTAGGTTTAGAAATGGCAAATTTTCATCTTGCTGCTCCCAATGTCTTTTTTATTTCGGCTCTTCCAGTCATAAAAAAGGCATATGGGAACAGGGTGAATAAATAAGATCTAAATGTTCTCCAGTGATTGTATATTTTTTTAATAATATGAGAGGGGGGGGGAACGATTCTCCCAAAAAATGACGACAGGTTGGGTCCTCCGCCACCCCTGCCAGTAGCGGAGTTCCCGATGCAGTGGAAAATCGAGCGTCGAGCTAAAAACAGGATCGGCGCCTGTTCTGATGTTCTGGTCCCCTGCTAAGGGTGGAAGTGAGCTACACGCCCCGCACAAGTGGGCGGATGCAAATGGGTTATTTGAACCTATTTGTATCCAATTAACACGCTGGACGTCAGATTCTCTACGTCCCTATGATGCTCTGGCCCTCTCAGCTGGGATTCACGTGGGCGTGGATTGGTGCAAGGGTTAGTATGTAGGTGCCCCTAAAGTCCACTGGAGCACCCCATCCCTCCCAAAAATCAAATCCTGCCCAGTTCCAGCCACCCCCCCCCCCCCCCCCCCCAATTCGTCTTTACTCAATAGCTTTAGGAATTTTCTGTTTGCACTCAACGCTAACTCCTGTGAAGCTAAATAGAAACTGCAGGCAGTTACATCTTCCAAATGGGAGTGTTAAAATATAGTCAATAAATTTGATTTTCTTGGTCCCGAGTTAACGTGCCAGAATTTGAGTTTGCCAAGTTGTGCATTAATCTTTTCAGCTGGCATTGGTTAGCTAAACCTTTTAATTGCTTACTGTGAGGGCAGCACAGTGGCGCAGTGGTTAGCATTGCTGCCTACGGCGCTGAGAACCTGGGTTCGAATCCCGGCCCTGGGTCACTGTCTGTGTGGAGTTTGCACATTCTCCCCGTGTTTGTGTGGGTTTCAGCCCCACAACCCAAAAGATGTGCAGGGTAGATGGATTGGCCATGCTAAATTGCCCCTTATTTGGAAAAATAATTGGGTACTCTAAATTTTTATTTTTTTTAAATATTAATTGCTTACTGTAAATCAAAACCTGAAGAGACTTTCAGCTTGCTTGTTTACCTTCAAGCTTGCCACAAGGTTTCATGCGCGGTTGGTAGGATTAGTCACTTTGACGAACACGGGAACAATTATTTTGTCTCCTTTCTTTGGAGGCTTTTGGAACTCGGTTTTGGTAGAGTGTACATGACTGGTTTTACAATTTGGTGCATGTCAGTGAGGTATGGACCTTCTGAGACACATTAAAAAGGATGATAGCAGAACTGAAATCAAGGAAGTTTCAAAAGGCCGGGGCTCTTGCCTCCAGGAACAAAGGGCGGGCTGAGGGTGACCTCACAGAATCGGTAAATCGTTACGGCACAGAAGGAGGCCCTCTGGTCCATCGTGTCTGCACTGGCTCGCCAAACATGACTTGGTGCCATTCCCCTGCCTTTTCCCCGTACCCCTGCATATTGTTCTCAGTCAAAGAATCTTCTAATGCCCTCTTGAATGCCTCCAGTTGAACCTGCCTCCAGGCAGTGCATTCCAGACCCAAACCACGCATTGTGTGAAACATTTGCCCCTTTTGCAAATCACTTAAATCCATGCCCTTTCGTTCTTGATCTTTTTACGAGGGGGAACAGTTTCTCCCTATCCGCTCTATCCAGTCCCCTCAAGATTTTGAATATCTCTATTAAATCCCCTCTTTTCTCTCCCCCAAATACCCCCATCCCCCAAACAGTGCCCTGGGACTTTATCCCATTTAAAATAAAAAGACAAAGGCACTCCAGCCCTCACAGACGCCCCAGGCCCCTTCCATGCCCCTCACCCTCATGGTTCCTTATGCAATCGATGCAGAACTCTGCCCTTCCATCCACCCTTATGATCCTTCATGCGACCAGCATAGTTTGACATTGGGGATGTGAGGGGCCCCGGGGAGTGAGTGGGGATAGCTTAGCATAGTGAGCATGAGAGGATTGGAGTGGGTGGGTGTGGATGGGAGATATATCTTGGCACAGGGGGCATGAAGGATGACCTTCGGAATTCACTTTTCAAATGGTCCCTTTTTACAGACGAGCGTTCCCAACTCCTCTGAGAGGCCGCAAACCACATTTCTTTAAAAATCTGGCCTAACTCCATAACAATTGCAGAGGCATATGGCATGCTTATCCCCACAATGGAACCAGTTCGGTCAGGAGGGCCAGATGTGACCTTTAAAGACATTCCTGGAAATCAGAGAGCCTGGGAATGCGGTCTGGAATCCTGGAATTGTGACTCACCACACCATTTTTAAAGGGTCACTGAGTCATCCCGACTCGGTGAAAATTCCAGCCGATGCTTCCACCTGAGGAGGAGTCCTCAGCTGGGGTATTACATACAAGATCCACATTGCATCCAATAAATCCAATAAGGAATTCAGAAGAGAAAACTTTTTTCCACCAGATGCTAGCTACATAGTGGAACACGTTATCTGGAGTACGAGACAAATTGCAGAAGGGAAAAAATAGGACTTTCTTTTACATGCTTTCTCAAGCTTATGGCATAATGTAAAAGTCAGAAGATAAAAGTAGAGAAGTTGTGCTGCAGTTATGTAGGGTGGTGGTGAGACCACACCTGGAGCACTGTGTACAGTTTTGATCTCCTGATTTAAGGAAGAACGTAATTGCATTTGAAGCATTTCCGTGAAGGCTCACTGAACAAATTCCTGGGATGAAGGTGTTATCTCATGAGGAAAGGTTGGACAGGTTGGGCCCATGCCCATTGGAGTTTAGAAGATGGAAAGGTGATCTTACATGTAAGGTCCCGAAGGGACTTGACCGGGCGGATGCTGAAAGGATGGTTCCCCTATCGAGAGAGACCAGAGCTATTGGGCATGGTTCAAAAATAAGGGGTCTCTGATTTAAGGTTTTTTTCCCTCAGAGGATCATGAGTCTGTGGAATTCTCTTCCTCAGAGGACACGGGAGGGTAGATCATTGAGTATCTTTAAGGCTGAGTTGAGATAGATTCTTGACTGACAAGGGGGTCAAAGGTTATAGGGGTTAGACTGGAAAATAGAGGCCCTAATCAGGTCAGCCATGATCAGATCAAGTGGCGTAGCAGGCTCAAGGCGCAAATGGCCCAGAGCTGCTCTTGACTCACACGTTTGTATGACATCCCAAAGCACCTCACAGCTAATGGAGTACTAAAAGAAAGCCAGATAAGTACACGGGGAAGAAAGGAATCTAAGATATGTAAATAGGTTTGGTTGAGGCATGTGTAGAATATAAACATTGGCAGTCACCATTTGGGCCAAATGACATGTTTGTATGATGTAACATCTATATATTCCAATGTAAGAGTCTTACAAGTCATGGCTCATCAGCTATTAACAGGATTTTGGAAAATACATGCCCGAGTGCAGATCCATAATGAAAATAGATCATCTTTGCCTACAACACAGAACTCAAGATTGAGTGTGATTACTTCTCTGGTACAAGTCAGGATACATTTGGTCTATTAACAGTAGAGGATTTTATCTGTGTGCTATTCTTTGGCAAAAAGGGCAAACCTGGATTTCCCGTAACACTGGTTAAAATTAAAAGATGGTGCACGACTCCACAAACCAGCATAATTTTATGTCTACATTGTGAAAAGAAAAGGATTTGCACTTCTTCCGTGCCCTTCATGACCACCTCACAGCACTTTTACAGTCAATGAAGCACGTGCGAAAGATGCCACTGTTACAATATACGCAATGCACAAACAAACAGCAATGTGATAATGACCAACCGGATAATCTGTTGTAGTGATTTTTGTTGAGAGATAAACATTGACCAGGACACTGGGATAACTCCCCTGCTCTTGGGGTCCTTGACATCTACCCAAGAGGACTTCAGTTTATCATTGCATTAAAAAGGCGGCACCTCCGACAGTGCAGCACTCGGTACTGCACAGGACTGTCCATCCACCTTGATCTTTGTGCTCAAGTCCTGGATTGGAACTTGAATCTGGAACTGCTGACCCAAAGGATTGAGTGCTATCAACTGATCTATGACTGGCACTTTAGTTAATTAAAAGTTAAATCAGTTTGGAGGGGGCAGCACGGTGGCACAGTGGTTAGCATTGCTGCCTACGGCGCTGAGGTTCGAATCCCCGCCCTGGGTCACTGTCCAGGTGGAGTTTGCACATTCTGCCCGTGTCTGCGTGGGTTTCACCCCCACAACCCAAAGATGTGCAGGTTAGGTACATTGGCCACTCTAAATTGCCCCTTAATTGGAAAAAATAATTGGGCACTCTAAATTTATTTTTAAAAGTTTTTTTTTAAAGTTTTGTGAACAGTTTGTTGCATTTTTCCCTTCATCTGTCTTCTCTTCTAGTTGGCAACAAGACTATTTTAAAAGAAAAATTAATTTAGAGGACCCAATTAGTTTTCCCCCAATTAAGGGCCAATTTAGCGTGACCAATCCACCTACCCTGCACATCTTTGAGTTGTGGGGCAAAATCCATGAAAACACGGGGAGAATGTGCAAACTCCACACGGACATTGACCCAGGGCCCAGGTTGAACCTGGGACCTCGGCGCCGTGAGGCAGGATTGCTAACCACTGTGCCACCGTGCTGCCCCTCTGATAAACCGTTCTGTTCTGTAAACTTGAGCTCATCCAAATATCTGCTGCCCATGCACTGGTTCACACCAAGTCCCGTTCACTTATCACCTCTGCGCTCACTGACGTACGTTGGCACCCAGTCCCCAAACTCCCCAATTTGAATATTCTCATCTTTATTCAGAAGTCCTGTGAACTCTCTCTCCCGATCACTGTGCTCTTCCAACTCTGGTCTCCTAGGCAAACCTAGATTTATTTGCTCTACCTTTGGCAGCCATGCTTACAGCTGCCAAGGCCCCAAACTCTAATTTCCTCTCTAATCTTCTGTCTCTCCACTCTCCCTTCAGATCCTAAACCCCTACCTCTTTGGTGAGGCATGTGGTCAACTCTCTTAATATCACTATTCGAGCCAAATTTTGTTTGGTATTGCTCCTGTCAGGCACCTTGGGACAGATGGTAGGTAAATGCAAGTGGTTTTCCTCCCAACAACAGATTTGACTGAAACTTAATCTGCAGCCAGAAAAGACTGATCTCATCCACCATCTTCACCATTACTGTCATTTTTTAAAAAAATATTTTTTATTGAGGTATTTGAAAGTGTTTATCATAATAACATGAACAATGACATCGACATGGTATAATAAACATTTCCCCCCCCATCCTAATCTTCACAGACCCCAACCATAAAACAACAATCCAGCGCCCCCCCCCCCCCCCCCCCCACCCTTGGAATACAGTAGGTGCTAACATATTAATTTTCCCAGAGAACCCGACCATTGACCCTCTTAAGGTGACTTCATCTTCTCGAGACTGAGAAACCCAGCCATGTCACTAACCCAGGTCTCTACACCGGAGGCTTTGAGTCCCTCCACATTAATAAGATCCGTCTCCGGGCTACTAGGGAGGCAAAGGCCAAGACGTCGGCCTTTTTCGCCTCCTGAACTCCCGGCTCTTCCAATACTCCAAAGATCGCCACCTCTGGACTCGGCACCACCCGTGTTTTTAGTACCGTGGACATTGCCTTAGCAAAACCCTGCCAATACCCTCTAAGCTTCGGGCATGCCCAAAACATGTGGAGATGATTTGCTGGGCTTCCCGCGCACCTCGCACACCTGTCCTCTACCCCAAAAAACGTGCTCATCCTAGCCACTGTCATGTGTGCCCGGTGGACTACCTTAAATTGTATCAGGCTATGCCTGGCGTATGATGAGGAGGTATTAACCCTGCTTAGGGCATCCGCCCATAGACCCGCCTCTATCTCTCCTCCTAGCTCGTTCTCCTACTTGCCCTTAAGCTTCTCCATCAGAGTTTCCTCTGCCTCCGAGAGCTCCTGGTAAATATCTGAAATCTTCCCCTCTCCCACCCAAGTACTGGAGACTACTCTATCCTGTATCCCCCCTGGCAGCGGCAGTGGAAAGGCCGGCACCTGCTTTCTCAGGAAGTCTCGCACCTGCAAATACCTAAACCCGTTCCCTGCTGGCATTTCAAATTTCTCCTCCACAGCTTTCAAGCTGGGAAAGCTCCCATCTATAAATAGATCCACCAACCTTCTAATTTCTGCCCTTTGCAATCTCCGGAACCCAACATCTAGCCTACCCCATACAAATCGGTGATTATTACAAATCGGGGTCCAAACCGATGCTCCCTCCACTCTCTTATATCTCCTCCACTGCCCCCAGATTCTCAGAGCCGCCACCACCACCGGACTTGTATAGTATCGGGCCGACGAGAAAGGAAGAGGTGCCTCCCAAACTTGTGTCTTTGCATGATGCCATCTTCATCCGCTCCCATACCGACTCCTCCCCCACTACCCACTTCCTATATGAGCCGCCCAGGAGAAATTGCAGACATTCGGCAGCGCCAACCCACCCTCCCCCTGACTGTGCTCCAGCAACACTGGAGCACAAAACCTGCAATAACCTTATTCACCCGCTTGAAAAAGGCCCTCGGGACGAAGATAGGGAGGCACTGAAAGACAAAGTGAGACCCGGTGCTCCACCCCCCTCCCCTGAACCAGCCCTTTCCAGTTCCTGGAGGCTCTTAACGCCATGGCCAATGGCTCTATGGCCAGACCAAACAGTAACGGGGAGAGGGGGCACCCTTGCCTCGTCCCTCGGTGTAGTTTAAAATACCCCACCCTCAGCCGGTTCGTATGCACACTCGCTACTGGTGCCTGATAGAGCAACCGCACCCTGTCAATAAACACCTCAACAAACCCAAACCTTCCCAGCGCCTCCCACAGGTAATTCCTCTCCACCCGATCAAAAGCCTTCTCCGCATCCATCGCTACCACCACCTCCACCTCCTCTCCTTCTGAGGGCATCATAATAACATTCAAAAGCCTTCAAACATTAGCCTCGAGTTGCCTGCCCTATACAAATCCCGTCTTGTCAAACAATGTTAGGGTTTGTCTCTTTAGGTACAAGTACCCATAAACACCATCCCAATTTGGAAGTCTATCACCATTACTTTACCATCATTGGTCAAAATCCTCGAGCTCCCTTCATTACAACGCAGTAATGGTTCAGGAAGGCAGTATCCCATCACCTTCTCAAGGGTAACTAGGGGTGGGAAATAAATACCACCATTTCCTTCATTCCATGAATAAAAAAAATCAATGAAGTTTTAATTACTGCCAAACATCCACTCTGACATTGTAGAATAACATTTGCAAGTGTGCAGTCTCATTCCTTCATGTTAATTATTGTTGGAGATTTAAAAAAATATATATACATATCATATTGCTTAAACCTCTTTGTTTCTTATCACTCTCAATCCAATCTTCTTTCTTAATTTGCTTTCTGTTCTTGATTAACCTTGAATTGACTGTTCTGATTTGTACTTCCTGACTCTATGCTTCTTATTAACGATTCTTCAGCCTGAATAGTTAAACATTACACCTTTGGTTGCAGCATTCATCCAAGTGCTCTGTAGAGTTTTGTGTTTTCTGGATGATTGGTAGATAGTGCCTTCAATTCAAGAAGCCGCAGAACGTCTGTGGCCATTTGCCAGTGAATTAGTCTGGCGCACACCCACTTTAAACTTTTTGAAATCTATATTCAGATATCCAAGATTAGCAAGACAAAAATTAAATTTCATCACCAGATGCTCCAATTTTGAAATCCCGACAAAGGATCCAGTTCAGCAATCAGCTTAATGAAATGCCGACTCTGTAGTAAATTTGAAAATAACAACTCGCAGTACTTTGTTGCAAAAATTATGGCATTTTCGTACTCATCTTTTTTTTTAATTTAGAGTACCTAATTATTTTTCTTTCCAATTAAGGGCCAATTTAGTGTGGTCAAGCCACCTAACCTGCACATCTTTGAGTTGTGGGGGTGAAACCAGCGCAGACACGGGGAGAATGCGCAAACTCCACACCGTCAGTGACCCAGGGCCGAGATTCGAACCTGGGTCCTCAGCGCCATAGACCCAGTGCTAACCACAGCGCCACGTGCTGCCCTATTTTTGTACTAATCTAAAGTACTAAAGGTTTATACTGTGTGTAAACTTCGACAGGGAAGGTCAGAAGGCTGCTTAAACTTTGATAAGAGACCTTCAGGAGACCTGTAACAGGCACACAGACATTGTTCCTTGGAGAGACTTACTTGAATAAGAGGGTAACATGGCCTGATAAGCAAATGCCAATGTGTTTGGATTCCAGATATCACCTTACTCCAGTGAAAACAAACAAAGGCCGGTTTAGCTTAGTGGGCTTGACAGCTGGCCTGTAATGCAGCACAAGGCCAGCAGCACGGGATCAATTCCTGTACTAGCTTACCTGAACAGGTGCCAGAATGTGATGACTAGGGGCTTTTCACAGTAACTTCATACTTGTGACAATAAAAGGTTATTATTATAAAGACAATTGCAGAAATATACACCCTATTTTCTCAATATAAAGCAACCTCACTGAAGGACAACCCCGCTATAACATTATGCAGCATAACATCACATCAAGTGCACATTAGGTCAGCTATAAATTTAGATCTTTGAAAAAGTCGCTTCTTCCACCTTTCAATTTGCATGATTTGTATTGGGATCTGAGAAAGTAATTTAGTCGCTAACCATTTCAACCATAAATGGTACATGAACAGGAGTGACACTGAATGCAGGAGGGGGCCACCTCAGACGAGGGGCAAGGTTGAGAAGGTTCATGAATAACTTCAGTTGATATGGGAATTGAACACACACTGATGGCGTTCCTCCATGTCACGAACCAACCGGCCAGCCAACTGAGCTAACCAACAGTGTTACTTATCTGCACCTCAATCACTTAACATTGTTGTCGTCTCATTGAAAATCCAAACCAGATTAAAATGAACATTGGTGTTTAAAAGTCCTGCGCCACCAAAGGGCAGTATTGTGATTGTAACAAGCAGCACGTTTTATTCCGGTTATTGGAGCGGAGTTTCAGTGGGGGTGGGGACGTTCGATGCTCCAAACAAAATTTTGCTCAAGTAACTTCCAAGCAGTAATTTCAAAGCATAAAAGGTGATAAAATGTTCCCGAGACCCTGAGTTGCAGATATCTCCCTTTGTGCAGCACTTGGAAATTACATGCCAATTCAGCACAATAGATTTTCCCTTCAGTAATCTTTGTTCAGACAAAAATACTAATGTGTTCCAGTCACACTCTCCACTTCAGTCGCTTTTGTCTTGTCTGCTTTCCATCTATTCACACTGCTGATTGCTTTGGTGGCCCCCTCCTGCATTCTGCCGAGACTATGCAAGGTAAACATCATCCAGGACAATGCACCACTGGCATCCCCACCGAGCACCTTAAACACTCACTCCCTCCACCACATCCACACATCACAGCTGCATTTTTATTTTTACATGAAAAGGTGCAATGCATGAATCCGCCAGGTTTCTACAACGGCACATCACAAACCCGTGACCTCTCACACTTAAAGGGCAGCAGAGGTGCTTTGGAACCACCCTCACTTCCAAATTACCCTCCAAAACATACACCATCCTGACTTAAAAATACATCGGCACTCCTCCACTGCTGCGGGGTCATGATTCAGAACTCCCTCCCAAACACCACCGTGGGTGCCCCTACACCAGGTGGACGGCAGCGTGCCAGAGGTATGGTTCACTGCCACCTTCTCAAGGGAATTCAGAGATGGCCAATGAATGTTGGCCTTGCCAGCACCGGCCGTGTGTGTAAATGGGTTCAAAAACGTTATTTTGCATTGCATTGAAAGCTGCACATCTCTGAATTAAAGGGCAGCACAATAGCACAGTGGTTAGCACAGTTGCTTCGCAGCTCCAGGGTCCCAGGTTTGATTCCCGGCTTGGGTCACTGGCTGCGTGGAGTCTGCACGTTCTCCCCGTGTGTGCGCGGGTTTCCTCCGGGTGCTCCGGTTTCCTCCCGCAGTCCAAAAGATGTGCAGGTTAGGTGGATTGGCCTTGCTAAATTGCCCTTAGTGTCCAAAAAGGTTAGTTGGGTTACTGGGTTACGGGGATAGGGTGGAGGCGTGGGCTTAGGTCGGGTGCTCTTTCCAAGGGCCGGTGCAGACTCGATGGGCTGAATAGCCTCCTTCTGCTTTGTAAATTTGATGATTCTAACATAGCCACCCACCCTTCACAGCAGTATGGCAGTTGTTCCAAGTCTGGCAGTTGTCGATCTATAAAAAGATGGCAGTTCCTTCAGTGGAGCACAGATTTAAGAAACAGACGTCCAGCCAAATAGAAAAAGTTGGGAACCATAGGGGTAATTAGAGCCACCTTCCTGAACTACAGCAGTCCATGCGGTGCACGTGCAGCTACAGTGCCGATGGAATTCAGAGATTTTGAGCGAACGCTGACAAATGAACAGCGATGTACTTCCAAACCCGGATGCTGTATGACCTGGAGGGGAACTTACAGGTTGGGGTGTTTCCCACCTTGCAAACTGTGTTCTTTCAGGCAATAGAGTTTGTGGATTTGGAATGCACTACCGAAGGAGCCTTGGCGAGTTTTCCACTTTGAAAGATCTGCATTTCTATAATGCTTTTCACAACCACAGTGTCCAAAGCACTTTCCATCCATTTACGTGCTTTTGATGAGTAATTCAGAAAAACATGGCAACCAATTTGCACAAAGAATCAAGACATAGGGTGGAATTTAAGGTCTCCCTCCTCCCCAACACCCCTCTCCCCCTCACTTGAGATTGGAGGCATGTGTTGGGAGGATGCAGGGTGCAAATCCCACCTCCCTCCAATCAAGCCCTGGGCGGGAATATTTGCAGGTAACATTCCCTCCCGGAGGCTAATTGAGGTATTTAAGTGGTCACTTAAGAGCTTCACCTCCCTGACTACTGCTATTCGAATGGGGACTCACCATCTAAGTGAGCAGTCCAGCAAACTCCATCGGGTTTGCCAGTGGCCTGCAAGCAGGGTGGGCCGGGTCTTTCATTCATGTGCGCATTGTGGCCGATCAAACAAACTGGCTTTGGGAAGAGGGTTCCTGCCACAGGAAGCCACAGCCTGTCCTTGATTTTGACTCTTCCTCCATACCCCTACCATTTCCCAGCAACCCTTCCCCGCAACCTCCACCCTGCCACCATTTACCTCCATCTGTGGGAACATCTTTGATACTTAATATGAGCCTCACTGCAGTACCATCAGTAGCCACTGCTCCCGGTGGCGCTGCTGAGAATGGAGACTGTCAGCCTCTGAATAACGAGCAACTTCCAGGGGTTGGGTTTTCTGTGGGTTCGAGGTGCCCGATTACCTCGGAACAGCATCGGGCCTCCCAGATTAAATGACGCAGGGCACCCGACAGTTCTCCAACCCGCCGTCCACATTAAATCCTAGCCATGTGTACTTATATAGCACCTTTAACATAGGAAAATGGTATAAAATAAAAGGTTTAAAATCTGGGTTTTAAGGTTGTTGTTAAAGGTGAAATGGTGGACAGAGTTAGGAATTGACAATCCAGAGCATGGGAATTAACTCCCTAAAGGGAATTGAGGATGTTGAGCTAAAAGGCTGAGTCAAGGGATCAGCGATTACTGGGGTGGGCGTTAGTAGAATTGGAGGAGGTTATAGGCAAGGAGATTGAACAAAGCATGGAGGGATTTCAAACAAAGTGAGAATATATAATTCAATGTAGACCAGCAAGGGACAGAATAGAGGGCGGGTGAGCCTTGTTGCAAGGTTGGATATAAGCTGCAGAGAATTGTAGGAGCTGAATTTACAGACTCTGAAGGATGGGTGGCCAGGGATGATAGAATATTGTTTGAAGGTGACAAAAGCATGAGAGTGCCAGCAGCGGACAGGATGGGACAAGAACAGTGAAGGTCAATGTGACAGTGGTAGAGCTAGAGGTAGACAATATATGTGACGGAGACAATATATTGTTGGCAGCTGCACTCAGAAATAGTGTTATTCATAATGTCGACAGACAGCAACCTTTTCCATGCGAATTCACTGACATTAGAGGGGTTGGTTTAGCTCACTCGGCTAAATCGCTGGCTTTTAAAGCAGACCAAGCAGGCCAGCAGCAGGGTTCGATTCCCGTACCAGCCTCCCCGGACAGGCGCCGGAATGTGGCGACTAGGGGCTTTTCACAGTAACTTCATTGAAGCCTACTCGTGACAATAAGCCATTTTCATTTTCATTTAATTCATGTCTGCAACTTCTGCTCTCCAGTCAATCACTAAACCAGACGAGAAAAGAGCAAAAGTTAATAACACATATGTAAAGCCCAGCTATTATTAAAATTGTGCAAGGTGCAAACATTGGCCAGCTTTTTAAGTCTTTTGTTGAACTTGAATTTTATTGCCACGCAATTAATGTTTCATCATGATTGAACCGAAGAATAATTGCAGGAACAAATCTTCAAGTAGTCCAACCAGTGTTTCTCATTTCTCTTCTGATTTGGGAGCAGCATTGTGAGGAATGCCAATGCTTAGATACCAAACACTTGCACATTCACTTCAGAATCCATTATGTTTATTGAGGGTTCCCAAGTCAGAGATCAGGGACTATGTCACTCAGCAACCTTGCTGTCGACAGACCTTCAAGTCTTGTCTCATGGTCTATCTACCTGCAAAATGTTCACAAATATTACTCTTTCCTCACTTTTGAGGCAAGAAATTAAATTAGGAGAATGGCTATTCCAGTTTCAATAAAGCATGAGTACGCCCTATTAAAACAAGGCTTTTATTCTGCTATATTATCCTCTAGTTTGTTGTCCTCTCGGGAAATGTGTGGCTTTCTTTTGGCAATTAACTAGAAGTGCTTGCTGCCTTAGGTCAATGATAATTTTGAATGCGTGTATGGCCTCCCAACAATATGCCATCAAATTGTGGACTAGTCACCTAAATAGGGCCTGAATATCATCAGCAAAATATCACAGTCAGCAGTCCATGCTCCAAATATTGTGATGAAATATAGAGCTTGCAATCTGTTGTTGGCACTGGTAGTTTTAAAGCCTTTGGGTGAAATTCTCCCAACTCACTGGCGGCAGGTTTGGTGACTAATGGAAGGGGAGACTCTAGCAGTATCAATTCTCCCAATGATGGCCTGAATGTTATTTGCATCTCATGAATGCTTATTAAATAACTACCCACCGGCATTCTGTCAGGCCCTTCAATCGTGCACCCCACAAGCATGAAATTATGTTGGTCTGAAATCCGATTGCGAAAGGGTGGCATGCGCAAGGCAGTCCTCAATTCACAAGAAACTTTGGAGTGTGTGCAACATTGCCGTGGTGCTGTGTTGTTCACCACTTCGCCAGGGCGGATCAGTTCCTGCTTCCAGCTCCATGCCAAGCTAGTCTTCACAGACATCACCGTGCTGCTGGACCCATGGACCCTGTTGCTCGTTTTACTGGAGTGTGATTAACACGCCTCCGTTTAAAGGCCGTGTGCTTAACACTACTATGGCTCTGTATGTGTAATTATGCTCAGAGTCGCCAGGTGCCGTATTGAGACACCGTCACAAGTATATCAAGGTCAGGTTCAAAGTAATAAATCCGTACACCGATTAGTAAGTCCAAACGATTGGTATTTATTATAACAAATATAATAAATACACATGCATACGCTAAAGAGACTAACTTACTTCTAATACTAAACAACTAAATACTTATCTAGACAGGAACAGGCAAGGTCAGGGAACAAGGCCTTCTTCCCGTTCTTGGTCTGCAACTTTCTGATTCGCAAAGTTGTCAAGATCTAGCAAGGTCTGGATCACGTAGCGATCGTTGTTTTGGCACTTACAGTTCGATGGCTGAGGCTCAACGGCCGGTGATGAAACTGGAGTCAGGATGCGATGTAACAGGTCTGGGCTGGAGCAAAACAACAGACCGAACCATGTGCGGGACCTACTCTTATAGGTCCTAGAAGTCCGTGCCCCCTTGGGGCGGTTCTTTCACCTGCCAGGTATCGATTGGGTCTCTCCCAATCGATATCTTCCAAACTCCCCAATCTGAGGGTCGTTCCTCGATGGGTGGGGCGGTCCCTACGGCTCTTTGTGTTGGTTGCTTTGGCGCCATTCTGTCTGGGCGTCTACGGAAAAGTATCCATTGATACTGAAATGTTTCTATTGTGCGGGGTCTGGATCTGGATCACCTCATTACTATGCAGATCTGTTTCCCATTTGCACCTTTGGCTGAAACTCTGCACCTGGCCAGAAACTGGTTTCTGTACGTGAAGAATGCAAAACAGTCTTCTGCAAGCTGCTTGTCCTCACTAAGACTGTTTTTCCCTGCAGCCTTAGCAGTTCTCCATTTTGTAGCCCAGTGTCCATCTTAGATGGCTACAACCCGCTTGTGTCACTATCTCAGATCAGTACTGTGCCTGGGGATAGGGGTCACAGGGGTCTCCTTAGTCCTGGTGCCACATACTGGCGTTTGGACAGAATTGTGCTGCAGGACTCATGCAACCACCGCGACAAAGGTCGAAAGTCCGACAGGGGGTGGAGTGCAATGGGAGGGCTGATGAAGACAAGGGGGGCAATGTGGAAGGAGGGCTGTGCAAGGAGCAGGGGGAAGGGTGATGCTTATGATTTCAGGCAGAGGGGCAAGGAGGTTCAGGAAGACATTGAATAATGGAAGGCAGACGGAAGACCGAGGAGAGGGATACTGGATCCTGACGAGGCTGATGAAAAGCTCACAAACAAAGCGGTCAAAGGGACATCACAGCATTTGATGGAAGGAGATGATTGATATATGTGCTAAAGGAGCTACCAGTAAATCGGTAGAGATCTATCTTAGTTGTATAGGCGTATTTAAAGTGTAATTTCAAATTCTCTCCTGAGTAGAATTTGCCTGCCAATTGATCTTTCACTTGTGTTCATATTGTTTGGGAATTAAAGACGAAATTTTAAACAGTGACCTTTTTATTTTAGGTTGAGGACATTTTGGAAATTGGGTTCTTTTACATTATTGGCTTCCATGGAGATCAGAAATTATGTTCACAAAGTGGGACTTCAAAAAGGGAGCAGGCACAGGGCCAAAAGTCTAAATTGACTTTTGGACTTGTTCATCATTTTGCATAAGTTTCCATCTCTAAACCTCTCCAGCCATACACTCCTCTAATTCTAGCCTATTGCACCTCCCTGATTTTCATAATTAGCGATCGTGCCTTCTGGAGCCGAGGCCCCCAGTTCTAGTATTCATTCGCTAATCCTCTCTCCCTTTAAATGTTTTTTTTTTTAAACGTCCCTCTTTGCGCAAGCCTTTGGTCACCTGTCCTAATATCAAGGCAAGTGGCTTGTTGTCAAATTATGTTTGTGAAGGACCTTGGAATGTTTTACTACATTAGAAGTGCAAAGCAAATGTCATTGTTCTTTTGGCACATGGTTTGAAGGAATATTCCATGGGTATTTCAGAGCATTATTTACCATAGAATTTACAGTGCAGAAGGAGGCCATTCGGCCCATCGAGTCTGCAACGGCTCTTGGAAAGAGCACCCTACCCAAGGTCAACACCCCCACCCCATCTCCATAACCCCACCCAACACCAAGGGCAATTTTGGACACCAAGGTCAATTTTGGACACTAAGGGCAATTTATCATTGCCAATCCACCTAACCTGCACATCTTTGGACTGTGGGAGGAAACTGGAGCACCCGGAGGAAACCCACGCACACACGGGGAGGATGTGCAGACTCCGCACAGACAGTGACCCAAGCCGGAATCGAACCTAGGACCCTGGAGCTGTGAAGCAATTATGCTATCCACAATGCTACCGTGCTGCCCTAGAGACTGCTGTGAGTGGTGCTGCCTTGAAGGAGAGCAGTCTAGGATATGGTGCCAATGGGCATTTGACTGATTAGGAGGTAAGAGCAAAGAGGAGAAATACAACCCATATAAGAGATTCTATAGATTGGGGAACAGACAAGCACCGTTGCGAGTCCCACATAGTGTGGGCATCACAGAAATGATGTTGGCACTCTCAGCTCCAATGCTGAGTTCCGCAGTTACTGTTCTCAAGTGCCCACTCAGTATTCTTTCAAACCATGATCCTAAGGAACAGCAACTTGCTTTGATATAGCGGAGGGGAGGGAATGAGTCAGAAGACGTGGTACACGTTGGTATCAATGAAATAGAGTGCTCAGGTATTGCATTTTTTCAGGAGCGAGGGGGTAAGTTAAAAAGTGGGACCTCAAATGTAGTAATTTGTGGATTATTCCAGTGGCATGTGCTGATGAGAGTAGAAAAAGTAGATATGGAGGGAGGATCAATGCGTGACTTGAGGCATGGTGCAGGAACATAGGAACACGAGTAGGCTATTCAGCCCCTTGTACCTGTCCCACCATTCAATGTGATCATGGCTGATCTGTGTCCTAAACTCCAAACACCTACCTTTGGCCCATATCCCTTAATATCTTTGCTTATCAAAAATCTACCTACCTCAGGTTTAAAATTAACAACTGTTGTAACTTCAACTGCTGTTTGTGGATGAGAGTTCCGAAGCTCTACCACTCTGTGAGTAGAAGTGGTTCCGAACATCTCTCGTGAAGTGTCTGACCCTAATTTTTATACTATGCCCCCTAGTTTTAGAATCTCCAACCAATGGAAATAGTTTATCTTTATCTATCTTGACTTTCCCGGTTAATATCTTGAATACCTCGATTAGATGACCCTTAACCTTCTAAATTCTAGCAAAAGCAGGTCTAATTTGAGTAATCTCGCCTCTTACCTGGACTACAGGGGTTAAGTTATCACTTTTGTATCATTTGGAGGAAAGGCTTCAGATTCTCAGGGCAGGAGTCACATATTCAAAAAGAATGTTTGCACTTTAAAAAAAGGACTGGGCCAATGTCCTCCTAAGGAGATTCACCAATGTGATTTGAGTCCTTCAATTAATCTGGAGCGAGATAGAGAAGAAAATCTACAGGGAAATCATAAAGATGTGCAAGAACTATGGAGTGGTGATACTGGAGGACCCAAATATCAACAGGGATAATGTTAGAGTAAAAGGCTAAGGTGGGTGGGAGGGCAGAAGTAGTGGGAATTTCTGACTATGTTTAGGGAAACTTCCTTGACCCTTTTTGAATCCAAGGAATGGGAAGGAAGCTTTTCTGCCTCTGGTGCTGCGGAACAAGGTGGGTCAAATGAAGCAGGTGTCTGTTGGTAAAACACTGGGGTAAGAGTGATCATTGTGACGGGAGGGAATCCGTTTCAGTACCTGCAGGCGTGGGACTTCCTACGCAGGCAGGTCTCAACATTTCTGCTCCCACCATCAGGGGGAATACAGGACAGGGTAGTTTCCAGAATGTGGGTGGGAGAAGGGAGGGTGTCGGACATTTACAAGGAACTCATGGGGTCAGAGGAAATGTAGATTGAGGAGCTGAAACACAAATGGGAAGAGGAGTTAGGAGGAGAAATAGAGGATGGTCTCTGGGCAGACGCGTTGAGTAGAGTCAACGCGTCCACAACATGTGCAAGGCTCAGCCTGATACAGTTTAAGGTCTTTCACCGGGCCCACATGACAGTGGCCCAGATGAGCAGGTTCTTCGGGGTAGAAGATAGGTGCGCAAGGTGTGCGGTAGGATCAGTGAACCATGTCCATATGTTCTTGGCATGCTCGAAGCTTAGGGGATTCTGGCAGGGGTTTGCGGATGTCAGTCCAAGGTGTTAAAAACAAGGGTGGCACCGAGTCCAGAGGTGGCAATTTTCGGAGTGTCGGAAGAGTCCAGGAGAAAGAGGCAGACGTTCTGGCCTTTGCTTCCCTGGTAGCCTGGAGACAGATATTATTAGCTTGAAGGGACTCAAAGCCCCAAAGTCAGAGACCTGGCTAACTGACATGGCTAGCTTTCTCTGTCTGGAGAAAATCAAGTTCGCCCTGAGAGGTTCGTCCGGAGGTGGCAGCCGTTCGTCAACTTCTTTGGGGAAAATTAACCGTCAGCAGAAGGAGTGGGGGTGGTTTAATTTAATTTAGAGTAGGGTGTTAGAAAAGGTGGGACCTGTGAGCGAGGACGGCTTTTGCACTATGTTAATATTTGTATGTATATTGTTTCTTCTGTTGTTATAAAACCATACATACCTCAATAAAATGTTTATTTTAAAAAAGTGATCATTGTATCATAAAGTTTTGATAAGTGATGGAGAAAAACAAGGAACAATTTAAAGTAGAACTTATCAATTGGAAGAGGGCCAACACTTCGGGTTGGGGCAGGGTCAAGGGGGAACCACAGATTTGAGCCAGGGAGATGGGATGGAAATTTTTGGAAATGGGAGGAGCAGGGGATTAAGGCACTAAAAGATTTGTTTCTTAGGGGTCAGTTTGGAGGGCTGAAGGAGCTGGAAGCGAAGAATGGGCTGGAGCAGGGGGAAATGTTTAGATACATGCAGGTTCGAGATTTTGCCAGAAAGGAGATGCAGGGCTTCCCGGTGGAGCCGGCCTCCACATTGCTGGAGGAGGTGCTGACGACAGGGGGACTGGAGAAGGGGGTAGTGTCAGCGGTTTACGGAGCTGTTTTGGAAGAGGAGAAGGCAATACTGGAAGGGATCAAAGCAAAATGGGAGGAAGAGTTGGGAGAGGATATGGATGAGGGGTTCTGGTGTGAGGTGCTCCGGAGAATGAATGCCTCCAACTCGTGCGTGAGGTTGGGGCTGGTACAGCTGAAGGTGGTATACAGAGCGCACCTCACGAGGGCGAGGATGAGCCGATTCTTTGAAGGAGTAGAAGATGTGTGTGAACGTTGCGGGGGGTGCCCCACTAATCACGTTCATATGTTTTTGTCCTGTCCAAAGCTAGAGGATTACTGGAAGAAGTTTTTTAGGGTAATTTCTAAAGTAGTGCACGTGAAACTGGACCCGGGGCCCCGGGTGGCCATATTCGGGGTGTCCGACCAGCCAGGGTTGGAAACGGGTGCAGAGGCAGATGTTGTAGCATTCACCTTGTTGATCACCCGAAAGCGGATCCTGATGGGATGGAGAGCAGCCTCTCCACCCTGTGCCCTGGCGTGGCAGGGGGGACTTGTTGGAATTCTTGACTCTTGAGAAGGTTATGTTTGAACTGAGGGGAAGGATGGAGGGGTTCCACAATTCATGGGCATTATTCGTTATGCACTTTCAAGAACTGGATAACATGGAACATTAGTTGGGGGGTGGGTGGGAGGGTTGGGGGGAGGGGAGCGGTGTGTGTTGATGGTGACTATGGGTGATTCCTGATTCCTTTTTGTCATTTGTTTGTGTGAACATGCGGGCTAATGTTTGGGGTTTGGTGGGAGGATGGGATCGTTGTTATTGATATGGGGATTGACATATTTGTTACTGTTTATTGTTTGTTGTTGGTGGGTGTAAATTTGGGAGAAAATGTGAAAAAAGAGAATAAAAAGTTGTTTTTTTTAATTGGAAGAGGACCAGTTTCAATGCGATTTCACTATAAGATGAAACCAAAGACTGACAGAAAAATGGTAATGGGACAATCTTTAAAAGTGTTTGGGGGCCATCTTGATTTTTTGAAGCATTATATAAATGCAAATATTTTGCAGAGCTAACAAAAAATGCTGAAATATTAAGAAGGTCACGTAGCATCTGTGAAGGGAGAACATTTAAGATTTCAGTTAATCAGAAAGAAGCATTTTGCTTTGCTATTGCTGATTCCCTACCTCCTATACAGTCTGCCAAATAAGAAACTGAAGTGAAAGATCAGCACTCAGTGCAAATCACCAACTAGTTGAAATGAGTGGGAGTAAAGATAAGCAATCGTCATTAGATTTTCACTGTCACTTCATTGCAGTGTTAATGTAAGTCTACCTGTGACACTAATAAAGATTATTATAAATTAAGACAAAGCTTGACATAATAATAATCTTTATTAGTGTCACAAGTAGGCTTACATTAACACTGCAATGAAGTTACTGTGAAAATCCCCCAGTCGCCACACAGTCGCCTGTTTGGGTCCACTGAGGGAGAATTCAGAATGTCCAATTCACCTAACAAGCACGTCTTTTGGGACTTGTGGGAGGAAACCGGAGTGCCCAGAGGAAACCCACATGGACACTGGGGGAACGTGCAGACTCTACCTAGACAGTGACCCAAGCCGGGAATCGAACCTGGGACCCTGACGCTGTGAAGCAGTAGTGCTAACCGCTGTGCTACCGTGCCTCATCTAAGGGTAATGAAAGAGTGATGAAAGCAAGAAGACCCACAGTTTGTATCCTAAGACTGAGCACAAGTAAGGATGCAGCAAGGTGAAGAATGTGTTATTGTATTACCCGTTCTACAATAAATGTCTTGCTTAAACTAAGTTATGATTATGTTGCAACAGATCATGGTTATGGCAACCTGGATTACACAGCACAATTACTCAATAGTCCATTTCAGCATTTAAGTGACAGTTCGGAGCCACTATTTTAGTTTCAGGCATCATCTGACCCCCCTGAGGGTACTGTGTATTGTTTCACACCCTTTTGTATCCACTAGTCTTTACTTAATGTTTCATTGATACCTCAATTACCAAGGAGACAGGCTTGGCTCTCCAAACAGGCACATCTTTTCTTTCATAAAAATACACAGAATAGAAGCTTTTTCTTCTTTGTGAGGCTGGCAAACTCACTGCTGAGCAGGAAATGAACCAATCTTCCCTGTCACTTCTTGTTCCCACTGGGGTTTGTTTTACAAAAGTAATTGTCTGCCTTTCCCTCAATGTAGTGCCAAAGGCAACAAAATACTGTGCTGAAGCCGGTACGTACCGGGGGAAGCACACGATGTGACTGATTGACTGCAGATAAAAGCACAGGGAAGGAAAGACAATAATGTGTTGCGAACATAAATCTCACCACTTTCGGCTGCAATGCATTGGCGTTCTAATCTGCACCATTGGAACATCTAACACTGGAGAGTGCTCCAAATAATCTGAGGAACTGTTGTTTTTGATCACGTTGACAAATTTATTTCCCTCATGTAAGTAGCCAGGTTTTACCCAGCCACAGCTTTGAAACATTGCTCAGCAGGTTAGGTCTGTCAGCTGCCATGTCACGTTGACTGGAAAGATGCCAGATGAGAAATCCACGTACTGGAGAGTTAAATGGCCACAATAAGAATGGATTGTTTTTTTTCCCTATCCCGGGGTAGTAAAACTAAATCGGCCAGGATTCCCATTCCGGAGTGCTATCCAGCAATCCTTGATGAAAGCATGTATTGGTACATGGGCGAGAATGGAATTGAGCGCAATTGGCTGCCACGCACACACACCCCCCCCCCCCCCCTCCCCCACCTCCCCCACCCGTTCCCCACTCCGCCCAACCCTCCTGTTCACATCTTTCCCCACTCCTCATCTCACCATTCCATCAATCCATTCCTCCATCCACCGTCCCCGCTCTCCCCCCCCCCCCCAGTCCCCACCATCTCCCCCCCTCCCCTCACCCTCGCCTCTCCCCTGCCTCTCCAAAAGCACCTCACAGCCAATTAAGAAACGCAACCAGCCAGTTTGCACACAAGCTCACACATACAGCACTGCAATAAGGAGTAGATAATCCGTTTTACGGAAGTTGCCTGAGCCGTAGATATCGTTCAGTACAAAATCCAATCAATATTTCACTCCAGTGCAATGTTCAGGCTGTGCAGCACTGTTCGAGGCGTTATCACCAGTGCGGCAAGATTGTGGAACTCGCTACCACAGAGAGTGGTTGAAGCAAATAGTATAGGGGATTTTCACAGAAACTTCATTGCAGTGTTAATGTAAGCCTACTTGTGACATTAATAAAGATTATTGTTATGCATTCAAGGGAAAACCTCTCCTTGGCTACTCTCCTCCCTGTCCCTAACCAGTTTTCCAAGATATCTGTGCTGCTCCAATTTAATAACAATAATCTTTATTAGTGTCACAAGTTGGCTTACTTTAACACTGCAATGAAGTTACTGTAAAAAATCCCTTAGTCACCACACCCCGGTGCCTGTTCGGGTAAACTGAGGGAGAGTTCAGAATGTCCAATTCACTGAAAGGAGGGAACCCACACAGACACGGGGAGAACGTGTGGACTCCGCACAGACAGTGACCCAAGCCAGGAATCAAACCCGGGTCCCTGACTCTGTGAAGCAACAATGCTAAACAATGTGTTACTGGTCTGTCCAATTTTAACCACCTTATGCATTCTCGATTTTAATCACTTCAACGATTGGTGACCATGCCTTTCGTTGGCAAAGACCGAAATTCAAGCATACACTCCCGAAACCTCTCTCTCTCCTTTAAGATCCATTGAGATTGTGTTCTAACATCTTCCTATGTGGCTCGGGGTCACACTCTGTTTGATAATGCTCATATGAACAGGACATTTTACTACATTAAAGGCACTGTAAGTTGGTGCTGATGTCATTTGCTTTGTCTATGAAAATCTAAACTACATTTTGTTGAAAAAGTTTAAATTCAATTTACTGTTAATTAAAGGTTCTTTACCATGTAGAAAGGGCCCATTCAGCCCATCGGGTCTGTATTGGTACCCTGAAAGACCATTTGAACTGTAGAAGTGCTGTAAAGTTCTCGGACCGCAAAAATTTCCAAACTTCCCACATATCCCCATCATTATAGATGCACCATAAGTTTTACAACTTCAACATTTACCACACATTTCACAGCAGTTCCTAGAAGTGGCAGCCACAGTTGGCGAGCAATGGCAATAACGCTATATCTCATCAACAAATGTTTACAATGTGGTTTCCCTTCAGGCTTCTATTTGGCTTTGAACCCCTCATCAATGTAAAGAAACATCAGAGAGCTTGCATTTCCTTGGCAGAGTTTACAGCCCCCAAGAGGTCCCATATTGATTCACGGCTAATTGAGTACATTTGTGCAAAGCAAGATTTCACTTAACACCAGTGAACTCAATGACGAGATGATCTGTTTTAGTGCTGGGAGGATGAAGAGAATAAATGGGTAGCATATCCATCACTTGAGTGACAAAACTGTTTTTTTTCCCACATCTCTGACCACTTCATTCTGAGACTGGCTCAGCTTTTACTCCTGATCAACTTTTTGCCCGTGCTCCATGCTGGCCTGAGCGCAGAGTGAACGGGGTACCGATTCGCATTTAACCTATCCCTCCTGTATGAACAATTTGACTGGAGCACAGGGTAGAAACATTTCAATCCAGAATGGAGCTGACCGACAGGACCAGAAGGTCAGCTGCCCAACACTGCGTGCTTGCTCCCTCGCTCAGCTAATAAACACATCTTGTTCAGTGTTTTGGTTTCTTTAAACATTCATCTAATCCCCTCTTAGTCGGTGAACCACATATTGCACTTCCCCCTCCTCTCACGCTCTTTTTCACCCCTTTCTTGAAGACTTGTTGGGATGAGGTTTCATTAATAACATTCATTAATAACAGAGTTTGAATGTGACCGTGTTAGAAATCGCAGCTGACCGTGGTCCCACCTTCCCGTCACACCCACGCGTGTGTTTTGCAGATGGAATCACTTGACAGCCATTTCCCCTCCCTATCTGGAGGAATTCAGATCTGATTATAAAATCCCTATTATAAAACACCTCCTCCACCCCCCACCCCACCCCTCAAGACAACAGGAAAATCAAGGCAGATTAATTTTTAATCTGGAATCTCCCTCATCGTTCTACCTCGCCAGCAGTGCAGTGAAATTGACCAATTTTAGCCACTGGGTAATTTACTTTCTTCACGGAATAGCCATGTTAATGTCTAGCGCCATAACCTTTCCTGCGGCAAGTTAAAGCTGCGGGAATCCGTTATCTGCCCAATCGAATTAAATAAACACCAGCCTTTGCGCCAACAGTGCGTGCACAATAACTCAGCCACACGCAGAGTTAGGGAACTGTTTTCACGGACATCGAAAATGCAATTTAAAACAACGTTTATTTCCAGTGGTTGCTTGTGATTTTTGGATCGCCAAAATTATTGTGCATTCACTGTCGCAGCTTGTCAACGACTAATTGCGGTGGCAAGTGCCAGCAAAACAATTAGCAAGCTATCACAGGCACGGAACACATCTTGCTCCGACATATGAGTAGGATTAACACTGGCCCAATGCTCACTGATGTGGGTTCCTGCAATTAATAGCTCCGAAAACTTGGGAGTGATCTCCAAAGTCAGGAACGACAGGAACACAAAGCACCACTACTGCGAAATTGCGACACATAATAATGTGTACGGTCCCATCAGTTAATCAGTATTGTAAGGGCGGATTCATTTAAAAGCTCGGTACATATTTAGCACACATCTGGGTGCACAAATCTGCAAGGGTAGGATGATTGGCCATCGTAAATTGCCCTTAGTGTCCAAAAAGGTTGGGTGGGGTTGCTGGGTTACGGGGATGGGTGGAGATGTGGCCTTAGATAGGCTGCTCTTTCATAGAACGTTAAATATTTGGGGGGGAAATGCTTTGGGAAAAAGGGATTGAGAGAAGTGATTTTGATGGGTTCCCTTCCTTAACAGCAAGTGGCCAATAAATAAATAGGGCTGGGAATTGAATGTTGGCCGATCCACATCCCATGAACGAAAAAAAAATCACGATTTTGTTTCCAACCTCAATGATTAATGTGCTTTGTATGATGCAACCCTCAAAAGAAACCATTTAAATGCGTGCCGCATTTTCCTGGGTATTTTCTGCACAAAATCAGTTTTATTTTTGGCACCTGTCTTGCTTATTATGTTTTATACACCGCTAAAACTTGAATTAATTAGAGACTTTATTAACAATCCTATATGTGATGGTTTCAGTGCCAAGATTACTCTCTCTGGTTGCTGCCAGTTACTGTGGACAGAAATGTTAAGTATTACTGCTGAGGGGTTTTCAACCTTGAGTTGGTTAAGTCCCTTTGCCTTCTCACTTATCTTTTCCCGGAATTTATCTTTTGCATTTACTGCACTCTCTAACTTCAGGTGTCAGTGAAAATTTGCTTCGGGTTCTTTTTCCCTTGAATCCCAAATCTTGCTGGACATCCGAGCATGATTGTGTTGAATGGGTGAGGGGCCAAATGGCTGACTCCTGATCCTAATAGCTACAACTACAAATGGTAGCAGTCCCTTCCCAAAGAGGCCATGTTTCGGGTCTCTTTATTTAAGGAAAGATGTAAATGCATTGGGGGACAATTCAGAGGAGGTTTACCAGATTAATACCATGAATGGGCAGGTTGTCACGGGCAGTACTGTAGCATTGTGGATAGCACAAATGCTTCACAGTTCCAGGGTCCCAGGTTCGAATCCCGGCTTGGGTCACTGTCTGTGTGGAGTCTGCACGTTCTCCCCGGGTGTGCGTGGGTTTCCTCCGAGTGCTCCGGTTTCCTCCCACAGTCCAAAGACGTGCAGGTTAGGTAGATTGGCCATGCTAAATTGCCCTTAGGGTCCAAATTGCCCTTAATGTTGGGTGGGGTTATTGGGTAGGGTGGAAGTATGGGCTTGGGTAGGGTGCTCTTTCCAAGAGCCATTGCAGACTTGATGGGCTGAATGGCCTCCTTCTGCACTGTAAATTCTATATAAGTCTTATGAGGAGGGGCAGCACGGCGGCCTAGTGGTTAGCACAACCGCCTCACGGCACTGAGGTCCCAGGTTCGATCCCGGCTCTGGGTCACTGTCTGTGTGGAGTTTGCACATTCTCCCCGTGTCTGCGTGGGTTTCACCCCCACAACCCAAAAATGTGCAGAGTAGGTGGATTGGCCACGCTAAATTGCCCCTTAATTGGAAAAAATAATTGGGTAATCTAAATTTATAAAAAAAAATGTTTTAAGTCTTATGAGGAAAGGTTGGAGAGGTTGGGTTAGTATCCACTAGAGTTTTAGAAGAGTAAGAGGCCACTTGATCCAAACCATTAAGATTCTGAGGGGTATTGACAGGGTGGATGTGGAGAGGATGTTTCCTCCTGTCAGAGAATCCAGAACCAGGGAGTCACTGTTTAAAAATGCTCTATTGAAACGGGGATGGGGAGAAATGTTTTTCTCTCAGAGGGTGGTGAGTCTCTGGAATCCTTCCTCAAAAGGCCGGGGAAGCAGAGTCTTCCCATATTTTTAAGGCAGACGTGGATATATTATTGATCAACAAGGGGGGTGAAAGGTTATGGGATTGGGAAGGAACGTGGGGTGGGGTGGAGGTCACAATCAGATCAGCCATGATCTTCTTGAATGAGGGAGCAGACTCGAGGGGTCGAGTGGCCTCCTCCTGCTCCTAGTTCGTAGATCTGACTGCACGAGTCGATAATTGAGTGTCAGAGGGTTGCGGCGACCAAGTTGGATCTCTCGTTTAAATGGTGTTACATTAACAGTGTCTGAGATCCCAGCTTGGATCCCAACCATGCTCCATGTCGATCACGTCCCAGCAGCGATCTTTGGGTAGCAATCAGAATCGTGATGACTTAGCAATTCTGCACACGACCCTGGGGCCAATCGCCCATGTCTGATGTGTGGGGGTGCAGCGGTTCAGTAAAGTGATGTTGCACACAGCACACGGAGGGCCATAACTTTGGAAGATGGGGCAGGAATTCATCACGGCTGCTATTCAATCTGGCGCCAGTTACTGTGCGATTTCAGTCCCATTCACCCTTTCAAACTCTCCACACTGAACTCCTGTAACTGCCAAGTCAAGCCTTCCTCTGCGGGGGCTCAATGAGAATGCTTTAAGATGGTTCACTCTGCTGACCCTCGATTAACTTAGGTTACAGCAAAGGCGCTCTTCAATGTCATGTCAGCGATAGTTATTGAGCAAATCGAGCACCTACACGCCACGAAGTCAAAAACAAATGAGTGATGCGGACGCCAGAGGAGAGACTCCACAAGAGATGGCAAAACAAAAACATTTAGAAACTTTTCTCTGACAAAATAAATCATTCAGGGATATATTCCCATGGGACAGTTCACACAAGTTTCAATTGCGCCCCCGCATAAAATAATCGCTTGCAAACAGCGCTGGTTCGATTGAAATAACATTTCAATAACAAATCCCTTTGGTTTTGTCAATGTCGGGAGTGCTGGGAATACATTGTTTCGTTGGCGTGGTGGTGGGGGGGGGGGGGGGAGGTGGAATAAACAGGCACATTTTGAAGGGCATCGCTAAAATGTTACCAGTGGAAACATTTCCAACGCTCGGTGTCAGGAATGTGTGCCATTCCACACGAACCCCCCCCCCCCCCCCCCCCCAACCACACACACACACACACACAACTCACCCGGTCAGCGGCAGCGGCGGCAGATTGTGTTCCCAACACATGCTCGCTCGGGTCCATGGGCAGATAGGGGCCATCCGCCAGGTGCTGGGCTGAATCTTCGCTCCCGCTCTGCAGCCTCAGCTCCCGTTTGACCTCGGATCGAAGGTCCAAGTAACAGGCCAGCGTGAGCAGGTGGAGGAACAGCGACAGGACGAAGAAGCCCAGGAAGAGGCCACAGCTGTTGCACTGCTTTTTGCAACTGCAAGTGGTGGGCAGCTCCTTCTCGTAGTTTAATAACTTTCCCTGCAAACTTTTAGTTGCCATTTTTTTTAAAAAAGGACAGGAAATATCAATCCAGATCTCAGAAGCACTGCTTCCTTTTCTTGCTCACACCATATTCAATGATCTTTATAAAACCCCCCAAAAAAATCCCCCCCGCCGACCCCACATTTACACAGGAGGAACTTGTTGCACTGTCCAAATTCTCATGTGAGTGCTCTGCTGGAGTGAAGCTGACTGAGGTTTCATCCCACCTGCCAATCAAACCCCAGAGTCCCGCCTCATTGAGAGGTGCCCACTCCTATTGGTCAGCTGCAAAGTCCATCCTTGAAGATCATGAAAAATCCGATGGAAAGGCAGAACAAGAATACAATCATCCAGGCTGGAAACGTTAGCTCCCTTCTCGCTCTCTCTCTCTCCACACAGATGCTGCCAGACCTGCTGAGGCATTGCAGCATTTTCTGTTCCAGATTTCCAACATCCCCTCAATCATTTATTTTTAAAAGAAATGCTGGAATCCTCGCGGCAGGTCCGGCAGCATCTTGTATGGAGACAGAGAGAAAGAGAGAGACAAGGGTTAACGTGTGAGTGTGTGTGACTGCTCAGGCGAGCTCAAACGTTAACTTCTTTCTCAATCCCGAGCATTCAAAGTTTTTATTTTGCTTTCCTGATGGGGGCCTGGACCGTCTCAGGGAACGGTATCGTTCCCCACTTGCCCTTTCCACAGCAACAACAGGAACAGATTACAAAGTAAAATAGACAGCCACCTTTCAATCAATCATTGCAGGCTTTTAATATACGAGGAGCAAATATCAGGGCAACTTTGAAGAGGCCTGCAGAAAATAAAAACAATTGTTTTAGCCAAGTTACAGAAAGGTGCACATTGATTCAAAGTGCATCATTTAAACTGGGGGTATCGGTGACAAGCAGGTTGTGCAATGTTTGGGTTTACTGCTCTCTCTCTCTAACTTATTTTTTCTCTTGTCATGGAGCTGAGCTCTTTTTAAAATTGTCTTGTGCAATATGGCCAACCTACTCA
The DNA here is from genome assembly GCF_902713615.1 of Scyliorhinus canicula. Taxonomy (NCBI): domain Eukaryota; kingdom Metazoa; phylum Chordata; class Chondrichthyes; order Carcharhiniformes; family Scyliorhinidae; genus Scyliorhinus; species Scyliorhinus canicula. The sequence continues at coordinate 22,603,396 of NC_052162.1, read as the reverse complement.
GACTTTCCGATCCAAGAGCTGTTGCAAAACTGGGACCGTCCCCGAATGACATTTGTTTGGCAGAGGACAGACGTAACTATCCTGATAGGCTCATGTGCTCGTCTCTGAGTGCTGTGACGAGAATTTAGCAGGCGTGTTGAATACTCCCCCTCCCCCCCCCCCTCTCTCTCTCTCTTCATAAAGAGGTAGGCCACGGTCCCATTCTCCCTGTCAAGTTTTCATCTTTGTCAGTGGAGGAAAACATATCAGCAACTGGAAATTCACTCCACCTCTCTCTCTCACAAACACATTAATTGCTTGTGTCCCCCCCCCCCCCCCCCCCCCCCATCTTTTGGAGTTGCAGTTTTACGTGCATGCAAGCCAGAGGAGCAACAGGTTGAAGAATAGTTCAAGATGTGTTCCTCAATCGGTGGCACCTCTCGCCAGGCGGTTGTGGGCGGGTGGGTTCCAGTCCCACGCTCACATTCTGAGCTGCCACTCCAGGGCAGTGTCATTTTGCAGAAGTTTTCTGCCTGAACGTTTGTGGAACCGGCTTCAGGAAAGGCAGCAAACCTTCCAGATTCAATGTGAAATCGACGTTCCGTGTCCTCTCTCATGCGGCTGTCCAAGATCCCGTGACACTATTTCAAGGAACACATGTCCCACTGAAAATGTGGCTGCAATATTTCATGCGTTCCAACCGTGCCTTCATTTCAGAATGACTTAATTGGCTGTGAAGTGTTTTGAGATGCCCTGAGGTCACGAAAAGAATTTGTTTAAAAAAATAAAGACTTTTTAAAAAACCATGACATTATTGAATTGCTGCCATTATTGTTGGCTGTTCCTCAGAATGACATAATTGTTACAGCCCAGTGTGTCTGCACCGGTTCTGCCAATGGACATTATAATTTAGCGCCATTCTCCTGTCCCGCCCACCCCGAACCTGCACATTGTTTCTATTCAAATGATCATCAATTGCCCTCTTGAGTGTCTCGATTGAACCGGCCTCCAGTACACCTCCAGGCTGTGCATTCCAGAACTCGCTGTGTGAAAACGCTTTCCCCTCCCATCACATTTGCTTCTTTTGCAAATGGCTTGAAATCTGTGGCCAGCCAGAGGCAATGCGCGGCGAATCGAAGTTGAGTTTGAAGGAGTTTTGCCTGAAGGCTTGTGCATCATTGGCGCTTGTCTGATGCTCCTCCCGTTGAGTCAGAAGACGCAGGGGAGGCTTTGCTGGTGGATATTCTCTGGTGTTCTTATGAGTCGCTGATCCATACTGCAGGCTCTCCTTCAACACACATGTGAGGTGGAATATTTGGTTGACCATGTGTGGGTTGACATAAGTTTATTGCAACCACTGGGATCATGAAACTGCAAGGACTGGAAAGTTTCAATTAAAACTCTTACAAGTCTCTGGGGCTATTTAAAAGACAGTAGCATCTGTTCTCAACATGCTGACTTAATTTTGTCTTTGCAGTGAGGTCAATTAGATTCTAGCACCAACATTCTTTGGCATACTTCTTTGCTTTTAACCAGGTCATCTGCAGAGAGTGTCTCTTTACATTCCAGAATGGGTGAAAAACAGTTCAACCTCAGTCTTCTAAGATCCAAGACAAAGATGCACCAAGTCTCCACCAGCAAGTTGTCCTTTGCTGACAGTGCTGCACTAACATTCCATACTGAGGAACACCTTCATTTGCAAGTGGGCAAACTCAAGCCTGTAAAGAGTTTGCTTTGACTATCAGCATGACAAAAGCCATTAAAGGTGTTGCCATTCCACCATCTATCAGCACTGACAATGTGATGCCATAAGATCATAAGGTGTAGGAGCAAACGTAGGCCATTCAGCCCTTTGAGTCTGCCCTGCCAGATCCTCACGATCTAATGTGATATAATCCTCAATTTCCCGCCTCATCCCCATAACCCTTTATTCACTTACTACTTAAAAATCTGTCTATCTCAGCCTTGAACACACTTAATGGCCTGTCCTCTACAGCCCCGTGTGGCAAAGAATTCCACAGATTCACTATCCTCTGAGAGAAGAAATTCTTCCTCATCTCTGTCTTAAATGGGCAACTTTTACTCTGAGATTATTCCCTCTGGTCCTAGACTCTCCGACAAGCGGAAACAATCTCTCTGTCTAAACCCCCTGAGAATCCTGTCCATCTCAATAAGGTTGCCTCTCACTCTTCTAAACTCCAATGATTACAGTCCCAACCTACTCAACCTCTCCTCATAAGGAAATGACTCCATACCCAAGATGAACCAAGTGAACATGCTCTGGATTGCCTCCAATGCCAGTCTACCTTTCCTTAGATTAAGGGAACCAAACCTGTTGCCAGTATTCCAGGTGTGGTCTAACTAGTGCCTTCTAACTAATGGGGGTGGGGGCAGGGGGGGGCACGGTGGTTAGCACTGCTGCCTTACAGCTCCAGGGACCCGGGTTCAATTCCAGCCTCGGCTGACTGTCTGTGTGGAGTTTGCACGTTCTCCCCGTGTCTGCGTGGGTTTCCTCCGGGTGCTCCGGTTTCCTCCCACAGTCTAAAGATGTGCAGGTTAGGTGGATTAGCCATGCTAAATTGTCCAAAAGGGTAGGTGGGGTTACTGGGTTACAGGGAGAGGGTGGAGGCGTGGGTTAAGTGGGGTGCTCTTTCCAAAGACCAGTGCAGACTCGATGGGCCAAATGGCCTCCTTTTGCACTGATTGTATAGTTGATTGTATAGTTTTAGCAAGACTCGTCTATTTTTATACTCCATCCCCTTTGAAATAAAGACCAACATTCCATTTGCCTTCCCAATTACCTGCTGATCTTGCATGCTAGCTTTTTGTGATTTATGCACAAAGACTCACAAATCCCTCTGTGCTGCAGCTTTCTGCAGTCTTTCTCCATTTTAATTATCTTCAGCTCCTTTATCTTTCCTACCAAAGTGCATTACTTCACATTTTTCCATCGTGTTTTTGCCAAATTTTTGCCCAGTCACTTAACGTGTCTATATCCCTTTGTCGACCCTTTGTGTCATCATCTCTTGCCTTCCCACTTATTTTTGGGTCATCCACAAACTTGGCAATAGTACACTCACTTCCGCAGTCCAAGTCATAATATATATTGTAAATAATTGTGGCCCCAGCACTGATCCCTGTGACACTCCACTAGTTACAGTGCCATCCTAAAAAATGACCTTCTTATCCCAATTCTCTGTCTTCTATTAGATAGTCAATCCCCTATTCATGCCAATATACTAGCCCCGACACCATGGACTCTTATCTTATAAAGATTTTGTGATTACATTATCAAATGGTTTTGGAAATCCAAGTACATTGCATCTACTGATTCATCTTTATCTACCCTGCTTGTTACCACCTCAAAGAATTCTCAAAGGCTGTTGATAGTTTCATATATCTCAGCTTCACAATCACCAGCAATCTATCACTTGATGCTGAAATCAACACACATAGCACAAAAAGAGTTTAAGCTGAATAAGAGAGTTTGGAATAATGGCAATATGACTGAGAACTCCAAATTGGGAGCCTACTGAGCCTGAATCTTTATTCAAATTCTTTACAGCGGAGAGACCTGGGAAACATACGTTAAGCAGGAGAAAGGCTGAACAGTTTCCACCTTCACTATCTCACGTTTATCCTCAGCATCTGTTGGCAGGTTAAAGTCACTGACTCAGAGGTCCTGGAGTGTGCTAATCATCATCACATTCATTGACCAGACCCACATTCATTGACCAGACTAGCTACTGGGTCACAACTTCCTACATGCCACACCTCCGCTACAAGGATTTTTTTCTTTATTATTTACGGGATGTGGGTGTCACTGGTTAGGCCGGCATTTTTTGACCATCCCTAGGTGACCTTCAGAAGATGGCAGTGAATTGCCTTCTTGAACCGCTGCAATCCTTGAGGTGTAGGTATACTCACTGTGCTGTTAGGGAAGGAGTTCCATGATTTTGTCCCAGCGACGGTGAAGGAGCAGTGATATATTTCCAAGTTAGGGTGGTGACTGACTTGGAGTGGAACCGCCAGGTGGTCCTCTTGTCCTTGTAGATGGTAGAGGGGCTGGTTTAGCTCAGTGGGCTAGACAGCTGGTTGGTGATGTAGAACAAGGCCAGCAGCCCGGTCCAATTCCTGTACCAGCTGAGAATTCTGAATTCTTCCTCTGTGTACCCGAACAAGCACCGGAATGTGGCAATCAGTTTGGAAGATGCTGTTGGAGGAACCTTGGTGAGTTACTGCAGTGCATCGTGTAAATGGTACACCTGGCTGCCACTGTTCATCAGTGGTGGAGGGTTTGAATGTTTGTGGAAGGGGGAGCAATCAAACGGGCTGCTTTGTCCTGGATGTTGTTGAGCTTCTTGAGTGTTGTTGGTGCTGCACTTATCCAGGCAAGTGGAGAGTATTCTATTACACTCCTGCTGGTGGACAGGCTTTGGGGAGTCAGTTACTACTGTAGGATTCCTAGCCTTTGACCTGCTCTGGTAGCCACAGTATTAATATGGCTAGTCCAGTTCAGGTTCTGATCAATGGTAATGCCCATGATGTTGATTGTGGGGATTCAGCGATGGCAAGCCATTGAATGTCAAAGGGCAGTGGTTAGATCCTCTCTTGTATGAGATGGTCATTGCTTGACACATGTGTGGCACGAATGTAACTGGCCACTTGGCAGCCCAAGCCTGGACATTGTCCAGGAATTGCTGCATTTGGGCATGAACTGCTTCATTATCTGAGGAGTTGCGAATGGTGCCGAACATTGTGCAGTCATCCGCAAACATCCCCACTTCTGATGGAAGGAGTGTCATTGGTGAAGCAGCTGAAGATGATTGGGCCCAGGGCACTACCCTGATGAACTCCTGCAATGATGTCCTGGAGCTGAGATGATTGACCTCCAACTACCTCAACCATTTTTCTTTGTGCCAGGTATGACTCCAACCATTGAGAGTTTTCCCCCTGACTCCCATTGACTCCAGTTTAGCTAGCCTTGATGTTAAATGCAACCTTGATGTCAAGAGCAGTTACTCTGACCTTACCTCCAGAGTTCAGCTCTTTTGACCATGTTTGAACCAAGGCTGTAATGAGGTCAGGAGCTGAGTTACCCTTGCGGAACCCAAACTGGGCGTCCGTGAGCAGGTTATTGCTGAGTAAGTGCTGCGTGATAGCCCTGATTCCTACAAGAGAGTTATAAAGATGGCAGATATTAACACTGACAACTGTAAGTGATGGATATGACCACTGGAGTCTGACTGTTTGGAAGGGGTATTGGAACAGTGGAGGAAAAACAAAAAGCTCAGCTAGTCGAGGAGACGGCCCAGAGAAAATAGCAGTCAGGGAATCCTGCATCTTCTCAGCCCACTGTTGTCCTCTGCAGCAAATGTGGCAGATACCTGAGCCACACCAGTCGATGATTAACAAAGAGTGGACCACCAGAGTGGAAACCATTGGCTCACAAGTTGGACAGTGACTATTGTCAGGCTATTAGATTATCGTGAAGACAGGGGTAGAGTCAGTAAAGTGGGGAGAAAATACAGGCCATGATCCCACCACGATATCAATTTGTGACTGACAATGGTAATTCAGCTCGACTTGGCTCATGGGAACCCTTGCCACCTATCTACACCCTCTAGGTTGGCGGTCAGGTCTCTGAAATTTCTAGCTCGGTCTTTGGACTGGGTAAGCTACCATGCCCCAGTTTGCAGCTCTGTTTCCTTCCTGCCATGTTGATTGAACCTTAAGATCGATCTCTCCAGCCAGTCCAACCTAACTCTGCCATAGGAGAGGAGAAGGAAAAGCGAGAAAGACTTGCATTTATGAGACTTCCGGTGGCGGCCAGGCGAGGGTAGGTCGCGAAATCGGCAGCTCCCACCGCAAAAGGACTAATGGGCCCTTTTAAGGAGTTTTAGCGTCTCCTCTTTGGCGAAACTCGGCAGGCAAACAACACCAGAAGGCTCCCCTTCTGGGGGTCCTGGGGGACCCTGATGATATGGACAGGACCAGGCGTAAGACGGCGAAACAAGCAAGCATCGAGAAGCGGGTGGAACGGGCGTGAGAACATAAAATGGCGGCCAGCTCGGATCAGGCAGCGTGGGCCCAGTGGTTGCAGGAACAGCAGGAGTTGCTTAGAAGTTGTTTTGCTGACCTGAAAACGGAGATGCTGGCCCTGATGAAGGCCTCAATGGAGAAGATGGTTGAGACCCAGAAGATGCAGGAGAAGGCGATCAAGGAGATCGAGAAAAAAATCTCGGATAACAAAGACGATATTCTTGGTCTGGCCGTCAGGGTGGAAGCACATGATGCCTTGCATAAGCGATGGCAGTAGAGATTGGAAGACCTTGAAAATAGGTCCAGGAGGCAAAACCTGCAAATTCTGGGCCTTCCTGAGGGTCCGGTGGGGTCGGATGCGAGTGCCTTTGTGACCACGTTGCTGGGGACCCTGATGGGGACGGGGGCATTTCCTCGGCCTCTGGAACTGGATGGGGCGCACAGAGTCTTTGCAAGGAAGCCCAAAACGAATGAACCGCCGGGGGCTATGGTGGTACGGTTTCACCACTTCTCAGACAAGGGACGTGTCTTGCGATGGGCTAAAAAGGAGCAGAGCAGCAGGTGGGAGAACAGCTTAATTCGCATTTACCAGGACCTGGGAGCAGAACTGGCCAAGAGACGTGCTGGATTCAACTGGGCTAAGGCGGCCCTCCACAACAAAGCGGTGATGTTCGTACTGCTGCATCCGGAGAGGCTTTAGGACATGTATCAAGATCGTTACCACTACTTTGATACACCAGACGAGGCGTGGACATTTATCAAACAGGAAAAGTTGGACTCGAGCTAAAGGACAGCCACACTGGGACGAAACGTTCTGGTGGGGTTGGGTAACATGATACTGTTCTAACATAAGATTGGGAGTAATGTTAATTGTTTGATAGCCGGAGGGAGCCATGTTATGTTGTTTCCTTTTTTGTTCCCTGTTTCTCTGGCCATGTTCTCGGCTTTTGTAGGGTTCGGCCACAGAGGGGAGAGAGGGGCCCGATACTTAAAAAAAATAAATTTAGTGTATCCAATTCAATTTTTCTAATTAAGGGGCAATTTAGCGTGGCCAATCCACCATTTTTGGGTTGTGGGGGCGAAACCCATGCAAACACGGGGAAAATGTGCAAACTCCACACGGACAGTGACCCAGAGCCGGGATCGAACCTGGGATCTCGGCGCCGTGGGGCAGCAATGCTAACTACTGTGCCACCGTGCCGCCCAGGGACCCGATACTTAAGGCTGCTCCTCAGGCATCTGGAGCCGTTTTTTTTGTGGGGCCGGGCTAGCAACCCGGGGTTTGTTTTTTGTTTTGCTGAGCGGGGGAGGTGGAAAATATTCTTTGGGGGCTGTAAAGGCAGTTAAATTGGGCTTTCCATAGGAAGGGAGGGGCCCGAATAACGAGGCACAGGATGATCGGAGACAGAGGCGGGAGCATCCGGGGTCAGCATGGGTCAGCTGACTCACGGAAGCGTAAGGGGGGGTAGAGTTAGTGTTAAGCTGGTGCTTGACTTGGGGGATTGGGATCATGGGGCTGTTGGGAGGGGGGGGGGGATGCTGCTTTGCTGACAGAAAAGGAGCCAACTTGGGGGAGCAGATGGAGAGTTGGGGGGGGGCCTCCAATGGGAGGGCTCGAATAAGCGAGGGATGCGGGCTCGTGGCTGGCCGAAAAAGGGGGGTGGCTAGTCGGCAGGGGAGGGGGGCGTTAACCCCCCATCCAGGCTGATCACGTGGAATATAAGGGGTCTGAATGGACCGGTCAAGAGGGCTCACATGTTCTCACACCTAAAGCCCGACGTAGCCATGCTACAGGAGACTCACCCAAAAAGCGCAGATCAAACAATACTGAGAAAGGGGTGGGTGGGCCAGGTGTTCCATTCAGGGCTGGATTCAAAGACCAGAGGGGTAGCAATCCTGGCCAGTAAATGGATGGCATTCGAGGCTGGGAGTATTGTGGCTGATAAAGGGGGGGGAGATACATAATGGTTAGTGGGAAGCTGCAGGGGACCTGGGTGGTGCCAGTGAACGTCTACGCCTCAAACTGGGATGACGTGGAATTTATGAGATGCATGCTGGGTAAAATTCTGGACTTAGACTCACACAATTTGATCATGAGGAGGTGACTACAGCACAGTCTTTGACCCTGTTTTGGGCCGGTCAAAGTTCAGATCAGGAAAGCGACCAGCAGCGGCTAAGGAACTGAGGGGTTTCATGGAACAATTGAGGGGGGGGGGGGGGGGGGGGGGCGTAGACCTCTGGAGGTTCGCTCAGCCGAGGGCGAAGGAGTTCTCTTTTTTCTCCCACGACCCATGTCCACAAAGTTTATTCTCGTATAGATTTTTTTGTTGTGAGCAGGGCGTTAATCCCAAGGGTGGAGGGGCCGGAATACTCGGACATTGCAGTCTCTGATCATGCTCCGCACTGGGTGGATTTGCAACTTGGTGAAGAGAGAGGGCAGCGCCCACTATGGAGGCTAGATGTGGGACTGCTAGCGGATGACAAGGTTTGTGGGCGGATAAAGAGGAACATTCAAAACTACTTGGAAGCAAGCGATACGGGAGAGGTAACAGCGACTACGGTTTGGGAGGCTCTGAAAGCAGTTATCAGAGGGGAGTTAATCTCTATCAGATCCCATAGGGAGAAGAAAGAAAGAGCGGAGAGAGAGAGGCTAGTTGAAGAGATACTCAGAGTAGACAGGAGTTATGCGGAGACCGCCGAGACGGGGCTACTGAAAGAGCGTCGGAGACTGCAAGCGGAGTTTGATCTGCTGACCACAGGGAAAGCGGTAGCACAGCTGAGGAAGGTAAAAGGGGCAGTCTATGAATATGGGGAGAAAGAGAGTAGAATGCTGGCGCACCAACTTCATAGGAGGGAGGTGGCCAGGGAAATTGGGGAAGTTCGGGATAAGGATGATAACACGGTCTTGGACCCAGAGGGGGTGAACAAATCTTTAGGGTGTTTTATGGCAAACTGTACGAGTCAGAACCCCCGGCGGGAGAGTTCTCTTTCTCAAACGGGAGAAAGATCTGCTACAATGTGGGTCCTATAGACCGATATCGCTCTTGAACGTGGACACCAAATTGCTGGCCAAGATTTTGGCCGCTAGAATTGAGGACTGTGTCCCAGGGGTGATGGGGGAGGATCAGACAGGCTTCGTTAAGGGCAGGCAACTGAACTCCAATGTACGGAGGCTCCTAAACATTATTATGACGCCCCAGAAGGAAGGGAGGCAGAAGTAGTGGCTGCAATGGATGCAGAGAGAGTACCTGTTGGAAACGCTAAGAAAGTTTGGATTCAGTGAGGGATTCATAGAGTGGGTCCAACTATTGTATCAGGCCCCCGTAGCAAGTGTATGCACGAACAGGGTGAGGTCGGAATACTTTAGGCTCCATCAAGGGATGAAGCAGGGGTGCCCCGTCTCCCCGTTATTATTCGCCCTTGCTATAGAGCCGTTGGCCATAGCGCTGCGGTCTTCAAAGAACTGGCAGGGGTTGGTTCGGGGGGGGAGGAGGAGCAGGGGTCTCGCTCTATGTGGATGATCTGCTCCTGTATATTTCAGACCCACGAGAGGGGATGGGGGAGGTCATGTAGATTCTGAGGGACTTCGGCAATTTTTCGGGGTACAAATTAATGGAGAAGAAAAGCGAGATGTTCGTGATCCAAGCTAAAGAGCAGGAGAAGAGGCTGGGAGAGCTTCCGCTGAAGATGGTGGAGAAGAGCTTTCGGTACCTAGGTATGCAGGTGGCTCAGAACTGGGATGCCCTCCACAAGCTTAACTTATCCCGGCTGGTAGGGCAGATGGAGGGGGACTTTAAAAGGTGGGACATGCTCCCGCTATCTCTAGCGAGGAGGGTGCAGACCGTTAAGATGACAGTCCTCCCCAGATTTTTCTTTGTCTTCCAGTGCCTTCCCATCTTCATCCCTAGGTCCTTCTTTAAGCAGGTGACCAAGATCATCTCGGGATTTGTATGGGCAAATACGACCCCGCGAGTAAAGAGACTGTACCTGGACTGCAGTCGTGGGGGGGGGGGGGGGGGGGGGGGGGGGAGGCTGGTGCTGCCGAATTTTTGCAGCTGCTATTGGGCAGCTAATATAGCCATGATTAGGAAATGGGTATTGGGGGAGGGGTCGACGTGGGAGCGGTTAGAGGTGGCCTCATGCAAAGACACCAGCTAAGGGGCACTTGTAACGGAACCTCTGCTGTTTTCACCAGCGCGTTACTCCTCAAATCTGGTGGTGGCGGTGGCACTTAGAATCTGGGGTCAGTGGAGAAGACGCAGGGGGTGGGGGGGGGGGGGGGGGGGGAGGGTGCCTTTGTTTGGACCCCGATACGCAACAATCACAGATTTGTTCCGGGCAAGATAGATGGAGGGTTTCAAAGCTGGCACAGGGCAGGTATTAAAAGGATGGGGTACCTGTTCATAAATGGAACCTTTCCCAGCCTGAAAGCGCTGGAGCAGAAATTCAATTTGCCCCCTGGAAATGCCTTCAGGTACCTTCAGGTATGCGCCTTTCTTAAAAAATAGGTGGTGACATTTCCGTTGCTACCCCCACGCAGGATACAGGATAGGGTGGTCTCCGGCACCTGGGTAGGGGAGGGGAAGGTGTCTGACATCTACCAAGAACTACAGGAGGTGGAGGAAGCCCCAGTGTGAGAACGTAAGGGCAAGTGGGAGGAGGAGCTAGGTGGGGAGCTGGATGCGGACCTGTGGGCGGATGCCCTAATCAGGGTTAATTCCTCTTCATCATGTGCCAGGCTTAGCTTAATTCAGTTTAAGGTGGTCCACCGGGCACACATGACGGCAACGAGAATGAGCAAGTTCTTTGGGGTTAAGGATAGATGTGCGAGATGTGCAGGAAGCCCAGCGAACCATGTCCATATGTTTTGGGCATGTCCGACTCTTAAAGGATTCTGGCTGGGATTCGCTAAGGCATTGTCCAAGATCCCAGACACTCGGGTGGTGCCGAGTCCAGAGATAGTGATCTTTGGGGTGTCAGGCAATCCGGGAGTTCAGGGAGCGAAAGAGGCCGAGGTTTTGGCTTTTGCCTCCCTGGTAGCCTGGAGACGGATGTGGAGGGACTCAAAACCCCTGGGTGTAGGGACCTGGGGTGGTGAGATGGCTGGGTTTCTCAGTCTTGAGAAAATAAAGTTTGCCTTGAGAGGGTCCATGACGGGGTTTTCTCGGAGGTGGCAGTCGTTCCTCGACTTGCTAGGAAATAAAATGTCAGCAGCAGCAGCAATCCAGCGGGGAGGAGGGGAAATGTTACGTATTCTTGTTCTTTTTTCTGTATAGAATGTTACCATTTACCTTGTTTTGTTAAATGTTGTTAATGGTTATGCAAAAATTATGTTTTGATAAAAATCTGCATAAAAATAATTTAAAAAAAGACTAGCATTTATATCACATTTTCATGGCCATTCGACATCCCAAAGCACTTTACAGCCAATGTAGTACTTTTTGTAGTCAGTTACACTGGAGTAAACACAACAGAGAAGGTGAACACAGCGAGCTCCCACAAACAGCAATGTAATAACAATCAGATAACTTTTTTTTGTGAGACTATGACGTGTTTTTGTGGTGATGTTGATCGAGGAATCAATGTTGGCCATGACTCCAGGGAAACTCCCTAACTCTTCTGTAATTTGGATCTTTTCTATCCGCCCATCTCAGCCAAAAACAACGCCTCTGACAGTGCAATGCTCCCTCAGTACTACATTGGAGTGTCGACCTTGATTTTTCTATTTAAGTCCTGGAGTGGGATTTGAACTCAAAACGCTTTACATGTCTGTCTTTCTTTGCCAGTCTTCGGAGTCTCATCATTGGAAAATTTTAGATTCAACATTTTTTATTTCTGTGCTGATTTCCCAAAGAACAGCGATGTACAAGTGATACTCTCCCCTTTACAGCTCCATCCAAGAACGTTCCCCATCATCCAGCAAGTCATAGGAGAGCCATCAAACCCAGTGGCCATTCCTCAAGCAATATATGTCTGCGGTGGTACTGGGATAAATCAGCAAGTTTGCCTTATCCAATGCAGTTGATGGTAACAAAAAGTCTATTTCATTGGTCCCACAATCAGGTACTGCAGGTACGCCCTCAGATCAAAGGATTTTGTTTGAGGGGAAGAGAGCAGCAAGGCATCACTCAATGTGAAGTGAAGGCAGGATATTCCTAAGCTGCAGGTTATGCCAAATAACACATGTAGCTTTCTGTTACATCCATCATTTATGCTATTTTTACCTTCAAACTTGACTCTTCCAATGGTGACCCGGCCACCCTCAGTAAATATGAGCTGAGCAAATCCTCGACTGTTCTAGGGGCAGCACGGTAGCATTGTGGATAGCACAATCGCTTCACAGCTCCAGGGTCCCAGGTTCGATTCCGGCTTGGGTCACTGTCTGTGCGGAGTCTGCACATCCTCCCCGTGTGTGCGTGGGTTTCCTCCGGGTGCTCCGGTTTCCTCCCACAATCCAAAGATGTGCGGGTTAGGTGGATTGGCCATGATAAATTGCCCGTAGTGTCCAAAATTGCCCTTAGTGTTGGGTGGGGTTACTGAGTTATAGGGATAGGGTGGAGGTGTTGACCTTGGGTAGGGGGTAGGGTGCTCTTTCCAAGAGCCGGTGCAGACTCAATGGGCTGAATGGCCTCCTTCTGCATTGTAAAATTCTATGTTCTATGTTCTCTAACTCGCACTAAACCTTCTTTGCCCATCACTCCTCTGCCTGATGACCGACATTGGCTCCTGGTTAGGCAAAATTCAATTTCAAAATTCTCGTCCTTCTTTTCAAATTTTTATCTGGCCCCTCAACTGTAACCTCCTTCAGCCCCAAATCTCTTCAAGCTATCTATTCTTCTTCAATTCAGGCCCCTTGGAACTCTCTGTCTGCCATCGCTCCATTACTGGCGACCGTGCCTTCAGCTGTCTCATGCCTAAGATCTAGAATTCTCTCTCTCAAATCTATCCATGTCTCTCGTAGCCCCAGCTATTCACAAGATGCATCAACACTTTGGATGAGGGAATCAAATGTAATATTTTGAAATTTGCTGACAACACAGAACTAGATGGAATTGTGACTGGTGAGGTGGAAGTAAAGAGGGTTCAAGGAGATTTAGACAAGTTGAGTGAATGTGCGAATACACGGCAGATACAGTATAAAGCATGTAAGTGTGAAGTTATCCACTTTGGTAGGAAAAACAGAATGCAGAGTATCATTTAAATAGTGATAGACTTGGAAGTATTGATGTACAAAGGGACCTGGGTGTCTTTGTACATCAGTTATTGAAAGCAAGCATGCAGGTACAGCATCAGCTTGGAAGGCAATGGTATGTTGGCCTTCATTGCAAGAGGATTTGAGTACAGCAGCAAGAATGTCTTACTGCAGCTTATCATGATACCAGACCAGACCCCAACCCAACAGTGGCTAGGATACTGGACAGAAACCCCAATAAGAACAAAGAGAACAAAGAACAAAGACAAGCATAGCACAGGAACAGGCCCTACAGCCCTCCAAAGTTGTGCTGACCATGATGCCCTAACTAAAAAAAAACCTGCCCTTCCTCGGTCCATATCCCTCTATTTCCTCCCTATTCATGTATCCATCTGATTGCCTTTCAAATGTTGCGAAGGAAGGGAGTTCCAGGATATTGCCCCAGCAACAGTGAAGGAACGGCAATATATTGAGTGACTTGGAGGGGAACCTCCAACTGGCGGGGTTCCCAGGTATCTGCTGTTCTTGTCCTTCTAGATAGTGGTTGTCGTGGGTTTGGACGGTGTTGTCTCAGGAGCCTTGGTGAGTTACTGTAGTGCATCTTGGAGATGGTACAATTGGCTGCCACTGTGCATTGGTAGTGGAGGGTTTGAATGTTTGTGGCAGGGGGAGCGGGCTGCTTTCTCCTGGATGGTGTTGAGCTTCTTGAGTGTTGTTGGAGCTGCATTCATCCAGGCAAGTGAAGAATATTCCATTATACTCCTGACTTGTGCCTTGCTAATGGTGGACAGCCTTTGGGGGGTCAGGAGGTGAGTTACCTACCGTAGGATTTCTAGCCTTCGACCTGCCCTGGTCAGTGAATACACTAGCCATAACTGCTATCTTTGGTCCCACTCAAACAACACGAAAACCCATATTCGCCCACAATCCACTTAAAATACCATCAGTACATCGGAATATCTGCTGTACAGAGATGTTCTTTGAGAAAGAGAGATATTTTGACACTATGTTAAAGAAACAACTTGAATCCTGTCAGAATCATGCAGAAACTCTGGCTGTATTTTCTCCACTCACCTTCTAATCAGACAAGTCTGAACTACTTGAAAATATTGCTAATAAGACTACAGACATATTGTTAACTAAGCTGCGGAGAGCAAATTCCTGACTTCTGTTCACAGCTTCATCTAGAATTCCACTGAACTGCTTTTCCTGCAAAATGCCTGATACCTAAGCTCCAGCCAGTAATGACATCATCTTACCAAGCTGAAATCTAATTAACTCCACAATGCCGGCACGGAGACGGCCACCACGCGCATGCGCCGGCATGGAGACGGCCGGCACACACATGCCCGAACCCGCGCCGGCTGTGCAGGGCTGCCTTTCGGCACCAGAGCAGTTCGTAGCACTCCGGCACCGCATTGGCCTCCTGAAGACCGCTGAATCGTGGGCCAGGAGGCCCGTTAATGCCGACGTAAACCATTCCGGTGTTTACACCAGCGTCAACACTTCTACAATATATCTGAAATTGCTCCATTTGTCACAAGCTGTACAGGACCTACGTGAAGACATACCGGAGTATTGTGTGCAGGTTTGGTCTTCTTAACTAATAAAATATATATCAGCTATCGAGGGAGGGCAGCAAAGATTCACCATAATGATTCCTGGGAAGACAAGATTGCCATATGAGGAGAGATTGGGTCAACTGGGCTAGTAATCCAGAGACCTAGCGGAATGCTCTGAGGTCACGAGTTCAAATCCCACCATGGCAGATGGTGAAATTTGAATTCAATACAAATCTGGAATTAAATGTCTAATGATGACCATGAAACCATTGCCGAATGTCGTAAAAACCCATCTGGTTCACTAATGTCCTTCAGGGAAGGAAATCCGCCGCCCTTATCTGGCCTGGCCTACATGTGACTCCAGACCCACACGGCGATGGGGTTCACTCTTAACTGCCCCCCACTGAAATAGCCGAGCAAGCCACTCGGTTCAAGGGCAATTAGGGATGGGAGACAAATGCTGATCCAGCCAGCGACACCCACATCCCAAGAACAAATAAATAAAACCAGGCTTGTATTCACTGGAATTAGAAGAATTGAAACCTATAAAATTCTGAAAATTTAGACAGGGCTCGACAGACAGGACGCAGGGATAATGTTTCCCCTGCCATGAGGATCTAGATCAAGGGGCCACATTTTCAGGATATGGAGTAGGCCGTTTAGGACTGCAATGAGCAGGCATTTCTTACTGAGAGAGTAGTGAATCTGTGCGATTCTCTATCACAGATGACTGTGGAGACCAAGGGCGGGATTCTCCCCTACCCGGCGTGACGGGGGGTCCCGGCGTAGGGGAGTGGCGCCAACCACTTCAGGTCGGGCCACCACCTTTGGGGGCTAGCCCCGCGCCGGAGCGGTTGGCACCAGAAGACTGCCGCAAAAAACCGGCGCCAGCGGCCTTTCAGGCCCGCCGCACGGCAGCAGGGCTGGCCGAAAGGCTTTCGCCGGTCGGCGCATGCGCCGGTAGTGACGTCAGCGGCCAGCTGACACCACCGGCGCATGCGCGATGTGGGTTTCTCTTCCGCTTCCGCCATGGCGGAGGCCGTGGTGGCGGCGGAAGAGAAAGAGTGCACCCAGGGCACTGGCCCGGAGTCTGAGCAGGGGGCCCCAATCGCGGGCCTGGCCACCGTGGGGACACCACCCGGGGTCCGATCGCACCGCACCCCCCCCCCCCCGAGGATCCCGGGGGCCCGGTCGCGCCGCCGATCCCGCCACCACCAGAGGTGGTTCAAACCTCGGCGGCGGGAGAAACGCCGCAGGGGCCTCGCCGATCGGAGTGGCGTGATTCCCGCCACCGCCACTTCCCGGGTGGCGGAGAATCTCTGCCACGGCGGGGCCACGATTTCCGGCGGCCCCAGGCGATTCTCCGACCCTGCTGGGGGTCGGAGAATTTCGCCCCAAATCACTGAATATACTTAAGACGGAAATAAATGGATTTCTAGCCTTTAAAAGTGTCAAGGGATTAGGGGAGAAAGCATGTATATGGCATGGAGTTAGAGGATCAGCCATGTTCATATTGAATGGCAGCAGGCTTGGTGGGAGGAACGGCCTTTTCCTGCTCCTATTTTCTATATTTCTAACTCTCCCTCCTCTCTATCGCTGCTTGAAACCTCTTTGACCAAAATAGTCACTAGTTCTAATACCTCCGTTTGTGGTTCAGTATCAAATTTTATTTTATTAAACCCCTGTCGAGCATCTTGGGATATTTTACTCCATTAAAGGCACTATATAAATCCAAGTTGTTGCAGTTACCTTTTTAAAAATAAATTTAGATTACCCAATTATTTTTTCCAATTAAGGGGCAACTTAGCGTGGCCAATCCACCTACCCTGTACATCTTTGGTTGTGGGGGCGAAACCCACGCAACAACGGGGAGAATGTGAAAACTCCACACGGACAGTGACCCAGAGCCGGGATCGAACCTGGGACCTTGGCGCCGTGAGGCAGCAGTGCTAACCGACTGCGCCACCATGCTGCCCGGTTGCTGTTACTTTTTAACATTGCACTTCCCACAGCATTCTTTAATGCAAGAATCATGATTAAGATTTGAATTTTGGAGTAATGTATTTACAGTACCATAATGCAACTTTCATACTGAACAACAATGGAGGGGGTTTGCCTTCAGTTAACAAGCATTGTTACCTTGATTGGGTTCCTATTTCCCCACTAGCTCAGAAATGTCTAAAGGAGTTGAAGCCAATTTCATTTGCTGGCAATGTTTTGGTTACCATGGCAAAAAAAAACATGCACTTGATGGGATTCGCACGTAGGTTTCTTCTGGCGGTCCCCAAAGGCCAGCGTCAGGACAAACAGAGAAGTGTCAGAGTATTTTAGACTATACCGCGGGACCAGACAGGGCTGCCCACTCTCCCCGCTGCTGTTTGCGCTGGCCATAGAGCCGCTGGCGATTGCGCTGAGAGCCGCAAAGGGATGGAAGGGGATGGTTAGGGGCGGGGTGGAACATAGGGTCTCTCTCTATGCGGACGACCTGCTCCTGTATGTGTCGGACCCATTGGCCGGGATGGAAAGTATACTGGAGACACTGAGGAAGTTCAGCCAGTTCTCAGGGTACAAATTAAATATGGCCAAGAGTGAGATGTTTGTGGTGCAGGCAAGGGGCCAGGAGAACAGACCGAGAGGGCTACCATTTAGGCTAGTTGAGGAAAGTTTCCAGTACTTGGGGATTCAGGTGGTGCGAGACTGGGTTAGGCTGCACAAGTTAAATCCAGGGTGGTGGAACAAATGAAGGGAGAGTTTCGGAGATGGGATGCATTCCCGCTGTCATTGGCAGGGAGGGTGCAGATTGTAAAGTTGACAATCCTCCCTAGATTCCTGTTCATTTTTCAGTGCCTCCCGATCTTTTTCCCACAGTCCTTCTTCAAAAGGGTTAACAAGATGATCATGAGCTTTGTCTGGATGGGAAAATCCCCGCGGGTGAAGAAGGCGATGCTGGAGAGGAACCGCAGCGAGAGAGGGCTGGCTTTGCCGAGTCTGATCAATTATTACTGGGCGGCCAACATCGCCATGATAAGGAAGTGGTTGGTGGGTACAGGGTCTATCTGGGAGCGGGTGGAGGCGGCTTCGTGCAGGGGCTCCAGCCTGGCAGCCCTGGTCACGGCTCCTCTACTGCTGCCGCCGGCCAGGTACTCCACCAGCCCGGTAGTGGTGGTGACCCTGCGGATATGGGGCCAGTGGAGGAGGCATGTAGGGGAGGTGGGGGCGTCTGTCTTGGCGCCAATCTGCGCCAATCATCGGTTTGCCCCCGGGAGTATGGATGGGGGTTTCAAGCATGGCGGTGGGCGGGGGTGGGGAGGGTGGGCGATATGTTCCTGGAAGGGAGCTTTGCGAGTCTGAGGAGATTGGAGGAGAAATTTGGTCTGGTAAGGGGAAACGATTTCAGGTACCTACAGTTGCGGGACTTTGTCCGTAGACAGGTCCCATCCTTCCCATGCCTCCCGCCAATGGGGATCCAAGACAGAATAGTCTCTAGAGGGGAAGGAGGGGAGGGTAGAGTCTCTGATATTTCTAAGGTGCTCATGAAGGGGGAAGGGTCCCAGACGGAGGAACTGAAACTCAAATGGGAGGAGGAGCTTGGCGGGGAAATGGAGGACAGGTTGTGGGCAGAAGCCCTGAGTAGGGTAAATTTGACCGCAACATGTGCCAGGCTCGGCCTGATTCAATTTCAGGTCGTTCACCGGGCCCACATGACGGTAGCTCGGATGAGCAAATTCTTTGGTGTAGAGGACAAATGCGCTAGGTGCGCAGGAGGACCAGCGAGCCACGTACATATGTTTTGAACATGTCCGATGCTTAGGGGGTACTGGGAGGGATTTGCGGGGGTCATCTCCTGGGTGCTAAAAACAAGGGCGGTGATGGGTCCAGGGGTGGCAATTTTTGGGGTTTCGGAGGACCCGAGAGTCCAGGGTGAGAAAGAGGCCGATGTGTTGGCCTTTGCT
The DNA here is from genome assembly GCF_902713615.1 of Scyliorhinus canicula. Lineage (NCBI taxonomy): Eukaryota > Metazoa > Chordata > Chondrichthyes > Carcharhiniformes > Scyliorhinidae > Scyliorhinus > Scyliorhinus canicula. The sequence goes on along the minus strand of NC_052162.1, from coordinate 22,584,668 downwards.
TCCCTGATCGCCCGGTGACGAATATTACTGGCATGGAGGGACTCAAAGCCCCCGAAGACTGAGTTGTGGCTTTCGGACATGTCGAGTTTTCTGGGTATGGAAAAAATTAAGTTCGCCTTGAGGGGATCTATACAGGGGTTCGCCCGAAGGTGGCAACCATTCATTGACTTATTTGCGGGAGAGTGAGCGTCAGCAGGGGGAAGGGGGGGGGGGGGGGGGGGGGGGGGGGGGGTGGCGGGGGGCGGGAAGGGAGGTTAGAGTAGAGTAGGAGGGATAAATTGGCGGGTAGTGCCGATGGGAGAGGAGCGGGCTTGTGCAGTATGGTACGATTGAAGTATTGATTGTACGTGGATGTTTGCACATTTTTGCCTCTTTTGCTTTCTTTTTGTTATGTCTGTCACTGTTTACAATGCCGAAAAATACCTCAATAAAATTGTTTGTTAAAAAAAAAAGTTCCTTCTGGTGACGTGGATTGGATCCATCAATTTTGGTTGCTGCTTCGGTTGGCACTGGTGCTGCCTGCTGACGTTCACATTTTGCCAATACAGCAAACCGTAAATATTTTGTAAGTAATGCCTTCCTGAACCATGACATTGCAAACCAATGTCACAGTCAAAATAAAGCATAGACAGCATTAAAAAGCAACAAAATAAGAACAGAAACAACTTGGTCATATGTAATGTCTTTCACATAGTAAAATGTCATGAGGTACATCACATGAGTATTATCAAAAATAATTTGCTGCCAAACCACATAAGGGGATATGAGGGCAGATGACCAAAAGCTTGGGCAAAGTGCTAGGGTTCAGGTAGAGAGGCAGAGAGCTTTATGGACGGGATTCGGTGTTAGGACCTTGACGGTGCAAGATACAGATATCTCATGTGGAGTGATTCAGGTGACTGATATCTCTGGATTGTGCAGGTGGAAGGGATTACAAAGACAAGGAGAGCCAAGGCCATGGAGGAGCTTGCAAACAAGGATGAGAATTTTAAAATCGAGGCATTGCTTAAATAGGAGCCACTGTGGGTTAGCAAGTACAGGGGTGATGTGAGTTAGGAGACGGGCAGCAGAATTTTGGGTGGCCTCAAGTTTACAAAAGATAGAACATGGGAGGCTGGCCAGGAATGTACAGGAATAGTCAAGTCCAGAGGCAACAAAAGGCATGAACAAGTGTTTCAGCAGAAGTTGATTGAAGACAGGATGGAGTCAGCAATGTTATTGAGTTGGAAATAGGCAGTTCTCACTGATGGCGCAGGTGAATGATCATAAGCTTATCTCAGGGTGCATTGTGCACCAAGGTTGTGACAAATTGAGCTTCAAACAGTTGCCAGAGAGGTGAATGGAATCAGTGACTAGGGAAGTGGAGTTTGTGCCAGAGACAGAAGAGAATGACTTCACGCAAGCAAATATCCAGAGACAAAGGGAAACAAAACTACCCTGGACTACCAGCAAATCAAAAGCCTGACTGCAGGTGCTATATCCGTCCTCTTGGCTGGCCTAGTGAATAATGAAATGAAATGAAATGAAAATCGCTTATTGTCACGAGTAGGCTTCAATGGAGTTACTGTGAAAAGCCCCTAGTCGCCACATTCCGGCGCCTGTCCGGGGAGGCTGGTTCGGGAATCGAACCGTGCTGCTGGCCTCTTGATCTGCTTTAAAAGCAAGCGATTTAGCCAAGTGAGCTAAACCAGCCCGGGGAGACGGCAAGAAACATGGAGCAGCACAGATGCCCAAGGAAACAATTGGCATTCTCCTCTTAGGTTTTCTTCTGCGGGAGTCCTTCAGGATCAAGGATGACTTGCTTCTGTTCTGGTTCGATGGTATAGCAATAAGATCCTGTTTGTGCTAAAATGACTGATTGCCGGCATGATGAGAAGTTTTGGATAACTTGAAATGAGGCCTGTTACCTTTAGTCTGGTGACCTATTTACAGACGGAAAGTTTACGAAATGCCAAGCGGATGGGCAGCACGGTAACACAGTGGTTAGCACAGTCGCTTCACAGCTCCAGGGTCCCATGTTCGATTCCCGACTTGGGTCACTTTCTGTGAGGAGTCTGCACGTTCTCCCCTGTGTCTGTGTGGGTTTCCTTCGGGTGCTGCGGTTTCCTCCCAGAGTCCAAAGATGAGCAGGTTAGGTGGATTGGCTGTGCTAAATTGTCCTTAGTGTCCAAAAAGGTTGGGTGGGGTTACTGGGTTACGGGGATAGGGTGGAGGTGTGGGCTTGGGTAGGGTGCTCTCTCCAATGCGGTGCAAACTTGATGGGCTGAATTGCCTCCTTCGCCACTGTAAATTCTCTAATTCTATGATTCTAGAAATTGAGTTGACACCTTTAACGACAATGTCTGAACCAATGTCTGAAGAATAGATCTGTGGTTAGAAGGAAAACGTCAATCGACAGTTCAAAATAGGCCATGAGTTTGACCTGTGACATGGGTCAGAAAGAGTCTAAGAACCAACATCAAAGAACTTTGCTTCAGCGACGACCGAGGAACAACCACGCGAAATGCAGGACCCTGAATGAAGGCTCAGAGAACAGAACAACCTCCGAGAGGAATTTGGCCAATTCAGTTCAAAGAGGTAATATCTACTTCTGTCTGAAGCTGAGTCTTGAGACAAATTGTGATCAGTTGTCTTGCATAAGATTTGAATACATGATGCATTTGATGCAAGTTTAGTGAATAAATCGTGTTGAATTATAATTTCAGTGCAGAGTGTTTGTTTGATACGCGACTGTTTGACCTCTTGTAGGAATGCAGAGACCAGAGGTTCAACGATGGTCCAGCGCATGATCTGCAGACTCTGCCACAGGTCTTGCTAGAAGGGTTGGGCAAATCGATTTTGAATGGGAAGTCTCAATGTGTTTGGTGCCTTCCTCAATGAGCCTCCTTCATTTTGGCCGTTTGCAAGCCAGTGATTCCCATGAGTCAGTGGGGATGTTAGATCTCTTCAGAGATGCCTCTTGGGGCATCCCTAAAACATTTGTACAACCTTCCTGCTGTGTCCAAGCTCTGAGCTGTGCAGTTGGTTCGGTATATCTGATGTCAAGCGTACGAACAATATGCCTGCCTCGACGAGCTAGTTTTGATTGATTAGCACCTTGATGCTGGGCTGTGGCTGTGGGGCTGCCTTTCTTGCTAATTGGTTTGGAAGATTTGCAAAGGTGATGTTACTTCTCCAGTGCTTTGAGGTACTTACAGTAGGTTGCCTAAGTGAAAACAGTTGATATCAGGACCAAAGACCCCATGTTTTATTTTTCAAAAACTATCAATGCAACTGTATTTAGCACATTCAAAGTTAAAATACGATTGAATTTAGGTGAATTTGCTAATGCGGGCGCATTGAAAGGCTGTAAAGTGATGCATACTGTGATACATACTGTTTTTATTGTTGCATTCTTTCAAAATGAAAATCCAACATCATTTTAATGAAGGGTAAGTCAGGAAGTAGCATCTTGTGTTCCTGCTGTGTTTGCATTCAATGTTGGAATTCCTGAGGTTTGTATATTGTTTCAGACATCTGTGGAGTCCCAAAAGGTTTTAAATTTCATTTCCCACAAATCTCACTCATATTAATTCTGTATGTAAGGCTCAAAACTTGAGTGCCAATTAGTGAGGAATTATGAGCTATATTATGGTGTAGTCCCACACTCATGGGGAACTGAGAGAAATGTGATAGAGCAGAGAGCTGTACTGGAGCACTGTATTAGAGGAGAGAGCTATACTGGAGCACTGTATTAGAGGAGAGAGCTGTTCCAGAGTGCTGTATTAGAGGAGAGAGCTGTTCCAGAGTGCTGTATTAGAGGAGAGAGCTATACTGGAGCACTGTATTAGAGGAGAGAGCTGTTCCAGAGTGCTGTATTAGAGGAGAGAGCTGTTCCAGAGCACTGTATTAGAGGAGAGGGCTGTTCCAGAGTGCAGTATTCGAGGAGGGATCTGTATTAGAATGCTGTATGAGAGGTGAGTGCTGCACCAGAGTGCTGTATTTGAGTGCTGTATGGGAGGAGAGTGCCGTATTAGAGTGATGCATTCGAGAGAGCTGTTCTTTAGGGCTGTACTAGAGCAGGGAGGTGTTCGAGAGTACAGTAACAGGGGACTGTGTGTACTAGAATGCTGTATTATAGAAGAGAGTGCTGTGTTAAAGAGGAAAGTGCTGTATTAGAGGAGAGAGCAGGGCAGCACGGTGGTGCAGTGGGTTAGCCCTGCAGCCTCACGGCGCCAAGGTCCCAGGTTCGATCCTCGCTTTGGGTCTGTGTGGAGTTTGCACATTCTCCCTGTGTTTGGGTAGGTGTCGCCCCCACAAACCAAAGATGTGGAGGGTCGGTGGACTGGCCACGCTAAATTGCCCCTTAATTAGAAAAAAATAGTTGGGTACTCTAAATTTATAAAAAATGCTGTATTTGAGGAGAGAGCCGTACTAGAGGAAAGTGCTATACTAGAGGAAAGTGATGTATTAGAGGAACTTGCTGTATTTGGGCAGAGTGTGTTATAGAGTGCTGTATGATAGAGGAAAGTACTGTATTAGAGGAACTTGCTGTATTAGGGCAGAGTGTGTTATAGAGTGTGTATGATAGAGGAGAGAGCTGTATTTGAGGAAAGTGCTGTATTAGAGGAACTTGCTGTATTAGGGCAGAGTGTGCTATAGAGTGCTGTATGATAGAGGAAAGTACTGTATTGGAGGAGCGGCTGTATTAGGGCAGAGTGTGTTATAGAGTGTGTATGATAGAGGAGAGAGCTGTATTAAAGGAGCCTGCTGTACTCGAGGAAAGTGCTGTATTGGAGGAGCGGCTGTATTAGGGCAGAGTGTGTACTAGAGTGCAGTATTATAGAGGAGAGAGCTGTATTAGAGGAGAGTGTTGGAAGTAGCGGAGAGAACCTTTTGAAGAGAGCTGTACTGGAGGAATAAACTGTATTAGAAGATAGAGACTTATTAGAGGAGAGCTGTATTAGAGGAGAGGGCTGTCTTATAGAGGAGAGAGCTGTATTTCACAAAGCTGCATTAGAGCAGAGTGCTGCATTAGAGGAGAGAGCTGTATTAGAGGGGAGAGCTCTTTTAGAGGAGAGAGCTGTATTAGAGGAGAGAGCTGTATTAGAGGAGAGAGCTGTATTAGAGGAGAGAGCTGTATTAGAGGAGAGAGCTGTATTAGAGGAGAATGCTGTATTAGAGGAGAGAGCTGTATTAGAGGAGAGAGCTGTATTAGAGGAGAGAGCTGTATTAGAGGAGAATGCTGTATTAGAGGGGAGAGCGTAATGGAGTAGAGAGCCCTATTATTAAAGGAGAAAGCCGTGAGAGGGCCGTATTAGAGGAGAGTACCTAATTAGAGAGAGTTGTATTAGAGGATACTGCTGTATTAAAGGAGAGTACTGTATTAGAGGATACTGCTGTATTAGAGGAGAGTACTGTATTGGAGGAGCGTGCTGTATTAGGGCAGAGTGTGTACTAGAGTGCTGTATGATAGAGGACAGAGCTCTATTAGAGGACAGTGCTATATTAGAGGAGAGTGCTGTATTAGAGGGGTGTGCTGTGTTAGAGGAGAGTGCTTTACCAGTGAAACCGCTGCATTAGAGGGACATGCTGTATTAGAGGAGAGTGCTGTGTTAGAGGAGAGAGCTTTACCAGAGGAAAGTGCTGTATTAGAGGAACATGCTGTATTAGGGGACATTATGTACTAGTATGATAGAGGAGAGAGCTGTATTAGAGGAGAGTGTTGTAGTTGGGGAGAGAGCTTTTTGGAGGAGAGAGCTATATTTGGAGGAATGGACTGTATTAGAGGGGAGAGCTGTAATAGAGCAGGGAGCTGTATAAGAGGAGAATGCTGCATTAGCGGGGAGAGCTGTATTAGAGGAGAGAGCTGTATTAGAGGGGAGAGCTGTATTAGAGGAGAGAGCTGTATTAGAGGGGAGAGCTGTATTAGAGGAGAGAACTGTATTAGCAGAGAGTGGTATATTAGAGGAGAAAGCTGTATTGGAGGAGAATGCTGTATTAGAGGTGAGAGCTGTATTAGCGGAGAATCCTATATTAGGGGAGAAAGCTGTATTAGAGGAGAGAGCTGTATTAGAGGGGAGAGCTGTATTAGAGGAGAGAGATGTATTAGAGGAGAGTGCCGTGTTAGAGGGGAGAGCTGTATTCGAGGAGAGAGCTGTATTAGAGGAGAGAGCTGTATTAGAGGGGAGAGCTGTATTAGAGGGGAGAGCTGTATTAGAGGGGAGAGCTGTATTAGAAGAGAGATAGCTGCATTAGAGGGGAGAGCTGCATTAGAGGAGAGAGCTGTATTAGAGGGGAGAGCTGTATTAGAGGAGAATGCTGTATTAGAGGAGAATGATGTATTAGAGGGAAGAGCTGTATTAGAAGAGACAGCTGTATTAGTGGGGAGAGCTGTATTAGACGAGAATGCTGTATTAGAGGAGAGAACTGTATTGGAGGAGAATGCTGTATTAGAGGAGAATGCTGTATTAGAGGAGAATGCTGTATTAGAGGGGAGAGCCGTAATGGAGTAGAGGGCCCCATTATTACAGGAGAGAGCCGTGAGAGGGCCGTATTAGAGGAGAGTGCCTAATTAGAGAGAGCTGTATTAGAGGATACTGCTGTATTAGAGGAGAGTACTGTATTGGAGGAGCGTGCTGTATTAGGGCAGAGTGTGTACTAGAGTGCTGTATGATAGAGGACAGAGCTCCATTAGAGGACAGTGCTATATTAGAGGAGGGTGCTGTATTAGAGGGGTGTGCTGTGTTAGAGGAGAGTGCTTTACCAGTGAAACCGCTGCATTAGAGGGACATGCTGTATTAGAGGAGAGTGCTGTGTTAGAGGAGAGAGCTTTACCAGAGGAAAGTGCTGTATTAGAGGAACATGCTGTATTAGGGGACATTATGTACTAGTATGATAGAGGAGAGAGCTGTATTAGAGGAGAGTGTTGTAGTTGGGGAGAGAGCTTTTTGGAGGAGAGAGCTATATTTGGAGGAATGGACTGTATTAGAGGGGAGAGCTGTAATAGAGCAGGGAGCTGTATAGGAGAATGCTGCATTAGCGGGGAGAGCTGTATTAGAGGAGAGAGCTGTATTAGAGGGGAGAGCTGTATTAGAGGAGAGAGCTGTATTAGAGGAGAGAACTGTATTACAGAAGAGAGCTGTATTAGAGGAGAGAGCTGTATGAGAGGAGAGTACTGTATTAGAGGAGAGAGCAGTAATGGAGTAGAGAGCCCTATTATTACAGGAGAGAGCCGTTAGAGGGCCGTATTAGAGGAGAGAGCTGTATTAGAGGGGAGAGCTGTATTAGAGGAGAGAGTTGTATTAGAGGAGAATGCTGTATTAGAGGAGAATGCTGAATTAGAGGAGAGAGCTGTATTAGAGGAGAGAGCAGTATTAGAGGAGAATGCTGTATTAGAGCAGAGAGCTGTATTAGAGGAGAGAGCTGTATTAGAGGAGAGAGCTGTATTAGAGGGGAGAGCTGTATTAGAGGAGAATGCTGTATGAGATGAGAATGCTGTATTAGAGGAGAGAGCTGTATTAGAGGGGAGAGCTGTATTAGATGAGAGAGCTGTATTAGAGGAGAATGCTGTATTAGAGGAGAATGCTGTATGAGAGGAGAATGCTGTATTAGAGGGGAGAGCTGTATTAGAGGAGAGAGCTGTATTAGAGGAGAGTGCCGTGTTAGAGGGGAGAGCTGTATTCGAGGAGAGAGCTGTTTTAGAGGGGAGAGCTGTATTAGAAGAGAGAGAGCTGCATTAGAGGGGAGAGCTGTATTAGAGATGAGAGCTGTATTAGAGGAGAATGCTGTATTAGAGGAGAGAGCTGTATTAGAGGAGAGAGCTGTATTAGAGGAGAGAGCTGTATTAGAGGAGAATGCTGTATTAGAGGAGAATGCTGTATTAGAGGGGAGAGCTGTATTAGAGGAGAGAGCTGTATTAGTCTAGAGAGCTGTATTAGAGGAGAATGCTGTATTAGCGGAGAGAGCTGTATTAGAGGAGAATGCTGTATTAGAGATGAGAGCTGTATTAGAGGAGAATGCTGTATTAGAGGAGAGAGCTGTATTAGAGGAGAGAGCTGTATTAGAGGAGAATGCTGTATTAGAGGAGAATGCTGTATTAGAGGAGAGAGCTGTATTAGAGGAGAGAGCTGTATTAGAGGAGAATGCTGTATTAGAGGAGAATGCTGTATTAGAGGGGAGAGCTGTATTAGAGGAGAGAGCTGTATTAGTCTAGAGAGCTGTATTAGAGGAGAATGCTGTATTAGCGGAGAGAGCTGTATTAGAGGAGAGAGCTGTACTAGCGGAGAATGCTATATTAGAGGAGAAAGCCGTATTAGAGGAGAATGCTGTATTAGAGGGGAGAGCTGTATTCGAGGAGAGAGCCGTATTAGAGGAGAGAGCTGTATTAGAGGAGAATGCTGCATTAGAGGAGAATGCTGTATTAGAGGAGAATGCTGTATTAGAGGAGAGAGCTGTATTAGAGGAGAGAGCTGTATTAGAGGAGAGAGCTGTATTAGAGGTGAGAGCTGTACTAGCGGAGAATGCTATATTAGAGGAGAAAGCCGTATTAGAGGAGAATGCTGTATTAGAGGAGAGAGCTGTATTAGAGGAGAGAGCTGTATTAGAGGAGAGAGCTGTATTAGAGGGGAGAGCTGTATTAGAGGAGAGAGCTGTATTAGAGGAGAGTGTCGTGTTAGAGGGGAGAGCTGTATTCGAGGAGAGAGCTGTTTTAGATGGGAGAGCTGTATTAGAAGAGAGAGCTGCATTAGAGGGGAGAGCTGTATTAGAGGAGAGAGCTGTATTAGAGGAGAATGCTGTATTAGAGGAGAGAGCTGTATTAGAGGAGAATGCTGTATTAGAGGAGAGAGCTGTATTAGAGTCGTGTTATAACCTGCCTGCTTACCATTGGCTCGGGACTAATGACAATCCCACAATCCTGTGGGCGTATGAGCTTCTCCAATGAGTGGGGCGGAGAAATCATTAGCAGACTCCCTGCATAAATAGAGCTGGCCATTTTGGAACCAGAGAGAGAGGAGTTTGGCAGCAAGAGAAGGCTGCTGCTGTTGTATATAGATATGTTAATTTGTAAATAAATGTTATTTCTTTGTAACCTGAAAACTCGTGCTGGATTCTTCGTGGCGATGAGGGTTAAAGTGAATAGCTGTCTACACTGCTGAAGCCACCTCCCTGGATTTTTGTTGGACACAGGTTGGAAGTTGTTTTCTATTACACCATGCCTCTGTATGGACGTTTGGATGTTTTTGATGCTGCGCTGGAAAGCTGGAACCAGTACGCACAAAGGATGCGTTACTATTTCTGGGCAAACAACATCACCGAACACGAGCGCCAGCTGGTCATATTGCTCACCGCCTGTGGCCCGCATACATTTGGGATGATTAGGAGCCTTACGTACCCTGCTGCGTCAGACACCAAAACATTTGATGAACTTGTGAACTTAGTGGAGCAACATTTTAACCCAACCCCACCCACGATAGTCCAACGTTACCGGTTTAATATGGCTGAAAGGACTCCAGGAGAATCCCTCGCCGACTTTCTATCCAGGCTACGCAGGATTGCGGAGTACAGTGACTATGGTGAGACCTTGTCAGAAATGTTACGCGACCGTTTGGTTGGCGGTATTAACAATGCGGCCACCAAGAGAAAGTTGTTAGCCGAGCCAACATTGACTTTTCAACAGGCCATTCAAATAGTATTGTCCCGAGAGAGCGCAGAACGAGGAGTGCAGGAGCTACAGGGCATGGAGGTGCATTCTTGGGACGCAACCCCTTCCATCCGAAAGCATCCCCCCGCTCCCCTGCGGTACCTTGGGCAAGGCGACGTCCCGATCGACGCCAATGGCCGTCAGACATTCCTCCCTGAAGGGAGCCCTCTCCAGAACCAATGGATGAGGAGCCATATCCGTGTCAGACTTGCAGGCGCCGACCCCGCCGCGAACACCGGTCCTGGGGGCGCCAGAGGCGCCGTCGTTCCGACCGAAACTGGGACCAACCGAGAGGCCGTACCTTTCATTTGGATGAACCTGCAGTGACTACTCCCGAGGACGTGGAGACGGAGGATGACTGCCTGCAGCTGCATTTTGTGACAGCTCCCCATGTGGCCCCCATTAAAGTGACAGTACGGGTCAATGGTCACCCGCTTGAGATGGAGTTGGACACTGGTGCAGCGGTCTCCGGATCGCCCAGAGGACATTCGACCGCATCAAGCAGGGTATACAGACCCTTACATTAACTGATACACAGGCCAGGTTGGCCACCTATACGGGGGAACCATTGGACATTTGCAGGAACTACGATGACCCCTGTTGTTTATGGACGCCAGGATGGGCGTTTCCCACTTATCGTGGTGCGCGGCCATGGGCCCAGCCTGTTGGGTCGTGACTGGTTGCGCCATTTGCGGCTGCAGCGGCAGCACATCCTCCAAACAGTTTCTGGAGGGTTGACTGAGGTGCTAGGACGATACCCAGATGTATTCCAGCCCGGTTTGGGGAAAATAAAAGGGACTGTAGCCCGTATCCAAGTCGAACCAGGAGCCACGCCGCGCTATTTCCGGGCGCGCCCGGTGCCTTACGCCTTGCTCGAGAAGGTAGAAGGGGAGCTCACTCATTTGGATACTTTGGGTATCATCAGGCCCGTCCGCTTCGCTGACTGGGCAGCACCAATTGTACCTGTAATGAAGCCAGATGCCACAGTTCACTTGTGCGGCGACTATAAATTTACAGTGAATACGGCTTCCCGACTCGACCAATACCCAATGCCTCGCATAGAGGATCTCTACGCGAAGCTTGCAGGCGGACTCTCGTTCACAAAATTAGATATGAGTCACGTCTACCTACAGTTGGAGCTGGACCCTGCCTCCCGGCCATATGTAACAATTAATACACACCGGGGCCTGTATGAATATACACGTTTGCCCTTTGGAGTATCCTCTGCCTGCGCTATTTTTCAATGCGTTATGGAGGGCAGTTTGAGAGGTTTACCGCGTGTTGCTGTTTACGTAGATGACATTTTGATCACAGGGACGTCAGAGCAGGAACATTTAGAAAATTTGGAGGCTGTCCTTAGACGCTTTTCGGCGGCTGGAGTCCGTTTACGTCGCACAAATTGCGTTTTTCAGGCAAAGGAAGTAGTCTACCTGGGTTATCGGGTGGACCGCGAAGGTTTGCACCCCATCGCAGAGAAGGTGCGTGTGATTCAACAGGCCCCCGCCCCGACTAACACTTCGTGTCTTCATTCGTTTCTCGGCCTCGTAAACTATTACGGAAAGTTCCTCCCCAATCTGGCAACTACGCTGGCCCCGTTGCACCTTCTGTTAAAGAAGAATCACACCTGGGTTTGGGGTCAGCCGCAAGAAACCGCTTTCTGGCGGGTAAAACAACAATTGTCGTCTTCTGGGTTACTAACCCATTATAATCCTGGAAAGCCTTTGCTCGTCACATGTGATGCATCCCCGTATAGTATTGGGGCCGTCCTGACCACAAGATGGAGAACGGGGCCAAGCGGCCGATAGCTTGCGCCTCCCGCACATTGACTGCAGCAGAAAATAAGTACGCGCAGATCGAGAAGGAGGGCCTGGCAGTTGTCTTTGCGGTGAGACGTTTCCACCAGTACGTATATGGCCGCCACTTCACTATCGTAACTGACCATAAGCCTCTGCTGGGACTTTTCAGAGAGGATAAGCCAATACCGCCCATTGATTCCGCACGGATCCAGCTTTGTTGCTCGCTGCATAAGAGTATTCTCTGAAACACAAACCAGGAACCCAGATAGGGAATGCCGACGCGCTGAGCCGATTGCCTTTATCGACCGGCCCCATGTCGACCTCCACGATCGGTGAAGTGGTTGCAACCCTAAATGTTATGGACACCTTGCCTGTCACGGCATCGCAGATCCGTGAGTGGACCCAGACGGAGCCAGTCCTGTCAAAGGTTCGGCACATAGCCCTGTATGGTGGTCAGCACAGACAGCTCCCAGGCGAGTTGCGGGCATTTTCCTCCAAGCTGTACGAATTCAGCGTGGAAGACGGCATCCTTTTGTGGGGGACGCGTGTGATTGTTCCGGAAAAAGGACAGGAGCTGATACTGAGAAACTTGCACAATGGGCATCCAGGTGTGACCAAAATGAAAATGTTGGTCTGGAGTTATATCTGGTGGCCAGGCCTCGACACCGACATTGAGAAGGTGGCCCAAAACCGCTCCATTTGCCAGGAGCATCAGAAGCTTCAGTCGGCCCCTACATCACTGGGAATGGCCAGGGCACGCTTCCATGCAGATTTCGCCGGCACTTTTCAAGGATCCATGTTCCTGCTATTAACCGACGCTCAGTCAAAATGACTAGAGGTGTATAAGATGGGAAGCACAACGTCCTGCGCAACAATCGAGAAGATGCGTTTGTCTTTCAGTACGCATGGTCTCCCCGAGGTGCTGGTCACGGACAATGACACTCCGTTCACAAGTGAGGAGTTTGCAAGGTTCATGAAGATGAACGGCATACTGTTCACAGGATTGTTGCTAAAGGTCTAGTGCAGATATGCCATCTATTAATACATCCTCACAGCAAGTGGTTATTTTTTGGTGCGGCCAATACACAAACTTGTTAAGCAAAGCATTCTGAAAGGTTTCAAACACCACATTGAAGCTGTGCCTCTTACCACCCGGCTTCAAATGGGTTGGCGGAGCGCGCAGTGCAGACATTCAAACGAGGCCTAAAGAAGCAGTCTTCCGGGTCGATGGACACGAGACTGGCTCGGTTTTTGTTTGCATATAGGACCACCCCCCATGCGGTGACTGGGGTAGCTCCCGCAGAACTCCTAATGGGCCGGAGACTTCGCACCCGCCTTAGCATGGTTTTCCCGGACATTGGCGCAAAAGTACGCCGCACACAAGAACGGCAGGGACATGGTTTTTCTCGGCATCGGCCGATTCGGCAGTTTACGCTCGGTGACCCAGTGTTCGTTCGGAATTTTGCTGGTGGTGCCCAGTGGGTCCCTGGCGTAAGCTTTCGCCAAACGGGCCCTATCTCTTACCAGGTGCAAGCCCAGGGTCGTCTCCAGCACAAACATGTAGATGATGTTCGGTCCAGAAGACTATCCATGCCAAAGATTGCCCGCCCCAGGAGCTCATTCCTACAGCTGCAGAGACCAGACACAATGGAAAGTATTCCTCACAATCTTCCTCTGGTGCCTCACTCAAAGCCTGCGCAGGCCGTGACAGAACCGCGTGGAGATAAAGACACCGAGATGACGGAGGCAGCAGACTCTGACTCCGAGATGGAGACACAAGACACCTCAGAGGGGGAATCCTCGGGCCCACGGGCTGTTGATGTACAACCATTACGTCGTTCATCACGGAAGCGCCGGTCTCCATCTCGTTACACGCCACCTGATCCAGCGCCTCGTGCAAATGGTGTCCGGCCTGCGGCAAAATGAGTCCGACGCCCTCCTTCGCCAGGGTCTTCGGTGGATTCTTTGGACTTTGGGGGGAGGGATGTTATAACCTGCCTGCTTACCATTGGCTGGGGACTAATGACAATCCCACAATCCTGTGGGAGTATGAGCTTCCCCAATGAGGGGGGCGGAGAAATCATTAGCAGACTCCCTGCATAAATAGAGCTGGCCAGTTTGGAACCAGAGAGAGAGGAGTTTGGCAGCAAGAGAAGTTGCTGCTGCTGCTGCTGCTGCTGCTGCTGCTGCTGCTGCTGCTGCTGCTGCTGCTGCTGCTGCTGCTGCTGCTGCTGCTGCTGCTGCTGCTGCTGCTGCTGCTGCTGCTGCTGCTGCTGCTGCTGCTGCATATATAAAATATGTTAATTTGTAAATAAATGTTATTTCTTTGTAACCTGAAAACTCGTGCTGGATTCTTCGTGGCCCTCACAAAAAGTAGAGAGCTGTATTAGCGGAGAGAGCTGTATTAGAGGAGAATGCTGTATTAGAGGAGAGAGCTGTCTTAGAGGAGAATGCTGTGTTAGAGGAGAGAGCTGTATTAGAGTAAAGAGCTGTATTAGAGGAGAGAGCTGTGTTAGAGGAGAGAGCTGTATTTGAGTAAACAGCTGTATTAGAGGAGACAGTTGTATTAGCGGAGAGAGCTGTATTAGAGGAGAGAGCTGTATTAGAGGAGAGAGCTGTATTAGAGGAGAGAGCTGTATTAGAGGAGAGAGCTGTATTAGAGGAGAGAGCTGTGTTAGAGGAGAGAGCTGTATTAGAGGAGAGAGCTGTATTAGGCTATCTAAGACAATGCTTTCCATGCTTGAATTTTGAATAAACTATGGTAACCTGTACCAGTGTCCCCTGTGGTTAGTACATAAGAGTCACCACAACGGCATCATTAGTAGTGAGGTAACAAATTGATAACCTAGAGGGAAAAGAAGAGAAATGAATGGAAAGAAAGTTATGCAAGTTTATTTATTTTCTCCACTTTGATATTGTTATAAAAGAGGACGTGACACTGTGCCAATAGGACAATATTAAAGTTAGTTGTCCCCAGAAGCTTTATGTCAACATTATAACTTCCACCTAGTGGAGTAAAGTCATGTGCTGCTGGAATTACAAGAGTTTAAAGAGCACCGGGCTGACCTGAAGAAACGTTTTTGAAACTTTTGCTGGCTGCAGGGAAAGGGCCTCTGAAGAAATCCGCAGTGCAAGTCCAGTAATCTCAGGGAGAGCCTCCCCACAGTTTTACCGCAGTGGCTGCTGCAAGTCAGGTAGATTTAAAGGGCCCAGTGAAATTGGCAAGCCTGGGAAATGGTGAGCGCCTAAGAAGTGGATGGAATTGGGCCGGAGAGAGTGGGAGAAGAGAGTTGAATCGGTGGGAGATTGGCTGGAATCTGGTGGAGGTGGAATCGTGGTCGGATCAGATCGGGGGAGGGGGAGGGTCTAGTTGCGCGGGGCGGGGGCGGGGGGGGGGGAGTGGTTTGGTATTGAGTCTGCAGGGTGAGGGTCAAGTCGGAGGTGGTGGTCAGGTTGGATCAGAGTGGTTGGGCCTGGAGTGGCTGGTGGCCAGGTTGGGTCAAGTCCGGAGGGTGGGGCTATTAGGGTGGGGGAGGGTAAGATCAGGTTGGGTGTGTGGGGTGGGGGGGGGGGGGGGGGGGGGGGGGGTTGTTCGGTCCAGCCAGTGGAGGGTGTCGGGACAGGGGGAAGGGAGAATGTTTTGGTTGTTGGCGGGGGTTCGTCGGGGGTCCTGTGTGGCTGGGTATTACGGGCGTGGGGGTGGCGGGAGACCTGTGCAGCTGAGAATTGAAGTTGGGGGTGAATTCCCTACGGGACCTGGTTTGGAATCTGGGGGGGGGGGTGATAGATTTGTGGTGGGGGTTCTAGATTGCGAGGGTTGTCATTTGTGGACGGGGAGGGTCAGTCTGAGTTACATTGAAGTCAGAGTTTATGTTGTCTAACTCTTTCAGAGTAACTATTGGTGTAATCTTGGCAAGACCATAAAATCCCTTTTTAAAATGTTTACTGGAGTAGCACAATTGCTCAGGGAAAGTTAACTCTTCTGAACAAATTTTTAAAATTAATTTACGGGATTTGGGCTTCGCTGGTTAGGCCATCGTTTATTGTTCATCCCGTGTTTCCCTTCAGGAAGTGGTGGTGAGTTGCCTTCCTGAACCGCTGCAGTTCCTGTGGTGTAGGTACACTCATAGTGCTGTTAGGGTGAGAATTCCAGGTTTTGACCCAGCAACAGTGAAGGAATGGCAAGATATTTCCAAGGAGGGGAACTTGCAGGTGGTGGTGTTCCCGGATATCTGCTGCTCTTGTCCTTCTAGATGGGAGTGGTCATGGGTTTGGAAGGTTCTGTCTCAGGAACCTTGCCAAGTTCCTGCAATGCATCTTGTAGATGGTACACACGGCTGCCACTGTTCGTCGGTGGTGAAGGGTTTGAATGTTTATGGAAGGAATAGCAATCAAAAGGACTGCTTTGTCCTGGATGGTATCGTTGAGTGCTGTTGGAGCTGCACTCATCCAGGCAAAGGGAGCATATTCCATTACATTCCTGCATCGTGTCAATGGTGGACAGGCTTTGGGGGCTCAGGATGTGAGTTGATCATCGCAGGATTCCTAGCCTTTGACCTGCTCTGGTTGCCATAGTTTTTATATGCTAGTCCAGTTCCATTTCAGGTCAATTCTAACCCAAGGGTGTTGATAGTGGAAGATTCAGTGCCATTGAATTTCAAGAAACGATGGTTAAATCGTCTCTTGCACGAGAAGGTTGTTGCCTGGCACAACCTTTACTTGCCACTTGTCAGCCCAAGCCTGGATATTGTCCAGATCTTGCTGTGTTTGGACATGAACTGTTTCAGGATATGTAGAGCCATGGATGGTGCCAAACATTGTGCAGGCATCTCCGAACATCCCCACTTCTGACTTTATGATGGAAGGGATGTAATTGATGAATCAGCTGAAGATGGTTGGTCCTGGGACACTACCCTGAGGAACGCGTGCAGTGATGGCTTGGAGCTGACATGATTAACTTCCAACCACCAATACCATCCTCCTTTGTGCCAGGTATGACTCTAACCAGCGGAGAGTTTTCTCCCTGATTCCCATTGATTCCAGTTTAGCTAGGGCTCCCAGATGCCATACTTGGTTAAACGCTGCTTTGATGTCATGGGCAGTCACTCTCACTTCACCTCTGGCATTCAGCTCTTTTGTCCATGTTTAAACCAAGGCTGTAACGAAGTCAGGAACCCAAACTGAGTGTCCTTGGGCAGGTTGTTACTGAGTAATGGCCGCTTGATAGTACTGTTTATGACCTCTTCCATCACTGTTTGAGAGTAGACTCATGGGGCTGTAATTGGCCAGGTTAGATTTGTCTGTTTCGTGTGTACAAACATAGAACATAGAACATAGAACAGTACAGCACAGAACAGGCCCTTCGGCCCTCAATGTTGTGCCGAGCCATGATCACCCTACTCAAACCCACGTATCCACCCTATACCCGTAACCCAATTAAACCCCCCCCCTTAACCTTACTTTATTAGGACACTACGGGCAATTTAGCATGGCCAATCCACCTAGCCCGCACATCTTTGGACTGTGGGAGGAAACCGGAGCACCCGGAGGAATCCCACGCACACACGGGGAGGACGTGCAGACTCCGCACAGACAGTGACCCAGCCGGGAATCGAACCTGGGACTCTGGAGCTGTGAAGCATTTATGCTAACCATCATGCTACCGTGCATTTTCCACATTGCTGGGTATATGCCAGTGTTATAGCTGTATTTGAACAGCTTGGCCAGGGGCATGGAAAGTTCTGGATGCAAGTTTACAGAGTATTGCTGGAATATTGTCAGGGCCCATAGCCTTTGTGGTATCCAGTGCTTTCAGCTGTTTCTTTTTTTTTAATTTAGATTACCAATTATTTTTTCCAGTTAAGGGGCAATTTAGCGTGGCCAATCCACCTATCCTGCACATTTTTGGGTTGTGGGGGCAAAACCCACGCAGACACGGGGAGAACGTGCAAACTCCACACGGACAGTGACCCAGAGCCGGGGTCGAACCTGGGACCTCAGCGCCGTGGGGCGGTTGTGCTAACCACTAGGCCACCGTGCTGCCCTAACATTCAGCTGTTTCTTGATATCCATGTGGAACTGAAGTGTCTGAAGACTGACACCTGTGATCCTGGGGCCTTCTGGAGGAGG
Organism: Scyliorhinus canicula; assembly: GCF_902713615.1. Classification (NCBI taxonomy): domain Eukaryota; kingdom Metazoa; phylum Chordata; class Chondrichthyes; order Carcharhiniformes; family Scyliorhinidae; genus Scyliorhinus; species Scyliorhinus canicula. Next base: position 22,567,061 of record NC_052162.1, on the reverse strand, counting down.
CAGAGATGGATCATCCACTCGACATTTCTGGCTGATGATTGTGACTGCTTCAGCCTTGTCTTTTTAAAAAATAACTTTTATTGGCTTCACATTTATTTTTAAAAAATCTTTTATAAATTTAGAGTACCCAATTCACTTTTTCCAATTAAGGGGCAATTTAGCGTGGCCAATCCACCTACCATGCACATTTTTGGGTTGTGGGGGCAAAACCCACGCAAACACGGGGAGAATGTGCAAACTCCACACGGGCAGTGACCCAGTGGCAGGATCGAACCTGGGACCTCAGCACCGTGAGACAGCAGTGCTACCCACTGCGCCACTGTGCTGCCCACCTCAAGACTTCACATTTATTCATAACAACATTGCAAAGGATATCTCACAATAAGAAAGGGAACTCTACAAAATGGGTATACAAAAAGAGAAAAATAAACTGGTAGGCATACAAAAGTAACATATATCCAGATATTGGGGCCCTACTTTGGGTTCCCGGTGATTGGTTGCTACAACTGTGATATGTTGATTATATTCATGTTGCCTCCTGGTATTAAAATGCACCGTGGATGTGTTTGGTGCCAACCTGGCTTATCTTAGTGTAGTTGTGGTCGCCCCCGCCATGCATTTCCTGTCCCATCTGCCTCCTCTGCCCTGCTCTCCCCATCCCCGTTATTTATTGCTGGTCACAAACAGGTCTTGGGACAGGCTGGTGAGCAGTTTCCGCATGTAATGGAAGCCTTCCTCCAATCCTCAAATGGTGTATTTTTGTTCTAATATAAGGTATTCTGCCAGGTCGGACAGCCAGTCGGCGTGGCTTTGGGTCGCACAGCTGATCTCCAGCCAAGCAGGAGACTTCGGTAGGCGATCAGGGAGGCAAGAGCTAGGGCATCTGCCCCTCTCCCTGTAAGGAGTTCTAGCTGTTCTGATACCCTGAGCACCACCACTAGTGGGCAAGGATCCACCCTCACCCCCACAATCTTGGACATGGCCTTGATAAAGGCGGTCCAGTACCCTACAAGTCTGGGACAGGACCAGAATTTGTGGGTGTGGTTGGCTGGGCCTCCATGGCACCATTCACATTGGTCCTCCATGTCTGGGAAGAACACGTTCATGCGAGTTCTAGTCAACTGCACCCTGTGCACCATCTTTAGCTGCATTCGACTCAGCCCTACGCATGAGGACGTGGAGTTCATCCTGTGAAGTGCCTCAATCCAGAGTCCTCTCAGTGCTTAACTCTTCCTCCCACTTCTCCCGTGCCACATCCAGCGATGACCAGACCTCCTCTAGTTGTTGCCTGTACATGTCAGCGCAGTTACCGTCCCCTGATTTGCCCGCGGTTAGAAGTCTGTCCAATAGGGAGTGTTCTGGTAGTGTAGAAATGAACAAGTAGGCATGGCGAGTGCTCCTGAATCATACTTTATTGGCTTGTGCACAAGGAAAACAACACAGTGGGATTCACTGCGATGTTATGCCTGAATGCAGCGAGGCAGTAATACTGATAACATTTTCAACCAATAGGTTTATAGTCGCAGTCTAATCCCTTAATTTGCATATCAACACACCAATAATATCACAGTTGAACTTTCATTTTAATCCAATGAAGGGACAGCATTTCTTTAAAAATTTTTTTTAGAGTAACCAATTCATTTTTCCAATTAAGGGGCAATTTAGCGTGGCCAATCCACCTAGCCTGCACATTTATGGGTTGTGGGGGCGAAACTCATTCAACACGGGGAGAATGTGAAAACTCCACACGGACAGTGACCCAGAATCGAACCTGGGACCTCAGCACCATGAGGCAGCAGTGCTATCCACTGCACCACCGTGCTGCCCCAAAGGGATAGCATTTCTAACCAATAGAAAACAGGGTATGTGGACCAATAGAAAAGGAGTATTTTCAATCCTTCGTTTGCAAACCTTATCTCCCCACCTGTCCTTGGGTGGTTACTGCAGTCCACAGTAGCTGGCGAAGCATGGCTGTCTCCTTGCGGAAGAAGTTCCTCATTTGCATATAGCGAAGCTCATTCCCTTTCGGGAGCTGGAGATTGTCCATGTGTTCCCCCAGGGTTGGTACTCTACCGTCCTGTCTCCACCTTTTGAAGGAGGCGTCCATTGTCACAGTGGCGAATTTATGGTTTTTGAAGATGGGACCATGGTGGACATTGCAACGAAACTGAAATGGCGCCTGAGTAGGCCCCACATCCTCTGCATGTCAGATTTATCTTTTGCACCGATGTGCTGGGCACCCCCCTGTTTAAGGATGGGTATTTTTGTGGAGCCTCCTCCTCCAGTGAGTTGATCAATTATCCACGATCATTCATGGCTGGATGCTGCAGGACTGCAGAGCTTAAATCTGATCCGTTGGTTGTGGAATTGCTTAGCCCCAGAAGCATAGAGTGTCACAGAGATTTTACATCATGGAAAGAGGCCCTTCGGCCTATCGTGTCCGCACCAGCCATCAAGCACCAATCTAATCTAATCACATTTTCCAGCACTTGACCTATAGCCGTGTAGACCAGTGCTCATCTAAATACTTTTTAAAGTTTGTGTGGTATCCCACCTCTCCCTGTCTTTCAGGCAGTGAGTTCAAGATTCCTACCACCCTCTGGGCGAGACAGTTCTTTCTCACATCCCTTCTAAACCTTCTGCCCCTTACCTTAAGTCTATGCCCCCTGGTTATCGCCTCCTTGCTAAGGGGAAAAGTACTTTCCTAGCCACCCTATCTACACCCTTCATAATTTTATACACCTCAATAAGGTTCCCCCTGAGCCCTCTCTGCTTCAAGGAAAACATTCCCAGCCTATCCAGTCTCTCTTGATAGCTGAAACACACCAGCCCAGGCAACATCCTGGTGAATCTCCTCTGCACCCTCTCCAATGCAATCACATCTTTTTCTGTGATGTGGTGACTAGAACTGCAGACAATACCCCAGCTGTGGCTCAACCAGCATTTTATACAGCTCCATCATACCCCTCTGCTGTTATATTCTATGCCTTGGCTAATAAATTGCTGCTTATGCTGTTTGGCAAACAAGTAGTACAGTGCTGTAGCTTCACCAGGTTGACACCTCATTTTTCGGTCTGCCTGATGCTGCTTCTGGCATGCCATCCAGAACTCTTCATTGAACTAGGGTTGATCTTCTGGCTCGGTGGTAATGGTAGAGTGGGGGATGTGCTGGGCCATGAGGTTGCAGATTGTGATTGTGTACAATTCTGCTGCTGCTGATGGCTCACAACGCCTCGTGGATGCCCAGTCTTGAGTTGCTGGATCTGTTCTGAATCTATCCCATATAGCATGGTGGTTGTGCCACACAACATGATGGAGGGTATCTTCAATGTGAAGATGGAACTTTGTCCCCACAATGATTGTGCAGTTGTCACACCTCGGTACCAATACTGTCATGATAGATTCATCTGCGGCAGGCAGGTTGGCGAGGATGAGGTCAAGTATGTTTTTCCCTCCTGTTGGTTCCCTCACCATCTGCAGCAGACTCAGCCTAGCAGCTATGTCCTTTAGGACCCGGCTAGCTTGGTTAGTAGTGGTGCGATCGAGGCACTCTTGGTAATGGACATACGAGTTCCCCACCCAGAGTACATTTTGTGCCCTTGCCACCTCAGTGCTTCCTCCAAGTGTTGTTCAACATTGAGGAATTCTGATTCATCAACGTGGTAATCAGCAGGAGGCTTCCTTGCCTGTGTTTAACCTGGTGCGATGAGACTTCATGGAGACCAGAGTCGATGTTGAAGACTTCCAAGGCAACTCCTTCCACTGTATACCACTGTTCTGCCACCCCTTCTGGGTCTGTCAGTGAAATAGGACATACCCAAGGATGGTGATAGCAGTGTCTGAGAGATTGACTGTATGGTATGATTCTGTGAGTATGACTACGTCAGGCTGTTGCTTGACTAGTCTGTGAGGCAGCTCTCCCAGCCGTTCACAAGTCTCCAGATGTTAGTAAGGAGGACTTTGCTGGGTCGACAGGACTGGGTTTGGTCATTTCTGGTGCCTCGGTCGATGCCGGATGGTCCATCCGGTTTCATGCTTTTGTGTTTCCTTTGTAGTGGTCGAATACAATGGAGTGGCTTGCTCGGCCATTTCAGAGAGCATTTACTGTGTGTCTGGAGTCACATGTAGACCAGACCAGGTAAGAACAGCAGATTTCTGTCCCTAAAGGACATTATTGAACCAGTTGGGTTTTTATGACAATCGGCAACGGTTTCATGGTCATCATTAGACTTTCAATAAGAAAAATCTGGAATAAAGTTTAAATTCCACCATCTGCAGCGGTGAGATTTGAACATGGTTCCCCAGAGGATTACTCTGGGTTTGTCAATTACTAGCCCGGTGACAATACCACTGCTCTGCTGCCTCCACTTAAACTGGTGCATAAACCCTTACCTGGGAATTTCCCAGAGGGTTTCCCCAGCGCATCTTTGAGGTAATCCTCCAAATGCGACGCTGGGTAGCCAGCAAGTTACGGGCCAATGTCATTGCTCTTCAAAAGTAATTAATTGGCAATAAAGGTCTTTGGAGCACCCTGAGTATCTGATGAAGTGCCATGCAATTGCAACCTTGTTATTTAGATTCCCTTGTCTGGAAGATAAATCCACAAGATTTTGCAGATGGGATTCCTTTCTGCACTGAGTCCCATTCGCAGTTCAATCAGAGGACAATTGATAGGGGTAACGGTCAGTGTTGAGTAAAGGTTGCCTTTGATTTGGTTCATTTGTTCAATGATGGCTGTCTGTGATTAGGGGCAGTGAGCTGAATTTTCCAGTCAGTGGGATTGTGGTCAATGAAGAGACTGCTCTCTGGATGCTTTCCAAGTGGACACTCACCTCTCAGATCTGCCAGCCTTTGCTTGGTGACCTTGGCATTGATTGAGGTGTCTGGTGCTGAGGCTGTAGAAAGGTGAGGGCACCTCCAAATGCCAGGTAGGCATTTCTGTTTCCTGTGTTGTGGACAGGCAGGCAAGCCTCAGTGATTGGACTGGTGAACCCTTCATAGGATTTTCAGTGCAGAAGGAGGCCATTCGGCCCATCGAGTCTGAACCTGCTCTTGGAAAGAGCACCCTACCCAAGGTCAACACCTCCACCCTATCCCATAACCCAGTAACCCCACCCAACACCAAGGGCAATTTTGGACACTAAGGGCAATTTATCATGGCCAATCCACCTAACCTGCACATCTTTGGACTGTGGGAGGAAACCGGAGCACCCGGAGGAAACCCACGCACACATGGGGAGGACGTGCAGACTCCGCACAGACAGTGCCCCAAGCCGGAATCGAACCTGGGACCCTGGTGTTGTGAAGCAATTGTGCTATCCACAATGCTACCGTGCTGCCCACAACACAGAAGCAGGGTTGGATCCTGGGAGCAGCCATTGCGGCTTGAGATGGGGTGGGGTGTAGGGGCCGAGCTTCGTCTTTGGGCCATAGAGCAACCATTAAGGTACTTGTACCTGTAACACATTAGGAGGCTGCCGGTATTTACCTAATGATCTCCCCCAATGACAGGGGCTCGACCCAAGGCTGGTAGAATGCTGGTGGGAGAGGAAAATGGCCATTAATTGTCCAATTAATTTGTTTATTTGGTCACCTGCCTCCGGTTGGCAGGATGCCATGTCACTGCCATTCCCACTGTTAAAAAAATTCCCATAGCCACTGGAAGATGTCAGCCTCCCCTCCCATTTTACAAGGCTGACTACCTCCGAGATTGTCTCCAGAGGGCTCGTAAATGTTTCAATACAGCCAAATGTTTCAATAACAGCTGTCTGTGGTGTTTATGGCCAAATTTCAGTGGGTCAGTGCTCTACAGGTTTATGGCCAGTTTCTCAGTGATGGATGGATAGACTGTGATTAGGGTCAGTTTTTCATGATGGATATATGGGGGGCCCTGAAGGGAGCGGAGGGGTGGTGGGGGGCAGAGTTTAGGGTAATTATATAATTACAGTATCAGCGTTAGCATTCAACCAACAGACTCTATTCAGAGTTGTGAGCAACAGCGGATGTGATTTATGATTAAAGAATGTGAGACAGAGTGATGTTTAGTTAAGAACAGCTTTATATCGCATCATCAATGCAAAATTAGACAGTGAGCCATGGTAGTGAACTCAGGAGAGTTGGCCAAAAGCATGGTTTGAGAGGAAGAATTTAAGGCGTAGGATTCATGTTTGATTGCCGATGGCGTCAACACGGCCCCAGGATCAGCAATCCTGGCCCCAAGGGGCAATTTAGCGTGGCCAAGCCACCTAACCAGCACACCTTTGGGTCGTGGGGGGTGAAACTACACAGACACGGGGAGAATGTGCAAACTCCACACGGACAGTGACTCAGGGCCGGGATTCGAACCCGGGTCTTCAGCACCGCAGTCCCAGTGCTGCATGCCGCCCTTACAGTCGCAGTGATTTTGTTTTTAATTTAGAGTACCCAATTCATTTTTTCCAATTAAGGGGAAATTTAGCGTGGCCAATCCACCCCCCCTGCACATCTTTGGGTTGTGGGGGCGAAACCCACGCAAACACGGGGAGAATGTGCAAACTCCACATGGACAGTGACCCAGAGCCGGGATCAAACCTGGGATCTCGGCGCCGTGAGTCAACAGGGCTAACCCACTGTACCATTGTGCTGCCAATATAGTCCCAGGGATGAAGGTGCTCCCACAGCGCTTTTAGGTCAGGGGGTTTCAGGATTTTGATCTTGAGACGATGAAGAAATGACGATATATTTCCGAGTTGGGGTGATGTGGGACTTGGACATGGAGAATGTTGAAGCGATGCAACTTCTGTTCTTGCCCTAACTGGTGGAAGAGGGAACATTGCAGCAACTATAGGATTGGTGGTTGAATGTTTAAGTCTCACCCACACAATAGTCACTGCAAAATGACGCATTGTATATGAAGCTTTTTTTAGCCACATTTGAAAAATATGATAAGAACTAAATGGAATGTTTTTAAAAAAAACATTTGCACTTGAATTGTTGAACAATTTTTAAAAACAAAACTCACTCTGACCTCTGCTGTTCATTAAGAGATGATACAGTTTGAGCTTCATTTTATTAATTCTTCAGCCTCTTTTTTATAAAACCTGCCAAGCTGTGCTCAAAATACACCGATACAAATCTGCTCATTATTTATGTAACCAGTCAGATGTTCTTCACGTTGGAGGCATGCTGCATACATTGTTATCTGTATGATGGGGTCATTAGGTAATGGGTAGCACGGTAGCACAGTGGTCATCACTGTTGCTTCACAGCACCGGGGTCCTGGGTTCGATTCTCGACTTGGGTCACTGTCTGTGCGGAGTCTGCACGTTCTCCCCGTGTCTGCGTGGGTTTCCTCCGGGTGCTCCGGTTTCCTCCCGCAAGTCCTGAAAGGCGCGATTGTTAGGTGAATTGGACATTCTGAATTCTCCATTGATGTACCTGAACAGGTGCCGGAATGTGGTGATGAGGGAATTTTCACATTAACATCATTGTAGTGTTAATGTCAGCCTACTTGTGACAATAATAAAGATTATTATGATTATTAAATCACAAAGGTGCTATTAATCCCCTTCAAATTTTCTTCCCACTGCTCCAGAAGACATATATTCACGCTCAGATACAGTTCCACGAGTGCCCGCCACTGCCTGGCACCTCAACGAAGTTATCATTAATTATTTGAGGTAAAAGGGCAGCACGGTGGCGCAGTAGTTAGCACTGCTGCCTCACGGTTTTCGAGGTCCCAGGTTTGATCCCAGCTCTGGGTCACTGTCCGTGTGGAGTCTGCTCATTTATGTGGGTTTCGCTCCCACAACCCAAAGATGTGCAGGGTAGGTTTTGTACCTTTGGCCCTGGTGCCCGCCCCACTGCCAGCAGTACCATCAGCTGGCACTGCCCTTGCCAGCGGCATGCTCCACAGACCCCATCCGGTGCTACCATTGGCGTTGCCCTTGGACAGGCTGCGTGATGCCCCGCCGGCGGTTGGCAGCCGGTGGGGGGGCGGGGGGAAGAAATGGCAGAGGGTGAGGTGCGGGACTAGTGCGGTGGGGGGCAGGGGCTGGGGTGCGTGTGTGGTGGGGTGGGGGCACCAATACGGCCAGTGGTACTCTGCAGGACCAGGGGCCATGGTGGGAGGTCAGTGGGGTGTGCAGCAAGATGGCTGCCTTGCAGGCCACGGAAATGGCGGCCTATACTGGATACGGCCCCAGTCCCATGGGGGTTCACCCCAGCCCCACAGCCCATCCCCCCAACCGCCCCCCCCCCTCACCCCTGCCAGTCCTGCTAGTGTCAGCACTGGCAGCCCATGGCCATGCCTCTGCATCTCCCACCTCCTCTATCTCCTTCATCAACCACGATGCTGGATTCTCGATTTTTAAAAGCACGAGTCAACCTCAGCGCCAGAAATCCCTCCCAGTGGAGACGGGGAATTACGGAGGACCCGGAGGATACCGGGTCAGGCCTGCTAATGATATACCAGTGACGCTTACTGTACATGCGGAGCAGAATGCATTGATGCAGCTGTCGGCGCACCGGAGATATGCGATTTGGCGCGAACCCGGTATCCACCACGGTTTCGGCATCAAAACCGATTCTCCGCCCAATCGCCTTTCCTCATTTCGACGTTGACCGATGGGGAATCCCACCCATGGTGTTTTTACTATGGAGGGAGAGCAACAAAAGTTTACCAGACTGATTTCTAGGATGGCGGGACTGACGTATGCGGAGCGATTGAGTCGGTTAGGATAATATTTGCTGGAGTTTCGAGTAATGAGTGGGTTCTCATAGAAATGTATAAAATTCCAACAGGACTAGACAGAGTAAATAGAGGAAGGATGTTCCCGGATGGTAGATACAGGAAGGATGTTCCCGGAGGTAGATACAGGAAAGATGTTCCCGGAGGTAGATACAGGAAAGATGTTCCCGGAGGGTAGATACAGGAAGCATGTTCCCGGAGGTAGATACAGGAAAGATGTTCCCGGAGGTAGATACAGGAAAGATGTTCCCGGAGGGTAGATACAGGAAGCATGTTCCCGGAGGGTAGATACAGGAAAGATGTTCCCGGAGGGTAGATACCGGAAGGATGTTCTCGGAGGGTAGACACAGGAAGGATATCCCGTAGGGTAGGTACAGGAAGGATGTTCCCGGAGGGTAGATACAGGAGGATGTTCCCGGTGGGTAGATACAGGAAGGATGTTCCTGGAGGTAGATACAGGAAAGATGTTCCCGGAGGTAGATACAGGAAAGATGTTCCCGGAGGGTAGATACAGGAAGCATGTTCCCGGAGGGTAGATACAGGAAAGATGTTCCCGGAGGGTAGATACCGGAAGGATGTTCTCGGAGGGTAGACACAGGAAGGATATCCCGTAGGGTAGGTACAGGAAGGATGTTCCCGGAGGGTAGATACAGGAGGATGTTCCCGGAGGGTAGATACAGGAAAGATGTTCCCGGAGGGTAGATACCGGAAGGATGTTCTCGGAGGGTAGACACCGGAAGGATGTTCTCGGAGGGTAGATACAGGAAGCATGTTCCCGGAGGGTAGATACAGGAAAGATGTTCCCGGAGGGTAGATACCGGAAGGATGTTCTCGGAGGGTAGACACCGGAAGGATGTTCTCGGAGGGTAGATACAGGAAGCATGTTCCCGGAGAGTAGATACAGGAAAGATGTTCCCGGAGGGTAGATACAGGAGGATGTTCCCGGAGGGTAGACACAGGAAGGATATTCCCGTAGGGTAGGTACAGGAAGGATGTTCCCGGAGGGTAGATACAGGAGGATGTTCACGGAGGGTAGATACCGGAAGGATGTTCCTGGAGGTAGATACAGGAGGATGTTCCCGGAGGGTAGATACAGGAGGATGTTCCCGGAGGGTAGATACCGGAAGGATGTTCCCGGAGGGTAGGTACCGGAAGGATGTTCCCGGAGGTAGATACAGGAAGGATGTTCCCGGAGGGTAGATACAGGAAGGATGTTCCCGGAGGGTAGATACAGGAGGATGTTCCCGGAGGGTAGATACCGGAAGGATGTTCCCGGAGGGTAGGTACCGGAAGGATGTTCCCGGAGGTAGATACAGGAAGGATGTTCCCGCAGGGTAGATACAGGAAGGATGTTCCCGGAGGGTAGATACAGGAAGGATGTTCCCGGAGGTAGATACCGGAAGGATGTTCCCGGAGGGTAGGTACCGGAAGGATGTTCCCGGAGGTAGATACAGGAAGGATGTTCCCGGAGGGTAGGTACAGGAAGGATGTTCCCGGAGGGCAGATACAGGAAGTATGTTCCCGGATGGTAGATACAGAAAGGATGTTCCAGGAGGGTAGATACAGGAAGGATGTTCCCGGAGGGTAGATACCGGAAGGATGTTCCCGGAAGGTAGATACAGGAAGGATGTTCCCGGAGGTAGATACAGGAAGGATGTTCCCGGAGGGTAGACACAGGAAGGACGTTCTTGGAGGGTAGATACCGGAAGGATGTTCCCGGAGAGTAGGTACAGGAAGGATGTTCCCGGAGGGTAGATACCGGAAGGATGTTCCCGGAGAGTAGGTACAGGAAGGATGTTCCCGGAGGGCAGATACAGGAAGGATGTTCCCGAATGGTAGATACAGGAAGGATGTTCCCGGAGGGTAGATACAGGAAGGATGTTCCCCGAGGGTAGATACCGGAAGGATGTTCCCGGAAGGTAGATACAGGAAGGATGTTCCCGGAAGGTAGATACATGAAGGATGTTCCCGGAGGTAGATACAGGAAGGATGTTCCCGGAGGGTAGACACAGGAAGGACGTTCTTGGAGGGTAGATACCGGAAGGATGTTCCCGGAGAGTAGGTACAGGAAGGATGTTCCCGGAGGGTAGATACCGGAAGGATGTTCCCGGAGAGTAGGTACAGGAAGGATGTTCCCGGAGGGCAGATACAGGAAGGATGTTCCCGAATGGTAGATACAGGAAGGATGTTCCCGGAGGTAGATACAGGAAGGATGTTCCCAGAGGGTAGACACAGGAAGGACGTTCTCGGAGGGTAGATACCGGAAGGATGTTCCCGGAGAGTAGGTAAGGAAGGATGTTCCCGGAGGGTAGATACAGGAAAGATGTTCCCGGAGGTAGAAACCGGAAGAATGTTCCCGGAGGGTAGATACAGGAAGGATGTTCCCGGAGGTAGATACAGGAAGGATGTTCCCGGAGGGTAGATACCGGAAGGATGTTCCCGGAGGGTAGACACCGGAAGTACATTCTCGGAGGGTAGATACCGGAAGGATGTTCCCGGAGGGTAGATACAGGAAGTATGTTCCCGGAGGGTAGATACCGGAAGGATGTTCCCGGAGGGTAGATACCGGAAGGATGTTCCCGGAGGGTAGATACAGGAAGGATGTTCCCGGAGGGAGATACAGGAAGGATGTTCCCGGAGGGTAGATACCGGAAGGATTTCCCGGAGGGTAGACACAGGAAGTACGTTCTCGGAGGGTAGATACCGGAAGGATGTTCCCGGAGGGTAGATACCGGAAGGATGTTGCCGGAGGGTAGATACTGGAAGGATGTTCCCGGAGGGTAGGTACAGGAAGGATGTTCCCGGAGGGTAGATACAGGAAGCATGTTCCCGGAAGGTTGATACAGGAAGGATGTTCCCGGAGGGTAGGTACAGGAAGGATGTTCCCGGAGGGTAGATACAGGAAGGATGTTCCCGGCGGGTAGATACCGGAAGGATGTTCCCGGAGGGTAGATACCGGAAGGATGTTCCCGGAGGGTAGATACCGGATGATGTTCCCGGCGGGTAGATACAGGAATGATGTTCCCGGAGGGTAGGTACAGGAAAGATGTTCCCGGAGGGTAGATACAGGAAAGATGTTCCCGGAGGGTAGATACAAGAAGGATGTTCCCGGAGGGTAGATACAGGAAGGGTGTTCCCGAAGGCAGGGGAATCTAGAAACAGGGATCACAATTAGAAGATTTGGGGTAAACTGTTTAGGACTGAGATGAGCTGAAATTTCTTCACCAGTGAATGGTGAGCCAGTGGAATTCACTACCACAGAAAATAGTTGAGGCCAAAACATTGTTTGTTTTCAAGAAGGAGTTAGATACAGCTCTTGGGGCTAAAGGCATCAAAGGATATGTGGGGAAAGTGGGAACAGGTTCCAGAGTTGTAGATCAGCCAAGATCATAATGGTTAGAGGAGCAGGCTCGAAGGGCCGAATGGCCTCTTTCTGCTCCTATTTTCTATATTTCAAAAAAACATCGCACTATTACTGACACCTGATCACAGAAGCAGAATGCACTCACCTTGCCAAGTGCTTCTGCTGAAGAATTTAAAATTTCACGCAAGCCTAGAGTTTCCAATCAGGAGAGGTTCTGAGGCTAAATAGGGGATAGCATTAGTCACACCTTCTGAAAATGAACCAGTCAGAAATTTCCCTTGTCAATCTAATTTAAATATTGAATGTTTGCTACAGGCACCAGGGGTATCATTGATGGGGAGCTGACTATTCGGAGGGCAGGAACTAATGCTGGATGTAAAGGTCAGCATTCTCTCATTCAAAGTTCAGCCCTCTCCCTGCCAATCAGCCAAATGGTGAGTTCATGCCCCCCCTCAACTCCCCCTCAGGCCCCAGGAGTTGTGTGGGAGCAGAATGCTGAGTTTAATGGAAATTGTTGAAAGCTACATGCTTTTGCCACATGAATATTGACGTTTGTCTGGTGTAGTGTCTCTGGAATCAAAGGGAAACATTTCTAATAGAAACTATGTGTGACCCCAGGGCATTTCCAAGGGTAACTCCACTGTTGGTTTAAAGAGGCCTTGTTAGCCATGCTGGCTGTGTACTGCAACTCCTGAAAAGTACATTTCTAAATGACGTTGAGAACTCTTGGTGAGCTCCCAGAGTGCAGACACTGTTAGGACTGATACCCTGAGCTCAGGAGTTGAAGTAATTCTTGAATTAGCCTTCTGGACAACAAATTGCAAATTCAGATTTTCACCTGCCTCTACACCTCCTCTCTAGTTTTTTTAATTTCGTCATTCACAGGATGTGAGTCTCACTGGATAAGCCAGCACTGACTGTACCTAACTGCCCATAAGAAGGTGTATCCTGCACCTTACCAACTGACCTTCACCGAATGCTGTTGTGTGATAGGCTGCTGCAGAATGTGAAAGCTCCCGTTGGCACATGAAATGAAAATCGCTTATTGTCACGAGTAGGCTTCAATGAAGTTACTGTGAAAGGTCCCTCGTCGCCACATTCGGGCACCTGTTCGGGGAGGCTGGTACAGGAATTGAACCGTGCTGCTGGCCTGCCTTGGTCTGCTTTAAAAGCCAGCGATTTAGCCCAGTGTGCTAAACCAGCCCACATTGGCCTTTGAAATGAAATGAAAATTGCTTATTGTCATAAGTTGGCTTCAATGAAGTTACTGTGAAAAGCCCGTAGTCGCCACATTCCGGCGCCTGTCCGGGGAGACTGGTACGGGAATCAAACCGTGCTGCTGGCTTGCTTGGTCTGCTTTAAAAGCCAGCGATTTAGCTGAGTGAGCTACACCAGTCCTGGACACTTTTCCTGAAGCTTTGGGGTGTTCTGGAACCATGAAAGATGCCGTATAAATGCAGGACATTCCTTTTTTAAAGGAACAGAAGAAAGATATATTTTAGAATGATCATGATAAGTGACTCGTTGCAACAGGACTTAGATTGCAAGATATGGTTGCGTACCTTGCTGCAGCATCTCTCTGTAAATGGTACAATGAGTAAATAAATGAGAAAGACGACATGATAGTAGCTGTTATGACCCCCTGGGTAGGAGGGGAGTTTGCACCATCCAGTTCACAGTCACTCATTTTAAAAAACAATTTAGAGTACCCAATTCATTTTTTCCAATGAAGGGCCAATTTAGCATGGCCAAGCCACAGAGCCTGCACATCTTTTAGGTTGTGGGTACAAAACCCACACAAACACAGGGAGAATGTGCAAACTCCACATGGACAGTGACCCAGAGTCGGGATTGAACCTGGGATCTCGGCGCCGTGAAGCAACAGGGCTAGCCCACAGCGCCACCGTGCTGCCTTGTTCACAGTAACTCATGACAGTACGAACTCCCCCGGTAATTGGGAACGGAGCTTCCCCTTTATCAGGGAAGGCTCCACAGTATAAAAACCCTGGCTTGGGAGCAAGTTGGGGAGGGTCACCTTTCAGGGTATAGGAGTTCAGTCGTCTACCTTAATAAACCTCTTTATTTGTATCTTACCATGCGTCCTGTGAGTGTTTCTCACCTGTCGGATTCCACAGTAGCCACGACCAAGAGGGAGATTCCCCGCACTTCCTCTCCATATCTCCGAACACAGACTGCACTGCAGACTGCAGTTTCGTACCACTCCAAGTGATTCAGTTCTTTGACAAGTCGCTTGCTTAAAGAAGTCATCAGTCGGCAGGGTGGCACAGTGGTTAGCACTGCTGCATCACAAGCGCCAGGAATCGTGTTTGATTCCAGCCTTAGGTGACTGTGTGGAGTTTGCACATTCTCCCAGTGTCTGCGTGGGTTTCCTCCGGCTTCCTCCCACAGTCAAAAGGTGTGCAGGTTAGGTGGGGTTACAGGTATAGGGTGGGGGAGTGGGCTAAGATAGGGCATTCTTTCGGAAGGCCAGTGCAGACTCAATGGGTCGAGTAGCCCCCTTATGAACCGCAGGGATTCTGTGGTTCTATCTATGAAAAGTCACATAGGGAAATAAGGGAGGAGAAATTTATGCAACCTTGCCAAAGTCAACCCTCCTGAGAACTAAATAAAAACTCCTGAGAACTAAATAAAAAACTGGAACATCCACTATTAGGTACTCACCTTTTCTCCCTTTTTGTTTGTTCTGGCCCATCTCAAATTATCTCCTGTGTCTCGGTCAAGATTACTCGGTAAGCCATCAACGGGAGATAAGTAAGCCAGCATAAGGTCACCCTTCCTCCACTTTCTTAGTCCAAATTCATCTGGGGCTCTGTTTAGCACATTATTTCTGGGGAAGGTGGGACCTCTATAGACAGGATGGTCTACATCTGAACATGAGGGGCACCAATATCCTGGGGGGGAGATTTGTTAGTGCTCTTTAGGGGGGTTTAAACTAATTCAGCAGGGGCATGGGAACCTGGATTGTAGTTTTGGGGTACGGGAGATTGAGAGTATAGAGGTCAGGAGCACAGATTTGACTTCGCAGGAGGGTGCCAGTGTTCAGGTAGGTGGTTTGAAGTGTGTCTACTTCAATGCCAGGAGAATACGAAATAAGGTAGGGGAACTGGCAGCATGGGTTGGTACCTGGGACTTCGATGTTGTGGCCATTTCAGAGACATGGATAGAGCAGGGACAGGAATGGTTGTTGCAGGTTCCGGGGTTTAGGTGTTTTAGTAAGCTCAGAGAAGGGGGCAAAAGAGGGGGAAGTATGGCGCTGCTATTCAAGGACAGTATTACGGTGGCGGAAAGGATGCTAGATGGAGACTCTTCTTCCGAGGTAGTATGGGCTGAGGTTAGAAACAGGAAAGGAGAGGTCACCCTGTTGGGAGTTTTCTATAGGCCACCTAATAGTTCTAGGGATGTAGAGGAAAGGATGGCGAAGATGATTCTGGAAAAGAGCGAAAGTAACAGGGTAGTTGTTATGGGAGACTTTAACTTTCCAAATATTGACTGGTAAAGATATAGTTCGAGTACATTAGATGGGTCGTTCTTTGTACAATGTGTGCAGGAGGGTTTCCTGACACAATATGTTGACAGGCCAACAAGAGGCGAGGCCACATTGGATTTGGTTTTGGGTAATGAACCAGGCCAGGTGTTAGATCTGGAGGTAGGTGAGCACTTTGGAAACAGTGACCACAATTCGGTGACCTTTACGTTAGTGATGGAAAGGGATAAGTATACCCCGCAGGGCAAGAGTTATAGCTGGGGGAAGGGCAATTATGATGCCATTAGACATGACTTAGGATGTGTAGGTTGGAGAAGTAGGCTGCAAGGGTTGGGCACACTGGATATGTGGAGCTTGTTCAAGGAACAGCTATTGCGTGTTCTTGATAAGTACGTACCAGTCAGGCAGGGAGGAAGGGGTAGAGCGAGGGAACCGTGGTTTACCAAAGAAGTGGAATCTCTTGTTAAGAGGAAGAAGGAGGCCTATGTGAAGATGAGGCGTGAAGTTTCAGTTGGGGCGCTTGATAGTTACAAGGAAGCAAGGAAGGATCTAAAGAGAGAGCTAAGACGAGCAAGGAGGGGACATGAGAAGTCTTTGGCAGGTAGGATCAAGGAAAACCCAAAAGCTTTCTATGGGTATGTCAGGAATAAAAGAATGACTAGGGTAAGAGTAGGGCCAGTCAAGGACCATGGTGGGAAGTTGTGTGTGGAGGCTGAGGAGATAAGCGAGATACTAAATGAATACTTTTCGTCAGTATTCACTCAAGAAAAAGATAATGTTGTGGAGGAGAATGCTGAGACCCAGGCTATTAGAATAGATGGCATTGAGGTGCGTAGGGAAGAAGTGTTGGCAATTCTGGACAAGGTGAAAATAGATAAGTCCCCGGGGCCTGATGGGATTTATCCTAGGATTCTCTGGGAAGCCAGAGAAGAGATTGCTGAGCCTTTGGCTTTGATTTTTATGTCATCATTGGCTACAGGAATAGTGCCAGAGGCCTGGAGGGTAGCAAATGTGGTCCCTTTGTTCAAAAAGGGGAGTAGAGATAACCCCGGTAACTATAGGCCGGTGAGCCTCACGTCTGTTGTGGGTAAAGTCTTGGAGAGGATTATAAGAGATACGATTTATAATCATCTAGATTGGAATAATATGATTAGGGATAGTCAGCATGGTTTTGTGAAGGGTAGGTCATGCCTCACAAACCTTATAGAGTTCTTTGAGAAGGTGACTGAACAGGTAGACGAGGGTAGAGCAGTTGATGTGGTGTATATGGATTTCAGTAAAGCGTTTGATAAGGTTCCCCACAATCGGCTATTGCAGAAAATACGGAGGCTGGGGATTGAGGGTGATTTAGAGATTTGGATCAGAAATTGGCTAGTTGAAAGAAGACAGAGGGTGGTGGTTGATGGCAAATGTTCAGAATGGAGTTCAGTTACGAGTGGCGTACCACAAGGATCTGTTCTGGGGCCGTTGCTGTTTGTCATTTTTATAAATGACCTAGAGGAGGGCACAGAAGGTTGGGTGAGTACATTTGCAGACGACACTAAAGTCGGTGGAGTTGTAGACAGTGTGGAAGGATGTTGCAGGTTACAGAGGGACATAGATAAGCTGCAGAGCTGGGCTGAGAGGTGGCAAATGGAGTTCAAAGAGAAGTGTGAGGTGATTCACTTTGGAAAGAAAAACAGGAATGCGGAATATTTGGCTAATGGTAAAATTTTTGGCAGTGTGGATGAGCAGAGGGATCTCGGTGTCCATGTACATAGATCCCTGAAAGTTGCCACCCAGGTTGATAGGGTTGTGAAGAAGGCCTATGGTGTGTTGGCCTTTATTGGTAGAGGGATTGAGTTCCGGAGCCATGAGGTCATGTTGCAGCTCTACAAAACTCTGGTACGGCCGCATTTGGAGTATTGCGTACAGTTCTGGTCGCCTCATTATAGGAAGGACGTGGAAGCTTTGGAACGGGTGCAGAGGAGATTTATCAGGATGTTGCCTGGTATGGAGGGAAAATCTTATGAGGAAAGGCTGATGGACTTGAGGTTGTTCTCGTTAGAGAGAAGAAGGCTAAGAGGTGACTTAATAGGGGCATACAAAATGATCAGAGGGTTAGATAGGGTGGACAGTGAGAGCCTTCTCCCGCGGATGGGGGTGGCTAGCACGAGGGGACATAGCCTTAAATTGAGGGGTAATAGATATAGGACAGACGTCAGAGATAGGTTTTGTACGCAAAGAGTGGTGAGGCCGTGGAATGCCCTACCTGCAACAGTAGTGAACTCGCCAACATTGAGGGCATTTAAAAGTTTATTGGAAAAGCATATGGATGATAATGGGATAGTGTAGGTTAGATGGCCTTTAGTTTTTGACTTCCCATGTCGGTGCAACATCGTGGGCCGAAGGGCCTGTACTGCGCTGTATCGCTCTATGTTCTATGTTCTATTTTCATTTGTAGGGTCAGGAAAACAGTTATAGTTTTTTCTTTTTTTAAAATTTAGAGTACCCAATTAATTTTTTCCAATTAAGGGGCAATTTATCATAGAATTTACAGTGCAGAAGGAGGCCATTCGGCCCATCGAGTCTGCACCAGGTCTTGGAAAGAGCACCCTACCCAAGCCCACACCTCCACCCTATCCCCATAACCCAGGAACCCCACCCAACACTGAAGGCAATTTTGGACAGTAAGGGCAATTTAGCATGGCCAATCCACCTAACCTGCACATCTTTGGACTGTGGGCGGAAACCGGAGCACCCGGAGGAAACCCACGCACACACGAGAGGATGTGCAGACTCCGCACAGGCAGTGACCCAAGCAGGAATCGAACCTGGGACCCTGGAGCTGTGAAGAAATTGTGCTATCCACAATGCTACCGTGCTGCTCTTTGTTTTTTTAAATTAAATGCATGCAGATTCTGTCTCTCAGGATATCTTCGAACAACTTACCCACCACAGACGTTCAGCACTGTCCACACTGAGCCACCGAAACTCATTATCGTTCAGAGGTGTCTTATCATAGAATTTACAGTGCCGAAGGAGGCCATTCGGCCCATTTAGTGTGGCCTAGCCACCTAGCTTGTACATTTTTTGGGTTGTGGGAACGAAACCCACGCAAACACGGGGAAAATGTGCAAACTCCACATGGACAGTGACGCAGAGTCGGGATTGAACCTGGGACCTCGGTGCCGTGAGGCCGCAGTGCTAACCACTGCGCTACCGTGCCGCCCAAAGCAGTTATAGTTTGATGTCGATGTTAACTATCTGTGCAGTGGCTTCAGCTGATTTAGTTTTATGCTTGTGATGCCACCAATAGATTTCTCAAGGCAAAGTAATTCTACATATTGGGAACCTTGGACACAAATTGCATCAATCTTATATTCTGACTTCTGAAGGCTGCAATCAAACATTCATCAATATTCGACATTATCATTAGATGTGCTTCCAAAAAGTATAAAAATGTACAAATCCATCTGTAGACATATCTTACAGACTGAAATAAATACCTTTTGTACGTGGTGTTCACATTCTTGTACCTTTCCAGACCTTAGCTGTTTCTTTACATCTGGCAATTCACGAACATGCATTATGTGAACTCATTACCTGAAGGGCAGCCGGTAGCATTGTGGATAGCACAATTGCTTCACAGCTCCAGGGTCCCAGGTTCAATTCCGGCTTGGATCACTGTCTGTGCATCCTCCCCGTGTGTGTGTGCGTGGGTTTCCTCCGGGTGCTCCGGTTTCCTCCCACAGTCCAAAGATGTGCAGGTTAGGTGGATTGGCCATGATAAATTGCCCTTACTGTCCAAAATTGCCCTTAGTGTTGGGTGGGGTTATGGGATAGGGTGGAGGTGTTGACCTTGGGCAGGATGCTCTTTCCAGGAGCCAGTGCAGACTTGATGGGCTGAATGGCCTCCTTCTGCACTGTAAATTCTATGATTAATTTAGGACAAAGGTTTGGCACAACATTGTGGGCCGAAGGGCCTGTTCTGTGCTGTATTTTCTATTTTTCTATGTTCTATGGGTGGGAGAGGCAGAAACCTTCATAACATTTAAAAAAGTACTTGGATTTGCATTTGAAGTCCTGTAACCTCCTAGGCGATGGACCAGGAGACAGAAAGTGTGATTATGGCTGGATAGTTACTTGTCAGCTGTCAGGGATACGAGAGACTGAGTTACCGGCTTCCATGCTGTGAATTTCTGTGGTTCTATAATTTGAAGAGTTAGATGGAAGCAGATCTGAAAATGGTGAGTCGCCAGACAGAAGAGATGCAGTTCTCTTTTTCAGAAACTAAGTGTTGACACCGGGACTGAATAGGTGGACTTCTATGACAACTAAAGTAGCGCCGGTCCCGGAGTAATTCATGGTGCGTTAATGGCCTATCACAGGCGCCACGTGGATCTCAATTGATTTCAATGGGGGGGGGGGGGGGGGGGGGGGGGGGGTTGGGATTGGATGTTTGCGCCGTTGGCTTCCCAGCTGGTGAACCTGGATGTGATTCGAGTGTCCCATGTGCGCCGGCGAATGCCCTGGCGAACACATGTGTGGCCTCCTGTGTCTGGTCGGTACCCATGCCCTGCCCATAAGGGCCCTCCTCTGCTTGCTCCCTGTCGGACAAGGCCTGCCATTCATTCCCCTCCTCCAGCACATCGCCCCTCTGCTGCGCGATGTCCGGAGGTGGCGATCTTTGGAGTATCAGAAGAGACGGGAGTTCAGGGGGCGAAAGAGGCCGACGTCTTGGCCTTTGCCTCCCGAGTAGCCCGGAGACGGATCTTATGAATGTGGAGGGACTCACAGCTCCCGGGTGTAGAGACCTGGGTTAGTGATGTGGCTGGGTTTCTCAGCCTTGAGAAGATGAGATTCGCCTTAAGAGGGTCAATGGTTGGGTTCACCTGGAGGTGGCAGCCGTTCGTCGACTTTCTTGGGGAAAATTAAAATGTCAGCAGAAGCAGAATTCTAAGGGGTGGGGGGGGGGGTGGGGGGGGTGGGGGGGTGTGGGGGTGGGTGGGGGGGGGGGGGGGGGGAGGGGGAGGGCCGGATTATTGCTTTATGGTTGGGGTGTGTGAAGACTGGGATGGGGGTGGAAATGTTTATTATACCATGTTTATATGGGCAGCACGGTGGCCTAGTGGTTAGCACAACCGCCTCACGGCGCTGAGGTCTCAGGTTCGATCCCGGCTCTGGGTCACTGCCCGTGTGGAGTTTGCACATTCTCCCCGTGCCTGTGTGGGTTTCGCCCCCACAACCCAAAAATGTGCAGAGTAGGTGGATTGGCCACTCTAAATTGCCCCTTAATAGAAAAAATAATTGGGTAATCTAAATTTATAAAAAAAAATTATACCATGTTTATGTCATTGTTATTGTTATTACTATGAAAACTTTCAAATACCGTAATAAAAATATTTGTAAAAAATGAAAAGCCAGTGGCATTTACGGTATGTGCAGAATAGAATGCATTGATTCTGCTATCGAGGCACAGGAACATGGCATTCGGTCGGGCGCATGGCGCCAGCACAATTTTCAGCTCATGCACGATTCTCTGCCCAATGACATTTAGCTATTCCGGCATTGCTGGATGGAGAATCCCGGCCAAGGTGTTTGCAGCAATGGCAGAGGGGTAAGGACAATGTGGGTTTGATAGCTCCCCAAAGGGTAAGATCGGGCCTGAGCTCCACAGCAGAGGGCTCAGATGAGGATGGCAGTGGGATAGCAGACAGAATGTTGACGAGCAGACACACAGAAATGGTTGGCCCGTTGGCTGACTGTCATTGTCAAGGAACATGGAGGCGTCCAGCTCTCAATTGGCACAGGGCATTGCACAGAACCTGGGGTCCATCCTTCCCTGTGTGGAAATGCAGCCAATTCCAATGACCAACCTGCGGATCCAACAGGATGCAGCACCTGATGTCTCAAATCAGGCGGAAGTCAACCAACGCGAAGCGCTGCAGTGCAAGTGCAATTCCAGGAATTCTCGGGTTGGTACTCTGCAGCTCCAGACTGCTGACATCATGGTGTGTGGTACAACCACTGTGCTCGAAGGAGCAATCGGGCTCTCACAGCTGTCCATTGTTCTGTGCTCCAAGCAGATCGCTAGTATCACCGGGGTAACCCCTTCCTCCCAGCCCCAGCGATGATGGATAATTCGAGCACTAGGTCAAGCAATACAGGTGCTGATGGAAAGTACTTTGGTGATGGTTTAGAATATTGGATGTTTTATTGGATTAAGTTGCTGTGGAATGATTGTATTGTGTTGCCTTTTATTTCAGGATTGTGGTTAAGGGGACACTGTAATGGTCAGTGGCAAAGAGGTGGATCTGCTGAACACTGGTGAATCTGAAGATCTTTCATGGAGACCAGAGTCAAGTGATGCTTTCAACAACAGTGGGTCCAGGGTTTCCTTACTCTCCTCTTCCTCCTCCCCTCTTGATCGCGAGCTTGTAAAGGACACAACAGTTCACCATGAATCAGGACTCTCACTCTGGAGGGTAGCAAAAGGCTTCTCGACAGTAGATTAGGCTGCCGAAGAACTGTTTCAGCACCCCAACAATCTTCTCTATTCCTTGAGGAAGCAGGGCTTCTCATTGTAGTATGGCTGGCCACATGTAGTTACATTTGGAAGGGGAGTCATGAATCAAATCAAGAACTAATTGCTCTTGTTTCTCAATAGTCAGTTTGATGAGATGGCTGAAAGATTGTTGGATCAACAGACTGGCACAGAATGAACACACCATCCCTGCCTGGAATGGGGGATTTCACCATCACGATATGTTGAGTATGGTGGCACACGAACTCCACATTCAATGGGTGGTGAGCTTTGGGGTTTTGGAACATCTCACCATTGAGACATGGCACCTGCAAAGCAATTTGGTGCAGATGGTGGTGTCCTGCATTTTGGAGAAGCCATGTTTGTGTTTCTCCTGCTCCTCTCTGTTTAGGGAGAAGATAATGAACTCCCCAGAACGTCTATTACTTCCTGGATCTGGCAATGCCTCCTTGAGACGTTTTCTGTGTTTCCTGCTCCAGCCTGAAAGGATCCCGATTCATACAAGTCGAGAGCCTCTGGCAACACCGTCCTTGTCCTTCCTTGCAGCTTTAGGTCTAGTTTCAAGGGGTGGCAAAGTTCTGTGACCATCTCCTTGGTGAACCACAGCTACCAAACACCTTACTCCTCTTTCCTGGAGTTGGAGAAGTGTTCCCGGAAGACCCAGGGTGGATAAGGCTTCCTGCTCTGAGGCCTCCTACTCTTCACTCTGCGTGCAACTTGTTTGCTTTGCTGCCTCTACTCAACCTCCCTCTGGTGCTGCAGCCCAAAGTTGGTGAGCATTTTAGCCTCCAGGACTGGGAGTAAGTGCTCAGAGCCCTTTGAGTTGCAACCACCAACTTACACATAAGCAGCACAACTACCTACAGACTTAACCGACTGTCATAAACTCACCCAAACTCCACAAACTCAACAAGAGCCACTGGAAACTAATAAATGATCAACACACAAGACACGGTGGCACAATGGTTAGCACAGCTCTTTCACAGTGCCAGGGACCACATTTTGATTCCAGCCTTGGGTGACTGTGTGGAGTCTGCACGTTCTCCCCGTGTCTGCGTGGGTTTCCTCCGGTTGCTCTGGTTTCCTCTCAGTCCAAAGATGTGCATGTTAGATGGATAGGCCATGCTAAATTGTCCCTTAATATCCAGGGATATGTTAGGTGGGGTTCCGGGGATAGGGCGGGGGGAGTGGGTCTCGGTAGGTTACTGTTTCATAGGGTCGGTGCAGACCCAATGGGCCAAATGGCCTCCTTCTCCGCTACAGGGATTCTATGATCCCTTTAAACAATGCTGGTGCAGAGCCCCACGCATGCCTGTTCTCTCATCCATGTTCAGTTGTGCGTGTTCAAGAGAGAGCCTTAAATGAGGTCCAAAATGGCAAATCTGGCATCAAATCTGGGTTAGATGCGGTGCCTTCGCTGCAGACATTCAACACCGGAAATGGGCAGAAGTGGCACAAACGCAACTTTTCCACTCAACTGGCACCTGATGCACCAAAATTACCGGAGGTACTGAGCTGAATTTTGCAGCTGGGTTGTTTTACCACAAGTGTTATTGAAGCTAGGTCAGGGGCAGCATGATGACGCCGTCACAGCCTCACAGCGTCGAGATCCCAGGTTCGATCTCGGTCAAATATGTCCTGTCAGGGAGATTTAGATCGATTCTTTGTGTTGTGGGGATGAGACCCACGCAGACACGGGGAGAATTTGCAAACTCTACACAAACAGTGACCCGGGGCCAGTATCGAACCTCGGTCCTCGGTGCCATGAGGCAGCAGTGCTAACCACTGCGCCATTGTGCTGCCTCCGCTGACCATTCCATCTACTGCCAAGTCATTAAACTCTAGGGGCTGTATTCTCCTTTCCTGAGACTAAGTGTAAACGCCGAGGCAGGATTCACAGACGTCCATGACAGCAAAACTAGCGCCGAACCTAGACCAATTCAGCGACTGCAGAGGGGCTAACACCGGTGCCACGTGGAACACAATCGACTCCAATGAGAAATGGTGTGGGATTCGCCGGGTCCGAGATTGACACGCAGGAGCCTGACAAGCTGTAGCCGCATAAACACATTTCACTCCCCACACACACTCATCCCAGCCAACCAGATGGCACTGGTTGTGCTGGAGCCCGCCCAGAGAGCTGATGGGTCTGCTGGGGCTAGAGGGCACCTGGGGGGGTGCCCTGGGGGGACACCTATACCACCCGGGGCACTAAGTTCATAGAAGGCAGTCAGCGCCGTCCGCAGCTGCATGGATGCCTTTCCAGGTACGGCAATGGTGTTCCGACCCCGTCCATCTCAACCTCACGGCCCTCCTCCTGGCCCCTGCTGCCTCCCCACAGCCCCTTGCAGAATCCCCTCAGCCAGCAGCATGACTGTGAACACACGATGGCAATGTTGGACACCTTCCGCACCCCCCCCCCCCCCCCCCCCCCCCCCTTCTCTTCCTCAGAAGCCACAACGCCAGTTTCATGATTTTGAAAAGCACAAGTGAACCGCACCTTCGGGAACTTGGCCCATCAGAGGCGGAGAATCGTGTAGACCCGGAGAATACCTGGTCAGGCCCACTAATGATATGCAAACAGTGTTTACTGTACGTGCATTCGTGCAATTGCCTTTCCCGATTTCGGCGCCAGCCATTGGAGAATCCCGCTAAAGAATTCTCTCACTAAATCCCTCTCTGCCTGGATCTCCTTTTTTAATTTGCTCCTCAGTGCCTTCCTGTTTCACCAAGCTTTTTGTCATCAGCTCTAATATCTCCTTCTAAGACCATAGGACGTAGGAGTAGAAGTAGGCCACTCGGCCCATTGAGTCTGCTCCGCCACTCAATGAGATCATGACTGATCTGATATAATGGTCAACTCCACTTTCCTGCCTAATCCCCATAAGCCTACATTCCCTTACTGATTAAAGATCTGTCTCTCTCAGCCTTGAACAAACTTAATGACCCAGCCTCTCTGCGGTAAAGAATTCCACAGTTTCACTACCCTCTGAGAGAAGAAATTCCTCCTCGCCACTATCTTGGTGGCACAGTGGATAGCAGTGCTGCCTCACAGCACCAGGGACCTGGATTCATTTCCGGACTTGGGTGCCTGTGTGGAATTTGCACATTCTCCCTATTTCCTCTGGGTGCTCCGGTTTCCTCCCACAGTCCAAAGATGTACAGGTTAGGTGGATTGGCCATGCTAAAATTGCCCCTTAGTGTCCAGAAGTGGGCAGGCTAGATGGGGTTATGGGCATAAGGCGGGAAGGGGTAGCTCTTTGAGAGGGTTGGTGCAGACTCAATGGGCCGAATGGCCTCCTTTTACACTGTAGGAATTCTATATGTAGAAATGGGTGACTCCATGCTCTGAGATTATGCTGCCTGGTTCTATGTAGTTCAATATCATATTTTGTTTCATAATGTTCCGGTTTAGGGCCTTTTGGCATTTTACTCTGTAAGAGTTCCCTATAAATAAAAATTGTAATTTCAAGTATTCCCTGAACTAGAAATCAGTGGTTTTCCGCTTGCCTATTGTGTAATTTCTTTGCCCTCTTGCTGTGCTCCCTGCAACAACCACAGTCAAGGTCAGGAGGTCCATGAATAAATGACAGTCAACATTAAATCTAATAAGGGGTTCAGGAGAAATGTCCACAGTCAGAATGGTGAGAATGTCATTCAGTACTACAGGCAGTGCCTGAGCCAAGTACAATAGATAGCTTTCAGGGCAAGCTCGATAAGTGCATAGAAACCAAAAATGCTGAAATACTCAGCAGTGTTGGTAGTATCTGTGTAGTGTTAGGGTGCTCCACTTTCTGTTTGGGGGCAGGACCATGACATGAGGATAAAATATGAATCATTACCCCTCATCCTATCGGGAATAATCACCAGACCTAAACTTTGTAGGATTGACCAATTAATGGCTGGAAGCCATGTTCTTCATTCAATGAAGGGACAATTGGAGAGGTAGACGATGGAGAAATGAATGGAAGGGTGAGATGAGATGGTGGAAAGAGGCTTGTGTGGAGCATAATCACAAGCATAGACCAGTTGGGTCAAACAATCAGAGCGCGATTCTCCATCGACCGGCGCCGGAAGCTCAAAATGAGACTGGGCGGAGATTCGGTTTTGATGCTGAAATCGTGGCAAGTGCTGGGTTCACGCCAAATCGCAATTCTCCGGTGCCTTGATAGCTGCGTCAATGCGTTCCACACCACATGTAGAGTAAGCGCCGTTGGCATATCATAGGTGGGCCAGACCTGGTATTCTCTGCGGCCTCCGCGAGCCTCTGCCTCCACCGGGGGAATCCCCGGCAACAAGGTTCAATTGTGTTTTCAAAGATCATGAAACAGGTGCCGTGGCTGATGAGGGAGATAGAAGGGTGTGGTAGTCGGTATTAGGGGTATTACAATACCCAGGTTGATGCTGTAAGACCACTGGTGTGGGAGGTACCTGAGACAACAATATCATTGGTGAAGCCTGCCTGCTGGTTCCGCCCAGTAAGGCGGAGTATAAGAGTCTGTGTCTCCCTAGCAGCTGCATTCTGCACCTGCGCTGCTAGGGGAAACATCTAGTCCAATAAAGCCTTCAATTGTCATCCAATCTCGCTTCTGGAGTCATTGATCGAGCATCAAAGGGGTTATGGAAAGTGCCCAACATTGCCATAGTGTGTCGCTGGTTGAGGCGCTTCTGCCAGGGCTGGGGGCAGTAGCGGGGTACAGCCAGGTGGGCTGTGGGGATGGGGTGGAAGGGCACGGAACACCATTCCCGCAGGCTGCTCGGCAGCCATGCAGCTGCGTACGCCGCTAACAGCCCACTGTGAACCTAGTGCCACAGGTCATGTGGGTGCCTCCCCAGGCCACCCCTCCTGGGTACCTTCCGATCCCAGCCAGCCTGTCAACGGGATGGGCGCGTTGCAGCGCAACCAGTTCCATCTTGTTGGCTTGGATAGCGTGTGTGGGGAGTGAAGTATGTATATGCCGCTACAGCTTGCCAGCCTCTCGAGTGTCAATCCCGACCCTGGTGAATCTGACACCATTTTCCATTGGAATCGATCGTATTCCAAGTTGCGGCAGTGCTAGCCCCTCAACAGTCGCTGAATCAGTGCGGGTGCGGTGCCAGTTTTGCTATCGTAGAACTCCACGAATCCTACCCTGGCGTCAACACATAGTCTCAGGAATGGAGAACCCAGGCGTCTGTTTCTGTGCTGTCGGGTATGTGTCATTTCATGTCTGCCTTGTTTTAGTCATCTCTGGTAGTCAACTGCTGCAACAGCTATTAGGAAAGAGGTCGCCCTAATTCTAAAAAGCTGCTTGCAGGGATGATTGCTTTTTATTTTACAGTTGCACGCATCCTTTTGTGTTACTGTTATGGCAAGGTTCATTTTCCTCTGGCCAAGAACATAAGAAAACAGAATGAGAACAAGCCATATGGGAGTAAAACAATCTCCTTCTGGAAACTGACCGAGATTTTCCATTCTTCCACCGCTGAATTTTATTGATAGTTTGAAATCTTGTGGGGACGCGTTCTTACTGGCTTCCCACCCAGTTCTGCATCCATCAAGTTTTCCACTGCATTCGATATTGGCTGCATGAGGTGCCTGCTCCCTTTGTGGCAAGAATTACTGAATAATAATTAATTTGTAACAAACTGCAGAGTATCAGTGTTCTCCATTGCCAAGATAGCAGCAGTCAAGGAGGTCGTGACTTTAACTTGTAAATGTTCTGATAATCAAAACAGGAAATGCTGGAAATACTCAGGCGGTCAGGCAGCACCGGCGGACAGAGAACCAGAGTTGACGGACTCGATTATGCGGGTCCGTTAGCCATGGGCGCGAATCCTGTAATAGCCGTAAAATATCGCACGAGGCCAGCGAGATTTTGGAACGCGATGTTCCCAGGCCCTTCCCGATGGCACCATCAGATTCACGCCCAGGAAGGGCAAGAACCTGGCGCTGGATTCTCCACCCCGCCGCACCACTTTTTAGCCTCGACCCGCCGGCGGGATGATCCGTTTTATGCCGGCCGGCCAATGGCCCGGGTGCCGGCAAAACAGAGATTCCCGCCGGCAGAGAGTCCCGCCCCTGATTTGAATGAATTTGAATCTTGAAGTATTTTTATTCAAATTTTTAGCATTTTAACATTTTACAAAAAAAAAACATTTTGCCCCCAAACTCAATAAACCCTGCAACAGCAGCCCCCCCCCCCCCCCCCCCCCCCCCCCCCCCCCCACCCCAAGTCTCCCCTCCAACAGTTGACGGTACCCAGATCTCCAAAATGCAAAATAAACAAACCCCATCATCTGGAACCACTCATTTTCCCTCCTTAGGGCAAATTTCACCTTCTCAAGATGTACGACCTCCATTAGATCTCCTAGCCACACCGAGGCACAAGGTGGAGGAGCTGACCTCAACCCCAACTGAATCTGCCTGCGAGTGATCAACGAGGCGAAGGCTAAAACATCTGCCCCCGAGCCTGTCCACAACTCTGGCAGGTCCAACGCACTGATCATGGCCCCCAGGGGAACCGGCTCCAAATCTACATGCAGGATCGCTGAAGAATGAGCCCCAGAATTTCTCCAACTTCGGGCAGAACCGGAATATGTGGCCATGAATAGCCGGGCCCCTGCCACATCGTTCACAAGTATCCCCTACTCCCTCAATCAGCCGGCTTATCCTTGACTTTGTCAAATGTTCACTGTGCATCACCTTGAACTGTGTCAACCTCATCCCCACGCACGAGAAGACGGGCGGCCTTCAGACGGGCGGAAACGACGCTGTATAGCAACTGTGTGAGGTTTGCCGCGGTCTACCCGGTCAAGCTGAGGGCGACGCCTCACGCACCACTCGAGGGATTTCTACTTTGTGACAGTGGAGGCAGAGGATCTGGGTTCGACCCCCAGCAATGCCACCCCACATCCTTTTCCTTTCCTTTTATCTTTCCTGAATATTGAATACCCCGGATGTTGAGTTCCCATCCTTGGTCACCCTGGAACCAGGTCTCCTTGTTCCCAATTATATCATATACGTTAATGATTGTCAGCGCAGTTAATTCATCGACCTTATTACAAATGCATTGAGACACAGAGCCTTCAGGCTTGGTTTTTTTTTAACATTTATTGCCCTTTTAGAATTATGATGTAATATAGCCCTTTTTGATTTTTGTCTTTGGTTTCTCTGCCTTCCTCTTTTTTCTCTACTGCCTTTTGTTTCTGTCCCCGTTTTACTTCCCTCCGACTTCCTGCATCGGTTCCCATCCCCCTGCCATATCAGTTTAAACCCTCCCCAACAGCACTAGCAAACACTCCCCCTGGGACATTGGTTCCGGTCCTGCCCAGGTGCAGACTGTCCGGTTTGTACTGGTCCCCCAGAACCAGTTCCAATGTCCCAGGAATGTGAATTCCTCCCTCTTGCACCGTCCCTCAAGCCATTTTAGGTACCCTGCCATTCCAACTCTGACTAGCTCGTGGCACTGGTAGCAATCCTGAGATTACTACCTTTGAGGTCCTGCTTTTTAGTTTACCTCTTAACTCCCCAATTTCAGCTTGTCGGAGCTCATCCCATTTTTTTACCTATATCATGGGCGGAATTCTTCGCTCCCGCGATAAATCGGGAAGGCTGCCGTGAACTCGGCCGAGTTCACGATGGCCTTGGAGGCCACTCCTCTCACCTTATTCACCCCCACCCAGGGGGCTAGGAGCAGCGCTCCGTAACTCTCGGCCGCGGGGCCTTGACGCTTGCGCGCCGAGAATGACGTGACGGTGGCGTCTTGGTGACGTTAGCTGCACATGCGCAGGTTGGGCGGCTCCAACCTGCGCATGCGCGGCTGCGTCACAACGGCTGATGGCTCAAACCCGCGCATGCGCGGTTACCGTCTTCCCCTCCGCTGCCGCGCAAGACATGGCGCCTTGATCTTGCGGGGCGGCGGAGGGGAAAGAGTGCGTCGCTTTGAGACGCCGGCCCGACGATCAGTGGGCACCGATCGCGGGCCAGTGCCCTCCCGAGCACGGCCGTGGTGCTCACTCCCCTCTCCAACCCCCACAAGCCTCAAACGGGCATTTGGCGCCCATGTTCACGACGGCAGCGACCAGGTGTGGTTGCCGCCGTCATGAACCGGTCGGGAACGGCAGGCCGCTCGGCCCATTCGGGCTGGAGAATCACCGGTCGCTGTGAAAAACGGCGAGCGGCGATTCTTCCGAGCCGGGTGGGGGGGGGGGGGGGGGGTGGAGAGGAGAACCGCGGGGGGCGCCAGGGGGGCGTGTCGTGAGTCACCCGGCCCTCCCGCGTATCTCCCACCCGGCGTGGGAATCGTGCCCCATATGTTCCACGACAGCTGGCTGTTCATCCCCCCCCCCCCCCCCCAGAACACCCTGCAGCCGCTCCAAGACATCTTTGACCCTTGCATCAGGGAGGCAACACACCATCCTGGAGTCTTGTTTGCTGCTGCAGAAATGCCTATCTATTCCCCTTACAATTGAATAATAATAATCACTTTTTAAAAATAAATAATTTTTATTAAGATTTTCACAAAATATAAACAACAAAACAATATTAACAGAACAACCATGGTAAAAACCCAAGAACAACAACCACCCAACAGCAAAAGCAACTACAAAAACAAAAAAAGCAAACAACAAAAAGGAAAGAGATAACACCCGCCACATCCAACAAATCCATGTACACAATTCTCCCTCCCACCGAACCAAACCCCACCTCCGGGTTGCTGTTGCTGCCGGCTTATTTCCCTACCGTTCCGCCAGGAAGTCCAGGAAAGGCTGCCACCGCCTAAAGAACCCCTGTACTGATCCCCTCAGGGCAAATTTCACCTTCTCCAATTTGATGAACCCCACCATATCATTGATCCAGGCCTCCACGCTTGGGGGCCTCGCATCCTTCCACTGAAGAAGAATCCTCCGCTGGGCTACTAGGGACGCCAAGGTCAGGACACCGACCTCTTTCGCCTCCTGCACTCCCGGCTCCACTGCAACCCCAAAAATTGCGAGTCCCCAGCCTGGCTTGACCCTGGATCCCACCACCCTCGACACCATCCTTGCTACCCCCTTCCAAAATTCCCCCAGCGCTGGGCATGCCCAGAACATATGGGCGTGGTTCGCTGGGCTCCCCGAGCACCTAGCACACCTGACTTCGCCCCCGAAAAACCTACTCATCCTCGTCCCGGTCATGTGGGCCCTGTGCAGCACCTTGAACTGCATGTGGCTAAGCTTTGCACAGGAAGAGGAGAAATTCACTCTCTCCAGGGCATCCGCCCACGTCCCCTCCTCAATCTCCTCACCCAGCTCCTCCTCCCATTTACCCTTCAGTTCCTCCACCGAGGCCTCGTCTACCTCCTGCATTACCCGGTATATGTCCGAAATCCTCCCTCCTCCAACCCACACCGCCGAGAGCACCCTGTCCCGTATTCCACGTAGGGGCAACAAGGGGAACCCCTCCACCTGCCGCCTGGCAAACGCCCTAACCTGCATGTACCGAAACATGTTCCCCGGGGGGAGCCCAAACTTCCCCTCTAACTCCCACAAGCTTGCGAACCTCCCCTCCACAAACAGGTCCCTCAACCTCCTAACCCCTACCCTGTGCCAGCCCAGAAATCCGCCATCAATGCTCCCTGGAACAAACCGATGATTTCCCCGTATCGGAGCTCCATCGAGGCCCCCACTTCTCCCCTATGCCGTCTCCATTGCCCCCAAATTTTGAGGGTAGCCGCCACCACTGGGCTCGTGGTATACCTCGTTGGAGGGAGCGGCAACGGCGCCATTACCAGCGCCTCCAGGCTCATGCCCACACAGGACGCCATCTCCATCCTCTTCCATGCTGCCCCCTCCCCGTCCATTACCCACTTACGCACCATCGCTGCGTTGGCAGCCCAATAGTACCCACAGAGGTTGCGCAGCGCCAGCTCCCCCCCCCTATCCCTGCCAAGTTCCAAGAACACCCTTCTCACCCTCCGAGTCCCATGCGCCCACACAAATCCCATAATACTCCTGTTAAATCTCCTAAAAACGGCCTTCGGGATAAGGATTGGAAGGCACTGGAACAGGAACAAAAACCTCGGGAGCACCGTCATCTTAACGGACTGCACCCTCCCCGCCAGTGACAGCGGTAACATATCCCACCTTTTGAACTCCTCCTCCATCTGCGCCACCAACCGTGTGAGGTTGAGCTTGTGCAGGGCCCCCCAGCTCCCAGCCACCTGGACTCCTAGGTGCCTGAAGCTCTTCCCTGCCTGCTTCAGTGGGAGCCTACCAATCCCCACCTCCTGATCCCCCGGGTGCACCACGAACAACTCGCTCTTGCCCAGGTTCAGCTTATATCCAGAGAAGCCCCCAAATTCGCTGAGAATCCTCATCACCTCCGGCATCCCCCCCACCGGGTCCGCCACATACAGCAACAGGTCGTCCGCATAAAGCGACACTCGATGCTCCTCCCCACCCCGCACCAGGCCCCTCCAGTTCCCTGACTCCCTCAACGCCATGGCCAGGGGCTCAATTGCCAACGCAAATAGCAGAGGGGGCAGGGGACACCCCTGTCTCATCCCCCGGTACAGCCGAAAGTACTCCGACCTCCTCCTATTCGTGGCTACGCTCGCCATCGGGGCCTCATATAGCAGCCTCACCCAACGGACAAACCCCTCCCCAAACACAAACCTTTCCAACACCTCCCACAGATACCCCCACTCAACCCTATCAAAGGCCTTCTCCGCATCTAATGCCACCACTATCTCCGCCTCCCCTTCCACAGCCGGCATCATAATAACGTTGAGGAGCCTTCGTATATTAGTATTCAACTGCCTTCCCTTCACAAACCCCGTCTGGTCCTCGTGAATGACCCCCAGCACACAATCCTCTATCCTTGTAGCTAAGATCTTTGCCAGCAGCTTGGCGTCTACATTTAGCAGCGAGATCGGCCTATATGACCCACACTGCAGAGGGTCCTTGTCCCGCTTCAGGATCAAGGAAATCAGCGCCCGTGACATAGTTGGGGGCAAAGCCCCCCCCCTCCCTTGCCTTGTTAAAGGTCCGGACCAACAGGGGCCCAACAGGTCTCCTTTTATAAAATTCCGCCGGAAACCCATCCGGCCCCGGCGCCTTCCCCGCCTGCATGCTCCCTATCCCTTTAACCAGCTCCTCCAGCTCAGTCGGTACCCCCAGTCCCTCCACCTGCTCCTCCTCCACCCTCGGGAATCGCAGCTTGTCCAAGAAGCGCCCCATCCCCCCCCCCCCCCCCCCCCCCACCGGGGTTCAGACCGGTACAGTTCCCCATAAAAGTCCCTAAAGACCCCATTAACGTCTATCCCGCTCTGCACCACCTTCCCAACTCTATCCGTCACTCCCTCAATCTCCCTGGCTTTCGGAGCTGATGTGCCAGCATCCTGCTCGCCTTCTCCCCATATTCATACACCGCCCCCTGTGCTTTCCTCCACTGAGCTTCCGCCTTTCTGGTAGTCAATAGGTCGAACCTGGCCTGAAGGCTACGCCACTCCCCCAGCAATCCCTCCTCCGGAATAATAATCACTTATTGTCACAAGTAGGCTTCTATTAAGTTACTGTGAAAAGCCCCTAGTCGCCACAGCTCTGCCACTCTTTTTCCTGCTATCCTGTGCAGCAGAGACAGCCAGGGTGCTATGAACCTGTCTGCTGCCGCCTTCACCTGGTGAGCCATTCCCCCCCCCCAACAGTATCCAAAATGGTATACCTTTTTTTTTTATAAATTTAGAATACCCAATTCATTTTTCCAATTAAGGGGCAATTTAGCGTGGCCAATCCACCTACTCTGCACATCTTTGGGTTGTGGGGGCGAAACCCACGCAAACACGGGGAGAATGTGCAAACTCCACACAGACAGTGACCCAGAGCCGGGATTCGAACCTGGGACCTCGGCGCCGTGAGGCAACAGGGCTAACCCACTGCGCCACCGTGCTGCCCCAAAATGGTATACCTGTACTGCCATCCTACTCTTCTGTCTGGTGGTCACCCATTCCCTATCTTCCTCAGAGCTTTTTATCTGCGGTGTGACCAACTTACTGATCGTGCTATCCACGATTTCCTCAGCATCACAGATGCTCCGAAGTGAATCCATCTGCAGGTCCAGAGCCTTCAAGTGGTCTGGCCAGGAGCTGCAGTTGGACACACTTCCCGCACGGGAAGGAGTCGGGTACATTTTGGCGCCACCCTTTTGGCACCGATCATTTGACACCGCCATTTTGGCGCTAAATTGAGTTGGCGCTCATTATTTTGGCGCCCAGCTGTTTTGGCGCCTTTGTTGTGTATCGAATATATTGCCAGGAATGTAATGATAGGTTAATAATAATAATAGATAAAAACATGACATTGTTGACGGCACTTCAAGAGTTTCTTCAGCTTTACGCTTCAAACTTGTTTTGATGGTAGCAACTTCCACACCCACTGCTGAAGCACCATGAGAATGTCTGTTCACTTCCTTCACTACTTCATTGTTTTTAGTGTGAATGCGACCTTTACACTCGTTTTTTAATTTGCATCTCCAAAACATTAACAATGGGTCGGTTTTGCTACATTTATCAAACATGTATAAATATCCATCGTGTGTTAATTTTGGTTTGTCTCTCTTGCTTAGAATTTTTTCAGCCATTTCTGGTATGGGGTCAAAGAGAAATTAAAAGCAAAACTGTATTTCTCGCTTTCAAATGTGAAAATGTGTAGCACCAAGGCTGTAGATTGTTATCATTAATTGCTGAAGTAGTCTGAATTGGTGCCAAACAGATGAGCGCCCAAAAGGCCAGCGCCAAAACCGATGAGCGCCAAAAGGTCGGCGCCAAATGATCGGCGCCAAAAGGGCGGCGCCAAATAGTCCCATTCCCATCGGAAGGATGCACCTCAGTGACATCTCTCTGCCGCTCTCTGCTGGATGCTTTGATATCTCTTTGCCGCCCTCTGCTGGATGCAGCGCTTCCTTCATTAAAATGTTCAGATGACCCTGGGGCGGGCGAATCAGACGCTTTGCGCCTTAGGTGCGGATTTTCTCACATGGATAAAAATGTTAAAAAATAATAAATTAAGAGCACCCAATTCTTTTTTTTCCAATTAAGAGGCACTTCAACGTGGCCAATCCACCTACCCTGCACATCTTTGGGTTGTGTGGGTTGTGAGACCCACGCAGACATGGGGAGAATGTGCAAACTCCACACGGACAGTGACCCGGGGCTTGGATCAAACTTGGGTCCTCAGCAGTGCTAGCCACTGAGCCACCATGCCGCCATGAGACTTTTTTTTCAAAGAGCCTAAGGTTGAGAACTGAATCGCACAATGGGAATCGCACCGACCTCCGCGCCAGAAATGACACTTTGCTATTTTCCCGGAAAATTCCATCCAACATTTCAGGTCAATGACCTTGACACCAGAACTTGGAAGTTAGAAATGCAGCCGGGTTTGAGCACGTGAAGAGGGGAGGGGAAGGGAGAACATGAAGGACGGTGCATGCTGGGGTGGAGGACAGGAGAGATGAAACGACAAAGGTTTTCACTGCAAAGCCAGATGGAGTGGGAATGGAACAAGTGAAGGAATGAAAGATAGGCCGAGAAGAGGTGCGAATGGGAGGATCCTGAATAGCTGCTGTCTGAAAGCAAATATATGAAATGAGAGAAAATAGAAACAAACTCGCAAAGAAATATGAAATAAAATGGGGGCAGAGGTTTGTCTTTTCTTTTGTTCTTTTTCCCATCCTCTCCATCACCACTTTCACTTTATGATAATCTTTGCAGTGTTAATGTAAGCCTACTTGTGACAGTAAAGATTATGAAAACTATTATCATCATTATTGCCACAAGGAGACTTACAGAAATGTTAACTTTAGGGGGGGGGGATAGGGCAGCACGGTGGCACAGTGGTTAGCACTGCTGCCTCACGGCTCCAAGGTCCCAGATTCGATCCCGGCTCTGGGTCCCTGTCCGTGTGGAGTTTGCACATTCTCCCCGTGTTTGCGTGGGTTTCGCCCCCACAACCTAAAAAGATGTGCAGGGTAGGTGGATTGGCCATGCTAAATTGCCCCTTCATTGGAAAAAATCAATTGGGTAGTCTAAATTTATTTTTAAAAACTTGCTGCTGAGGACCCAAGTTTGATCCCCACCCTCCGTGACGTGTTTCTCAGTGGCCCCCTGTTGGCCGGTGGCGGGATCTTATGGTCCTGCAGCTGTCAGGAAGTGTAGCTGATTCTGTATACACCTCCTGCTGCCTCAGGAAGGCAGACGGCATTATCAGAGACCCCTCCCACCCAGGCATTGCCTTCTTCCAGACCCTTCCATCAGGCAGAAGTACAGAAGTCTGAAGACCCCCACATCCAGACATAGGAGCAACTTGTACCCCACAGACTCCTCAACGACTCCCCCTGGGACTGATCTATTCCCTGTAAGAACACTATACACTACGCCCTATGCTGCTCTTGCTCATGTGTTTGCTTTGTTTGGCCCCTTTTAAAAAAAAAAAATGTTTTATTCAAATTTTCACAAAATATCAGTAACAAAATACAAAAAGAAGGCAGGAAACAAGCCCCCCCCCCCCCCCCCCCATATATACAAAAAAGAAATAAATTATCACCCGTCATCAACACTGAAAAAATATACACGCCCCTTCAAAACAAAACAAAGAGACAAACCAACCCCTCTCTCCCCCCCCCCCCCCCCCCCCCCCCCCCCGGGTTGCTGCTGCTGCCGGCCTTTTTCTACCGTTCTGCCAGGAAATCTAGGAACGGCTGCCATCTCCTGAAGAACCCCTGCACTGATCCACTTAGGGCAAATTTCACCCTCTCCAATTTAATAAACCCCGTCATATCGTTGACCCAGGCCTCCACCCTTGGGGGCCCCACATCCTTCCACTGAAGAAGAATCCTCCGCCGGGCTACCAGGGACGCAAATGCCAGAATACCGGCCTCTTTCGCCTCCTGCACTCCCGGCTCCACTGCTACCCCAAAAATTGTGAGCCCCCATCCCGGCCTGACCCTGGATCCCACTACCTTCGACACTGTCCTCGCTACGCCCTCCCAAAAGTCCTCCAATGCTGGGCATGCCCAGAACATATGGGTGTGATTTGCTGGGCTCCCTGAGCATCTAACACACCTGTCCTCACTCCCAAAAAACCGGCTCATCCTTGTCCCGGTCATGTGAGCCCTATGCAGCACCTTAAATTGTATGAGGCTGAGCCTCGCGCAAGAAGAGGAGGAGTTCACCCTCCCTAGGGCATCTGCCCACGTCCCCTCCTCGATCTCCTCACCCAGCTTCTCCTCCCACTTACACTTCAGCTCCTCCACCGAGGCCTCGTCCTCCTCCTGCATCACCTGGTACGTTGCCGAGATCCTCCCCTCTCCAACCCACACCCCCGAGAGCACCCTGTTCTGGAAAATACAGAATGTGTCATTTGAAGCAAAGAAGTCTGCCAATATCTGGTCTGGGAGAGTGCAGGGAAAGATCCCACAAGAGGTTGGTGGCAGCTGAAAAGAGCATAAACTGTGGCCAGCTCTTCTGTCAAAAATGCAGTCAATTTCAGTCTGTCAGAATTGTTATTACAACCTGCAGCAGGAGAAAGGGAAAAAGAAAAAGAGAGTTTGCATAGATTTCTTTGTGCTGTGTTGAAGCACTGTGATGTACTGAATAGAGGGGGACCCATTGGCCTGGTTGTGTCCCACCATGCCCCTTTAAGCCCCTAGCCCATCCCCTATCGGAGGTCCCGATCTCTCCCGTCAAAAAGCACTAAGCGCGGGCTCCCCTCGCTCCTCCCCCCACGCGCGAGGCAGGAACAGAGAGCAGCAGAACGCGAAGCAGCAACAGCTGGCGGCCAGGGCACGGCCCGGGGGAGCTCCGCTCCCCTCAAGGAGGTGGAAGGCTCGAAAATCAACGCCAGCAAGAATGAGGAGGAGAACTAAAAGAGAGAGAGAGAGAGACAGCAACAGGAGAGAAGGGGAGGAGAACTAAAAGAGAGAGAGAGAGAAACAGCAACAAGAGAGAAGGGGAGGAGAACTAAAAGAGAGAGAGAGAGAGAGAGTCTGAAGGTCCCTACAACAAACCAGCAGCAATGGGGAGGACAGAGGACAGAGCACAGAGAACAGAGAAAACAGAGAAACAGCAACAGGAGAGAAGGGGAGAACTACAAGAGAGAGAGAGAGAGAGTCTGAAGGTCCCTACAACCAACCAGACAGCATCCAAAATCACTAATCTGTTTACCTTTCTGTAAAGAAAGTGTTTGCAACTTATAAAAAAAAGTATAATAATAATAAAATAACTTAACCTGAAAAAGTGGTTATTAGCTTACTTCACTTCCTTAATAACGCAGGACCCAGAACATCGATGCTATTAAGGGGTAAGTAGGTAAAATTATTTGGTGAAGGTATGGGTTATACCAGGGAATAACTTGGAAATATAGTTTGACCTGAATAGCACCCACCGAAGCCTGCATCGGAGTCAGGAAGTGAGAATCCCTGTTCACCATTTGGAATATCGGCCCTTTTTGGTATAAGGGGAATTCTAAGACAGAGTGGTGAATTTACAAAAACAACCCTGTCCTGGACCCTGCCTGGCGGCAACAGTGGGAACTCCGCCACTCGCCGCCTGACAAACGCCCTTACCTGCATATACCTGAAGGTGTTCCCCGGGGGGAACCCGAACTTCTCCTCCAGCTCACCCAGGCTCGCGAGCTTCCCATCCACAAACAGGTCCCCCATCCTCCTGATACCTGCCCTGTGCCAACTCAGGAACCCGCCGTCAATTCTACCCGGGTAAACTGGTGGTTCCCCCGTATCGGGGACCCCACTGAGGCCCCCACCTTCCCCCTGTGCCATCTCCATTGTCCCCAAATTGTGAGGGTAGCCGCACCACCGGGCTTGTGGTATACCTCGTTGGAGGAAGTGGCAGCGGCGCTGTCGCCAGCGCCTCCAGGCTCATGCCAGGCTGCCCCCTCCCCCTCCATCACCCACTTGCGCACCATCGCCGCATTGGCAGCCCAGTAGTACCCAAAGAGGTTGGGCAGCGCCAGCCCCCCCAATCCCTATTTCGCTCCAGGAACACCCTTCTCACCCTTGGGGTCCCCTGCGCCCACACAAACCCCGTAATACTCCTGAAACCCCGTAAAACCCGCCTGAAGAAGGCCTTCGGGATAAGGATGGGGAGGCACTGAAACAGGAACAGAAATCTCGGGAGCACCGTCATCTTGACTGACTGCAGCCTACCCGCCAAAGGCAGCGGCAACATGTCCCACCTCTTAAACTCCTCCTCCATTAGCTCCACCAGCCTCGTGAGGTTAAGCTTGTGCAAGGCCCTCCAGCTCCTAGCCACCTGGACCCCCAAGTACCTGAAGCTCCTTTCCGCCCTTTTTAGTGGG